>NW_016107339.1:11991732-11996219 GCF_001604975.1 Cebus imitator | reverse complement strand
GGATGGTCTCGATCTCTTGACCTCGTGATCCACCCGCCTCGGCCTCCCAAAGTGCTGGGATTACAGGCTTGAGCCACCGCGCCCGGCCCTAAATAGCAACTTTTAGTCTCAGCTTGTTTCGTTTTGATGCCAATAAATAGTAACAGAAAAAACAACAACAACAAAAAAAAACCTAAGAACCAGAAGGGCCATCTGCATTATTTAATCACCATTAAATAATACCTTCCCTCCCCATACCTGCTTAACCTTCCCATAAGTCTCCTGTGTTTTATAAAGATGTGGGGTATTTTCTGAAATGCAGATGGGACTAGGATGAAGCTGTGTTATCAATCACAGCCAACTCTTATTTCTCTTAAAGCAAAAATTCATCCCACTGTGATTTTTCCAGGTATTTCCTGCAAATCTAAATCCACGCTCGATAACAAAGAATATTAAAATCACACAGTTGTGGCAAAAATCACATTGTGGCTATTAAATCCTTTTTGTGAACTAAAAAAAAGTAAATGTGGCTTAGGCTAAGCTGTTGTTTTTTAAGATGAGGATGGGGACTTCAACAAAGGCAATAATATGTACTAGATGAAAATGTGAAATATGTGAAGGATAATGCGAAACATACACCCAGGTCTAACAAATACCTATTACTTCTCTGGTTAAGAAATTTTGGCAGGAGCCTCCAATGAGCACTGTATGTGAAGAAAAGGGAAGGGGAAGGAGGATGATGAACAAATCGGCACAGAATTTTCTTCTTCTTTTAAAAAACCACAAAGGATGACTTTTTTCTTCTAAGCAACAAAGCCTAAGAGGCATTACATGGGCTGACTCCTAAGAACAAAACAAAATATTTCTTTGCCACAAAGGAACTTGACTATGTAGCAACACATTTACAAAACTACTGCAAAATACCCCCAGAGGGCAGTGACCTACTCTGCTCCCCAGAGGCTACAAGAAACAAGGCCTCAAGGGCCTCACTGTTCCATGGGGCTGTGCAGCGCAATGCGGAAGGCAGAAATCCTGCTGTGCTGCCACCCTCCAGACCTTCTGCAGACTGAGAGGGGGTGAGACTCCCACACCCTTTGATCCTTCCAGATGGCTCAGCCTAGACCTAGCAGTGAGAGCCCTCTCCATGCAGGGCAGATGGAGTGGTGGACACTTGTGAAAACAAAACACAGTCAATTCACTAACTGTTCCATCCTGTTATGTTTGTTATGAGCAAAATCAAGATTCCTGTTTCATGGGCTGCACTGTTTCTGGAAGGCTACAGAAAATCTAACATGGTTGATACCTCCTGGCAGCCCTTGTCTCACACACACGCACCCACACACACCCAAGGGGAGAGACAGAGAAAATCCTGGTCCATAAGATCACATGACCTTATTATTATTAGTGTTTCCCCAGTGGCTGTAATTTATAAACTAGAAAATTTTTTAAGTCCACTGCTATCTTTCTCTGTCCTGAGTTTGGTAGACTTTAATGGATGCTCTAGTAATAACCAGAATCTGGGACATGCAAATTCCCTGTGAGCGAGAGGCTAGGGATCTGCCCGAAACACAGGAACCTGTTTCTACCAAGCCTGAATGAGATCAGCACTGGCAGAATTAATGACAAATCAATGTCAATGAAATATTCTGCAAATAGGGTAGTTTTTGTGCTTTCTTTTGCTTCTGTTCTTTGGGGAGATAAAGGTATTGCAACCATGGGTCTAACTAATCTATCATTAAAGGACTATGATGACATTGGTAAAGACAGCCACGCTGTTCACGGTGCCAGGGAGCAAAAACACCAATCCCAGATCACCAGAATCCCAGTGCAACAGAAAATAGCACCAGTTTCAACAATTCTGATGTTGGACAAAGCCTCCTTTTGTCAGTTAAGAAAGCATCAGCACAATCTCTCCAGTTAATTGCATTAATAGGAATCCATTCATGTCACTAAACAATACTTGTTGGCACAGTTCAATTTCCTGACCTAAAGACACCAACAATAATCAAAACTGCACTTTTGGGGTAGTATATTGTTACACTAGCCCAGTTAAAACACACTCAGGTCATTAAAAAAATGTAAAAATTACTGTTAGTACTGCAGTTCTGTTTTATTTTCTTATTTTTCTATTGAGATAGAGTCTCGCTCTGTTGCCCAGGCTGGAGTGCAGTGGCATGATCTTGGCTCACTGCAACCTTCACCTCCCAGGTTCAAACGATTCCCATGGCTCAGCCTCCCAAGTAGCTGGGATTACAGGTGTACACCATCACATCTGGCTAATTTTTGTATTTCTACGAGAGACGGGGTTTCACCATGTTGGCCAGGCTGGTCTCCAACTCCTGGCCTCAAGTGATTCACCTGCCTTGGCCTCTCAAAGTACTAGGGTTACAGGCTTGAGCCACTGCACCTGGCCCTGTAGTTCCTTTTTAAAGAGTACTGACTATTTTCCTGCAAAGTACTTTCAAATCCATACCATAAAGGTAGAATTTATCTGGAAGAATGTGTTTCTTGAATTTCACTTAGCATGTGGTTAAATCTACTTTATTTTCCCCTTTATTTATTTGAACAGAACTTCAGAATGCTTTAAGTGAGGATAAGAAACAGTGTGTTCACTTTTAAGAAGAATGTGTGAATAGCAAGTTGGCATTCAAACTCAAGCCCCACGGTGCTGTTCTTATCCAATGGGACCTTTCCCTGGGGATGTAATTCCTTTCCTAGAGGTATCATGGTATCCCAAGATTACAACTGCTCTTTGGCCCTGTGTTTCAAGACTGGGAGAGAGGATATAAGCTAAGAGTAGAGAGCAAAATTTAAAGTTCACCAAATGATGTTCCCAAAAGTGCTGAACACAGTGACACAGGGCTACAAGATACATTTCTTTTAGTGGGATGGAAAAGTTAAAGCTTTTCTAAGTTTGAGTGCTTTATTGGAATTTTTAAATAAGGAGAACTACGATTTTAATTTCACATCTTGGCTAAGGAGATGCCACTGGAGTACGGAGACAATCTCGTGTCCTAAGCCAGGGATCAATGAGTGTACCCCTTTCTATGCCTCAATCTCAAGACCCTCTTACTTTCCAACCAAACAACACAACTGGAAAATGAAGCCAGCATGAAGCCTGAATAAAAAACCAAGAGTCTGCAGTGAGCCAGTGTATTATGTAGCCACTCTAATAAATGATTACGTGGCTTCCCATGTGGACCTTTCACATCCTGGTGGGAGATGGGAGACCAATTTAATAGCTCTGAGCATGCTCCATGATGCAATCATAAGTGCCGCACCATTACAAAGACACGCAAGCACCTGAATTTCTCCCACATACTTTTCAGGAACACGGTTACCCAGTGTGGGGACAGGACTGCATCGATGCACCTGCAAAGTATAGTTGGATGCTTCAGAGCACAAGGATGATATCCAGGTCAGCACAGTATAAGGCATATATGGACAGGAAGAGAGGCCATTGTGGGCAATAAGTAGCATTACAGGAAAGATTCCAAACCAGCAGGACAGAAACAGTGCCTATGCTCCAGTTTTTTAGATAAGTAATCCCAAGAATCCAGTTCACCCTACTGTCAACATGTGGGGCAGAATTCAATTTCTATCATTGTTTTTCCAGATCTGGGCTGAGGCCATTTGCTCATAGCTTGGTTTAAAAAAAACACACACACAAAAACCGGTTTCTTCTGGTTTCCTTCTTGGCATGGAAATACAGCGTAAAGAAGGAAATGCCATGAATCCCGGGAGCACTATGAAGGTAGCTAAACTCTTCCCATACCTATGTAACTACAGTCAATGGCTAGGAAACAGAAAGAGGACAGGGAAACCTCCCCAGCTACTAGCCTCAAAAACAAAAAGCTGTATTAACTGTAAGGCTCTCAATTCCAGAAATGTCCAAATTAAAAGAGAAAAAAACCTTAAAAAATTAAACAATTAAATTTCTCTTTCTAGAAGTCATTTATTTACATATTATATGTCCAATATATAATGTGTAGATAAATGTATCCTGCAATGAAAGTGACCGCCCTACTAAACTGTATAGCACATTATAGGAAAAATTCTTGAAAGGTTATCATCTCATACTGGTATCTTTTAATAAAAAAAAAATTAAAAATCAAAGAAAAATGTCTGGCCAGGGCTAGGATAAGACAAACAGGAACACTTCAGAATCCAAGGCAGGGGAAGGCTGTTGGCCTCTCTTCAGAGGACTGCAGGGATGGGAGGAGGGAGGGACAGATCATGCACAAAAGTACTTACAAATTACACACCCAACCCCCACCCCTCAATAAAAAGAGAAGAAAAAGCCCCATCACTTAACACCAAACAGCAACATTATCAATATACCCTTTCTCTGCTGCCCATCATGCCTATTTGAAAGAAGAGGCCTGTGAGGAGAAGTGGAAAGAGCCAGGGTGAGAGGGAAGATCTGCACTTCAGTCTAGTTTCCAATTTCCATTTCTCTTACAGGAAGTCTTCAGTCATCTGATGCCTGACATCGAGCTCTGAGCAGA
>NW_016107339.1:11986089-11991430 GCF_001604975.1 Cebus imitator | reverse complement strand
AGGCAATTCTCCTGCCTCAGCCTCCTGAGTAGCTGGGATTACAGGCACGCGCCACCATGCCCAGCTAATTTTTGTATTTTTAGTAGAGACGGGGTTTCACCATGTTGACCAGGATGGTCTCGATCTCTTGACCTCGTGATCCACCTGCCTCGGCCTCCCAAAGTGCTGGGATTACAGGCGTGAGCCACCGCGCCCGGCCCGAGCAGTAAGGTTTCTAAGCCCAGAACTTTTGAGAAAATGTAGAAGAAAATGTTAAAGCAATGCCTCTAAACACTTTTTTTCTTATAAAAGTAATGCAAGCACACTTCATATGCTTCAAATGCGACATCAATGTCTAATGTAGAAAATAGTGAGAACCCTGGAAACTGAAGAGCTAAGACTAACTGTGTAAAACCTATCCTCCAGAGGAAACTATGGCTAGTGTTTTCCTTCCACCCTCCTGGTTTCCTTGCTTCCATATACATTAGGAGCCGAAGCCCAGCAACATCCCTATCTCCTGTAAAAACTGACATGAGGGCGGGATGCAGTGACTCATGCCTGTAATCTCAGCACTTAGGGAGGCTGAGCTCGGCGGACTGCTTGAGCCAAGGAATTTGAGACCAGCCTGAGCAACATGGGAAAACTCTGTCTCTACAAAAAATACAAAAATTAGCTGGGCATGGTGGTACAATCGTGTAGTCCCAGCTACCTAGGAGGCTGAGATGCGAGGAACACCTGAGCCCAGGAGGTTGAGGCTGCAGTGAGCTGTGATCGCACCACTGCACTCCAGCATGGTGACAGAGTGAGACCTTGTCCCAAGGTGGGGGGAATCAACAGGAGCATCAGCTTCCAGAATTACTAGGATGGCTGGTTTGTAATCAGTAACTTATTTAAAAGTTTTCTTATAAAAGTGATTTATTACATAACATTTTTTAATGAAAAAATCTCAATACAGTTTTATACTTTTCAGTCTATTTTCTTACTCTTTTAAAATGCGTGTTTTTAAATCCTTTATATTTTTTCTCTTATAAAAGTAATGAGTACCCATAATCTTATAAATCAGAAAAAACCACTCTCAATACCCTAGCACAATTGCCCTTTTTTCGTATACTTGAAAAACAAGCGATCTCCGGACAACTAAATTTGGATCATGCTTTCAGGTACTCCAAATCCTGAGCAGCTCTGCTAGAGTGTTACGGTCAGGAACAAGGACTCTGAAGCCACACTGCTGGGCTCCAATCACATAAATGCCAGCTCGGGCAGCTGTGCTCCTGCTTCATTTTCCTCATCTATAAAACAGACAATAAATAGGGCCTATCTCACAAGTTTGTTATGAGGATCAATATGCAAAGCACCTGAAGAGTACCTGGCACAGAGTATGTGCTGCTAAGAGTTTGCTTTCTAATTTATTGTTACTGCTTCTTTTTTACTTCACATTATTTTTTCCTTTCTTTTTTTTTTCCAGAGACAGGGTCTCACAGGCTGGATTGCAATGGTATGATCATAGTTCACTGCAAACTCAAGCTCCCAGACTTCAGGGATCTTCCTGAACCAGCCTCCCAAGTAGCTAGGACTACAGGCACACGCCACACCTTCTTCTTCTTTTTTTTTTTTTTTTGGTATAAATGGGGTCTCAAATTCCTGGCCTCAAGTGATCCTCCTGCCTTGGCCTCCCAAAATGCTTGGAATTAAAGAAATGAGTCACCACGCCTGTCCTATTTCACACTATTTCTTAAGCAATCTATGTTATGAAAAAAATGTGACACTGCCATTGCTAGTGGGGCTAAGGCAGGAGGTCTCCTTAAGCCCAGGAAGTTGAGGCTGCTGTGAGCGAGCTGTGATCATGCCACTGCACTCCAGTCTGGACAACAGAATGAGGCTCTTTTTTTTTAAGACGTGGCTGTGTTATGTCATAATATCTAGCATGGATGTACTATCGTTCATTTAACCATTTCCATATCATTGGACCTCAATTGTCTGTGATTTTTATTATTATTACTTTTGAGACAGAGTCTCATTCTGCCACCTAGGCTGGAATGCAGTGGTGTGATCCTGGCTCACTGCAACCTCTGCCACCCAGGCTCAAGCGATTCTTGGGCCTCAGCCTGCTGAGTAGCTGGGATTACAGGCGCCTGCCACCATGCCTGGCTTATTTTTGTATTTTTAGTAGAGACAGGGTTTCCCCATGTTGGCCAGGCTGGTCTCGAACTCCTGACCTCAGGTGATCTACCTGCCTCAGCATTGTGAAGTGCTGGAATTGCAGGTGTGAGCCACTGTGTCTGGCTGCATATAACTTTTATAACTATGGTGTTTAACAGCTGTATAACATTCCATCAGACACGTCATTCATTATTTGTCATTCACTGAGTTATACATTTTTTTAATTCTTTTTTTTTTTTTTTTAACTAATCAAGCTTCCACAACAAGCTATACATTTAAGATGCAATTTTTAACCGGTAAGAATAATGGTAGTAAGATCATCTGAAGGAAGGCTCCACAGGCCTGTTTGTCATATTTTAGATTATTTCATTAGGGTCAATTCTCAGAAGTGGGAGTACAAGGTGAAAGGCTTGTTTGGATATTAATATAGCAATGGTACCTAAAAAACTTCATATCACAAGTGTGTGACTCCTGCCTGACAGAGAGTGCTCTGAGGACAGGGCCAGACCACACATCCATTGTCTCCTTTTCAGGCACTGGCACAGCTGTCAGGGAGTCTGTTTTCAGTATACCCACACTGAATTTATTTCCTTGAGCACCCTGCATTATTACGAGATACAAAGCCAAAGGGCTACAAACTGCCCAGGGTAACAATGTGAGGGGCATGGAGGCAGGGCAAACACTAACAATAAAGGGAGAATTTTAGCAAGTAAATTTTATCTGTCCAAAGGAAATTAGTGTTCTTTCTAGAATATGCTTTCCTTCAGAGGTAAACAAACTGTGAACCAACCTCTGTACTACCAGAGTTTATAGTTCAAGAGATGTAAATGTAATAGCCGTATGAGATCAAAAAAATGGCTCCTTTGGGAGAATGGGTGTATCTAAAGGGTGCACCCAGCACCCTTTTATAAAATTTCATAAATTTTATAATTTTTTATATTCATATAAAATGTGAAAAAATATAAAAATATGTATTCATATTTTATATCAACAAAACCAGAAACTATCTGCATTATTCTGCATCTACTAAATGATTTCTGGAGGGACTCAAACCATGAAACCAACAGTTTTCTCAACAATATGAATGTTATGAGGAACAAGACCAAGGTCCTGCTCTCACCTATGGTCCCCAAGGCCAGCAGTGGGCCTGGTATGGCAGAGGCTCTCAATCAATATCTGGTCAAGGGGTATAGAAGTATAGCCCTTTTGAGAAGGATCCAGTTTGATTTTAGAAGCAACATTTCTTATTTTTAGGAGTCATACTTCTATTTGTGGACCATGTACTCCAGACCCAGACTCCATTTAAACATTTCAAAATACTATCAAGTTCAAAATGTACATGCTTGTTTATTAGAAACACCTTTCAATTATTTCTGTTCTTTATCTGGCTTTTTTTTTTTTTTTTTTGAGACAAGATCTCGCTCTGTTGCCCAGGCTGGAGTGCAGTTGCATGATTATGGCTCAATATGACCTCAACCTCCCAAGCTCAAATGATCTTCCTGCCTCAGGCTCCTGAGAAGCTGGGGCCACAGGCATGTGCCACCACGCCCAGCTAATTCTTCTGAATTTTGCAGAGATGAGGTCTTACTAGGTTGCCCAGACTGGTCTCAAAGTCCTGGGCTCAGATGATCCTCCTGTGTTGGCCTCCCAAAGTACTGGGATTACAGGTGTGAGCCACTGAGCCTGGCAAGCACTTGTTTCTGGTTCTGGTAATGACCTGTCGCATGGAAAGAGCTGGCTGTGAGAAGCCCATTCCAGGCTGTCTGGTGACGGCTTACCAATGTTAACTGAATCTTCCCAGTCTTCCAGCACTTCAGTGACAATGAGCACATAGACATACGTCCTGTGCTTTCTCTCCTGGTTCTGAAGGGCAAAGAAAGAAAAACAGAGAGTTTTTCCTTAGAGCGCTGGAATTGCTGAAATTAAACACACTCCTATGCATATATCCAGAGAACTTCGACACAAAGATTCTAAACTTTTACTTTTTATGGTACTACAGTTATAGCTACATTATTCAAAATAGGCCACACTTGAATTTGAGGGTGTACTCTGGCTGGACTTCTAAAACCAAGTATTTACATTGGTTTTTCCTCCCCTTCGCCTAAATACAACTTCACAGGAATGCTGTGATCCCTCAAGAAAAAGGCATCATATAAATTTAATTAGCTAGAACACCAGGGAGAGAAGACTGTGGATGGGTGGACCACCACAGAGGTCTCAAACTTCAGTGACCCCATCAAGACAAACAAGCTGAGTGTGACACACACACACACACACCTCTTTTCCCACTAACCCCATTCACCTTTTTTTTTGTGGAGAGAGAGGCCTTACTCTTGTCACCTAGGGTGGAGTGCAGTGGCATGATCATGGCTCACCACAGCCTTGACCTTCCTGACTTTAGGGGATCCTCTCAACTCAGCTTCCCAAGTAGCTGGTACAGGCATGCACCACCACACCCAGATAATTTTTTTTTTTTTTTTTGAGACAGAGTCTTGCTCTGTTGCCTAGGCTGGCGTATACTGTCGTGATCTCGGCTCACCACAACCTCCACCTCCCAGGTTCAAGCGATTCTCCTGCCTCAGCCTCCCAAGTAGCTGGGATTACAGGCACCCACCACTACATCTGGCTAATTTTTGTATTTTTAGTAGAGATGGGGTTTCACCATGTTGGCCAGGCTGTTCTGGAACTCCTGACCTCAGGTAGTTACCCGCCTCAGCCTCCCCAAAGTGCTGTGATTACAGCCATGAGCCACCACCCCCAGCAATAAATAAACTTTTTTAAAAGGTGGCTGGGCACTGTGATTCATGCCTGTAACCCCAGCATTTTGGGGGCCCAAAGTGGGAGGATCACTTGAGCCTAGGAGTTCAAGACCAGCCTGGACAACATGGTGAAATCCTGTCTCTACAAAAAAATACAAAAATTAGGTGGGTGTGGTGGCTCACTTCTCTAATACCAGCACTTTGGGAGACTGAGAAGGGCGGATCACTTGAGGTCAGGAATTTGAGATCAGCCTGACCAACATGGTAGAACCTTGTCGCTACTAAAAATAAAAATTTAGCCGGGCATGGTGGTGCGTGCCTATAGTCCCAGCTAGTCAGGAAGCTGAGGCAGGAGAATGTCTGGAGCCCGGGAGGCAGAGGTTGCAGTGATCCAAGATCATGCCACTGTACTCCAGCCTGTGTAACAGACCAAGACTCTGTCT
>NW_016107339.1:11982025-11985969 GCF_001604975.1 Cebus imitator | reverse complement strand
GGGCATGGTGGCGCATGCCTGTAATCCCAGCTACTCAGGAGGCTGAGGCAGGAGAATTGCCTGAACCCAGGAGGCGGAGGTTGCGGTGAGCCGAGATCGCGCCATTGCACTCCAGCCTGGGCAACGAGAGCGAAACTCCGTCTCAAAAAATTAAAAAAAAAAAATTTTTTTTTACATATGTATTTTTTCCATCAGAGACCTTTCTTTTGATATTTTTATTTTTTAAACTTTTTGTAGAGATAGGGTCTCATTCTTTTCCTCATGGGAGCCCAGTGTGCAATGGCTGCAAACAGCAGCTTCCTCGGTAGTGTATGCAGCCTGTTTCTTGTATAGGTTGCTCTAAGGGACCTTGGAGACAGGCCTTCCAGACATATGTTCATGTGTCTGACCTTGCACTACCCCAATGTAGGCTCCAAACAGGCATGCGAGGTGCCTTTGGAAAGCCCCAGGGCACTGTGGCCAGGGTTCACATTGGCCAAGTGATCATGTCCATCCGCACCAAGCTGCAGAACAAGGAGCATGTGACTGAGGCCCTTTGCAAGGCCAAGTTCAAGTTCCCTGGCCGCCAGAAGATCCACATCTCAAAGAAGTGGGGCTTCACCAAGTTCAATGCTGATGAATTTGAAGACATGGTGGCTGAGAAGCGGCTCATCCCAGATGGCTGTGGGGTTAAGTACATCCCCAATCGTGGCCCTCTGGACAAGTGGCGGGCCCTGTACTTATGAGGGCTTCCATTGTGCTGCCCCCTCATAATATGAAACAATACATTTACTTCCTGTCCAAAAAAAAAAAAAAGAGAGAGATAGGGTCTCATTGTGTTGCTCAGGTTGGTCTTGAATTCCTAGCCTCAAGTGATTTTCCTGTGTCAGCTTCCCAAAATGCTGGGATTACAGGTATGAGCCACTGCACCCAGCCTTGGCTGATCTTTACTTCTTACTTTTTTCCCTGACTTCTTTCAAATTTTTATCACAGCTTATTTCCCTGTTTTTCCTTTGTAACAGTTACTTGTCTTCTATTTTTCTTCTGTCTCTCTACTCTTAGCTGTTCTTCCTCTTACCTTCGGAGAAGAGGAAGAAAGGTAGGAATGGGGTAAAATAATACTTACAAATAATTCTAGTAGTTTAGAGGAGACTATGGGATTTCTTCCTTGCTTTCTTTCTTTTTTTTAAAGCATGTTATTCTCTGTAGGTGTTGTTTTCTTTAAAAAACTCACCGAGGCTGGGTGTGGTGGCTCACGCCTGTAATCCAAGCACTTTGGAGGCCAAGGTGGCGGATCACCTGAGGTCAGGAGCTCAAGACCAGCCTGACCAACACAGTGAAACCCCATCTTTAAAAAAAAAAAAGAGAGAGAGACAATATACTGACAACTTTTAGCCAGGCGTAGTGGCTCACGCCTGTAATCCAAGCACTTTGGAGGTCAAGGCGGGCGGATCACCTGAGGTCAGGAGTTCAAGACCAGCCTGACCAACATGGTAAAACCCCGTCTTAAAAAAAAACTCACTGAGGTGGGGCATGGTGGCTCGCCCCTGTAATCCCAGCATTTTGGGAGGCTGAGGCAGGAGATCGATTAAGCCCAGGAGTTAAGAGACTGGCTTGGGCAACACAACACGACCCTGTCTCTAAAAAACATTTGGGAGGCTGAAGCAGGAGATTACTTTGAGCCCAGGAGTCCAAGGCTGCAGTGAGCTATGGCTGTGCCACCCCACTCCACTCCAGCCTGGGTGACAGAGTGAGACGTTGCCTCAAAAAGTTAAAAATAACTAAAAAAAAAAAACTCGCTGAAACAAAGATGGCGTTTTTCCGATGTTGGTATCTGTGGTCCCCTCCCCCCACAACAGAGTCTTGCTCTGTCACCCAGGCTGGAGTGCAGTGGCACAATCTTGGTTCACTGCAACCTCTGCCTCCTGGGTTCAAGTGACTCTGCTGCCTTAGCCTCCCGAGAAAACTGGGATTACAGGCATGTGTCACCACGCCTGGCTAATTTTTGTATTCTTAGTAGAGATGGGGTTTCACCATGTTGGCCATGCTCGTCTCGAACTCTTGACTTCATGATCTGCCTGCCTCAGCCTCCCAAAGTGCTGGGATTATAGGCATGAGCCACTGCGCCCGGTCTCTGTGTGGTTATTAATACATATCATTTGTACCAAAGATTTTAACAGACTTACCTCAAAAATTCCAACTAATCTTCCCAATGTCCCTTTTACTCCAGCCTGAAAAGTGAAAAGAAAAATTAATGCACTTAAATTATATTGCTGGCCTCATTCTGAGTCTTCTTAAGCAGTTTATAAAAAAAAACAAGATGACACAGCTTGGGCAGACTCCAGATCTGTGAAGTGATACCAGTGTTTTCTGTGTGTCATAGACTGCTAACAGCAGTGTATGCTCTGGTAAGTTAGAATGCCTCTCATTTCTTCTGGTCTCTCTCCCTTCTGCAAAGCCAGCCAAACAGAGCAAGATAATCAAGGCCAAGAAGCCACCATGCCAAAAATATTTTGAGGTATTATTACTTCAGGTCAGGCACAGTGGCTCAATGCCATTTTGGGAGGGTGAAGTGGGAGGATCGCTTGAGGGTAAGAATTCGAGATCAGCCTGGGCAACATAGCAAGGCCCTGCCTCTAAAAATTTTTTTAAAAATTAGCGAGTCAGCCAGGTGCAATGGCTCATACCTGTAATCCCAGCACTTTGGGAGGCCAAGGCAGGTGGATCAAATGAGGTCAGGAATTCAAGATCAGCCTGGCCAACATGGTGAAACCCCACCTCTACTAAAAATACAAAAATTAGCCAGGCATGGTGGCAGGTGCCTATAATACCAGCTACTTGGGAGGCTGAGGCAGGAGAATCGAATCGGTTGAACCTGGGAGGCAGAGGTGGCAGTGAGCCAAGATTGCACCACTGCACTCCAGCTTGAGTGACAGAGCAAGGCTCTGTTTCAAAAAACGTATAAATAAATAAAAATTGCTGACGGATCCTGGATGGTCGATTAGGAGCAGCTCAGGATTGCAGCTCCCAGCGAAGGCGCAGGGTGAGTGGACACTGCATTTCCAGACGGATTGTTATTGCCCACAGACCAGGAGATTCCCAGGAGGAGGAACCCTATGGGTCACCAGCGCGGCTGTTTTGCCGGCACCCCAGCATGGCGGTTCTCCTTATAAAATACATGGGTCTGGGCGCTGTTTTAGCTGGCAATTGGAGCTCCTGGGAGAAAGAGTCACCCATTCAACGGATAAAAAAAAGGGGACTGAAGCAGGGAGCCAGGCCAGGAGATTCCCAGGCAAAAAAGCTCCACAAATCTCAGTGCGGCTGTTTCAGCAGGTGCAGCGGGTCACCGCATGGGAAATCACACAGATCCTGGCGCCTTTTCAACAGGCAACTGGAACACCTGGGAGACAATCGACCATTAAGAAAAAAAAAAAAAAGAGGGCTCTGAGGCAGGGAGCCAGGTGATCAGGCTCGGCTGGTCCCACCCCCACAAAAAAACAGCAATCGGAATCGCTCTGGATTGAGAATTTCACAGCAAGCATAGCTGAACCCTGGACTATCCAGCTCTGCGGGGGAGGAGCATCCGCCATTACCAAGGCAGTCCACCACTACAGAGGTAGTTTGCCATTGCTGAGGCAGTTCTAACTATACCCGTATAAACTGGACTGCAGGGAAGTTCATATGGCAGCTGGGCGGAGCCCACAGCAGCTCAGCAAAGGCTCTGCAGGCAGACAGTTACTAGGCTGCCTCCTCGCTGGGCACCGCAGCCCTGAAAAAAGGCAGCAGCGCAACAGAAGCTCATAAAAAAAGCCCTAACTCCCTGGGACAGAGCACCTGGGGAAAAAAAGGGGGGTTTATGAGTTCTGCTGCAAAAAATTAGCTGGGCATGGTGGTGCGTGCCTGTAATCCCAGCTACTCAGGAGGCTATGCAGGAGAATTGCCTGAACCCAGGAGGCGGAGGTTGC
>NW_016107339.1:11971182-11978387 GCF_001604975.1 Cebus imitator | reverse complement strand
TTCAGGACATAGGCATAGGCAAGGACTTCATGACCAAAACACCAAAAGCATTGGCAACAAAAGCCAAAATAGACAAATGGGACCTAATCAAACTCCACAGCTTCTGTAGAGCAAAAGAAACAGTCATTAGAGTGAATTGGCAACCAACAGAATGGGAAAAGATTTTTGCAATCTACTCATCTGACAAAGGGCTAATATCCAGAATCTACAAAGAACTAAAACAGACTTACAAGAAAAAAACAAATAAGCCCATTCAAAAGTGGGCAAAGCACACTTTTGCAAAGTGTTCACACAGACACTTTACAAAAGAAGACATACGTGAGGCCAACAAACATATGAAAAAATGCTCATCATCACTGGTCATTAGAGAAATGCAAATCAAAACTACACTGAGATACCGTCGCACACCAGTTAGAATGGCAATCATTAAAAAATCTGGATACTACAGATGCTGGAGAAGATGTGGAAAAATAGGAACACTTTTACACTGTTGGTGGGAGTGTAAATTAGTTCAACCAATGTGGAAGACAGTGTGGCGATTCCTCAAGGACCTAGAAATAGAAATTCCATTTGACCCAGCAATCCCAATACTAGGTATATATCCAAAGGATTATAAATCGTTCTACTATAAGGACACATGCACATGAATGTTTATTGCAGCACTGTTTACGATAGCAAAGACCTGGAACCAACCCAAATGCCCACTGATGACAGACTGGACAGGGAAAATGTGGCACATATACACCATGGAATATTATGCAGCCATCAAAAATGATGAGTTTGTGTCCTTTGTAGGGACATGGATGAACCTGAAAACCATCATTCTCAGCAAACTGACACAAGAACAGAAAATCAAACACCACATGTTCTCACTCATAGGTGGGTGTTAAACAATGAGAACACATGGACACAGGGAGGGAAGCATCACACACTGGGGTCTGTTGGGGGGAAATAGGGGAGAGACAGTGAGAGGTGGGAGTTGGGGAGAGATAGCATGGGGAGAAATGCCAGATATAGGTGATGGGGAGGAAGGCAGCAAATCACACTGCCATGTGTGTACCTATGCAACAATCTTGCGTGTTCTTCACATGTACCCCAATACCTAAAATGCAATAAAAATACATAAATAAATAAAAATTAGCCAGTCGTGGCGGCATGCACCTATAGTCCCAGTTATTGGGGACGCTGATGTGAGACAATCACTGAACCCAGGAGTTCAAGGTTGCAATGAGCTATGACTGCACCACTGCACTCCAGCCTGGGTGACAGAGTGAGACCATGTCTCAATCAATCAATTGGCCAGGTACTGTGGCTCATACTTGTAATCTCAGCACTTTGGGAAGCTGATCACTTGAGTTCAGGAGTTCAAGACCAGCCTGGGCAACATGGCGAAACTCCATCTCCACAAAAAATATAAAAATTAGCTGGGTGTGATGGTACCCGCCTACAGTCCCAGCTACTTGGGAGGCTGAGGTGGTAGGGTTGCTTGGGTCTGGGAGGTGGAGGGTGCAGTGAGCTGAGATCATACCACTGCAATCCAGCCTGGGCAAAAGAGCCAGAGCCTGTCTCTAAATACATACACACACACCTACATACATCTATAGATTACTTAATTCATTTACTCATTGATTCAACAAGTGGCAGGGAGAGAGACGACTTCAGTGATAGTCTCTTTTTTTTTTTTAAGATGGAGTCTCATTTTGTCACCCAGGCTGGAATGCAGTAGCACGATCTCGGCTCACTGCAGCCTCTGCCTTCTGGGTTCAAGCAATTCTCCTACCTCAGCCACCCAAGTAGCTGGGACTACAGGTGCCCAGCACCACACCTGGCTGATTTTTTTTTTTTTTTTTCATATTTTTAGTAGAGACGGGATTTCACTATGTTGGCTAGGCTGGTATTGAACTCCTAACCTCATGATCCGCCCGCCTCAGCCTCCCAAAGTGCTGAGATTACAGGCGTGAGCCACCGCGCCTAACCTAGATCTTTTTAATATATACTTTTATTTTCTCTTTCTTTTCCTTTTCTGAGACAGGGTCTCACTCTGTCACCCAGGCTGGAGTGCAGTTGCACAGTCTTGGCTTACTGCAACCTCTGCCTCCCAGGTTCAAGCAATTCTACTGCCTCAGCCTCCCAAGTAGCTGGGACTACAAGCGTGTGCCATCAAGCCCAGCTAATTTTTTTATTTTTGGTAGAGATGGGGTTTCATCATGTTGGCCAGGCTGGTCTTGAACTCCTGACCTCAGGTGATCCGCCCACCTCACCATCTCAAGTAGCTGGGACTACAGATGCATGCCACCACACCAAGCTAATTAAGTTCTTTTTTGGTAGAGACAAGATCTTGTGTTGCCAAGGTTAGTCTTGAACTCCTAGCCTCAAGCAATTTGCCCACTGTGGCCTCTCAAAGTACTGGGATAACAGGTGTGAGCCACTGGGCCAGGCCTGGATGACATATTTTGAAATTAATTTTTGCTAATTATCTGTCAAGGAACTCTGGTCATTTCTCTTGCCAACATGTCTGCTTTCTCTACCATTTTATATCCATCCCATGTGGCTTTGGTCTACTTGAATGGAAATGTCTACCTTTTCTTAAGTAAGAAAACAGTAAGTTGTCCCTCTACAATTTTAGAAATAACTGCCCTCCACAGCCAGCTAAAACTTGCTAGCATATACCTCATGAATTAACTGATGAAGCTGCCTGAACAAGTGAAACAAGCTGCCCAGCCAGCCTGGGTTGGAAAGCCAGTTCTGTACTCTGATCCCAGGCAGCCTGAACACACTCCGCTCATCTCCTGAGACACGTCACCTGTGCTCCTGCCAGAAGGCTCTACTAAGGGTCTGGGAGGAGAGCTATTGGGGCAGATGAAGGCCTTGGGGGACAAATGTGAGAAAAGATTTAAGAGGCCTGATTCACCTTTCTCTTCCACAAAGGAGAGAAAGCATTCTCTTTAGCAGCTACTATCCTATTATTTTTTTCTTAAAGAAACTAAAAGTTTATAAAACAATCTCCAAACTTTTAGGGTATACCTCAACTTAATGTTATGACAACTCAATAGAATTCATTTAAAACTTTTGTGTGGCTGGGCATACTGGCTCATGCCTACAATCCCAGCACTTTGAGAGGCCAAGGCGGGTGAACTGCTTGAGCCCATGAGCACGAGAGCAGCCTGGGCAATATGGTGAAACCCCATCTCTACAAAACACAAAACATCAGCCAGGCATGGTGGCACATATCCATAGTCCCAGCTACTTGGGAGGCTGAAGTGGGAGGATCACCTAAGCCCAGGAAGTCAGAGCTGCAGTGAGCCACGATCGTACCACTGCACTCCAGTCTGGGCAACAGAAAGACCATGTCTCAAAAGACCAAAACAAAATAACTTCAAAAAACAAAACTTTTATTTAATAATAGTAAACTCTAGCTGGGTGCAGTGGCTCAAGCCTGTAATCCCACCCAAGATGGGTGGATCACCTGAGGTCTGGAGTCTGAGACCAGCCTGATCAACATGGAGAAACCCCATCTCTATTTAAAAAAATAAATAAAATAAAAATAAAAATAACAGTAACCTCTGCATTTGACACTAACATATATCTATGATTCACTCTGCTTGATGTAGTTAAGAAAAACGTAAAAGTACCTATTTAAAATAGACACAAATGTGTAAAATCTAGTGTAAATCAAGTAATGCCATTTGTACACCAACATTTCAGGGGTATTTTTCACTTCTAATTAGTCTTCCAACTTATAAAATGTAGATACTAATGATGTTTGTGTGTTTATTTAAAGAGATGATGTCTACGTTGCCCAAACCAGCCTCAAACTCCTGGGATCAAGCAATTCTCCTGCCTCAGCCTCCCGAGTAGCTGGGATTACAGGTGCATGCCACCATACCCAGCTAATGATACTTTTATTTGTCCCTTAGCCTTTCTTTCATAATATTTATGGGATCTAATTAGCAGAATTCTATTTAAAGTGATTTTACTCATAATTCTACAGCATAAAGCAAAGAAATATTTCCATATTTAGAGTTTTAAAAATTGGAATTCAGCATTTTTCTCAGGAAGAGGTCCCCTCTTTAGTAAAAGGATTTCAGTTCTTTAAAGTCATAGTGCTGACAAAAAGAAAAATTCCTTGCAGGCAAAGGTTGTCCCAGACAGAATTTACCTTAACTATCTTACTTTTTCACAGTTTTCCCAGACTCAAGAGTCCAACTTTCATCTCCTAGACCTTTCTCAAATGCTGCCACAAGCAATTTGAGAGTGGGTTATTTTTATCTGTCACATGATTCCTGCATGCAGGTTGGGATATGTGTCAGGGCCACATCTGACAGATATTTGGCTCACATATTTGGGATAAGATTGAATTCAGGGGTATATGTAAATTTGGTCCTGTTAGGATGCAGTTTGGATCTGTCTTTCACAAAATTACATGAAAGCAGTTACAATTTCAATCTATATGTCAAAAGCTGCTAATCTAGAGAGGAAGTCTTTATTTAAAGTCCATCTTAGTCGAGAAAATTCTTTTGCCCTTGTCTAGTACTTTAGGCCTAGTTAACAAAGATAATCTGAACAACTGCTTAAACTGTCTTTTTTTTTTTTTAAGAGACGGGGTCTTGCTCCGTTGCCCAGGCTAACGTGTGTGGTCATAGCTCACTGCAGCCTTGAACTCCTGGGCTCAAGCAATCCTGTCTTAGCCTTCCAAGTAGCTGGGACTACAGGCATGTGCCACCACAATGGGATAATTTCTTTAAAAAAATTTTTTTCGGACAGGTGTGGTGACTCACGCCTGTAATCCCAGCACTTTGGGAGGCCGAGGCAGGCGGATCACCTGAGGTCAGGAGTTTGAGACCAGCCTGGCCAACATGACGAAACCCCACGTTTACTAAAAACACAAAAATTAGCTGGGTGTGATGGGTGCCTATAATCCCAGCTACTGAGGTGGCTGAGGCAGGAGAATCACTTGAACCTGGGAGGCCGAGACTGCAGTGGACTGAGATTGCACCACTGCACTCCAGCCTGGGTAACACAGCAAGACTATGTCTCATAAAAAAAAAATTTTTTTTTAGATACAGGGTTTTACTATGTTGCCCAGGCTGGTCTTGAAATCCTGAGCCTCAAGCGATCCTCCCTCCTTGGTCTCCCAAAGAGCTGGGATTATGGGTGTGAACCACCTGTCTGGCCCTGCTTTTTTAAGAGAAAAAACCACAAGTGTCTCTTTTTCCTTTGAGGTGTTCTACTGGGATTGAGGTATTTCTCTGGAAAGGGCTGGATCCCATCTTTCCCTGTGGCAGTCTCCCTGTGTAGGTACAAAAGCTTAGGCAGAGGCACTAATGGGTGGGTGATGGTTCTTCAAACATGGCCTAAAATGATCCACCACAGGAATCCTGGCTTTATTGTTTGGTTAGGATGGGCATAAAATGGACCGTCATCTTCTGAAATCAGCTTTTCACTCTACAGTGGACATTTTGACTGACACTGATGTCTGCCCAGCCCAAAGGCATTTCCCTTCCCTTGCTGCTATCAGGGAGACCCAGATTCTGTCCAGGTGGGGGCTGTGGTGTACTTTGAGAAGGCATGCCTAAGCAAGGCATAGGAAATTCTGCTCCCCTCTGCAGGGACTGGTTCAGGGGTGCTGCATGTTCAACAGCTTCTTAGAGGCTGCCTCTTGGGGACTTCTGGAAGAGATTTCCCACTATGATAAAAAGGCTGCATAAAACCCCCCTATACTTCCTTGTCAAGTGGGGATGTGAAAGCTGGAGCTGCTATCATCATCTACCCATAAGGGGAAGGCCAAAGAAATCTGGTGAGAAGCTGACCCAGCGCCCTGATGCTGTGGAGCTACTGAAGCAATGAGGTAATAATGGCCAACCTCTGGGCCTTTCATGTTTCTCACATAACCAATGGTGCTGAAGCCACTTTTAATTAGGTGTTCTGTTATTTGTAGCTGAAAGGTTCTTGCTACTTCTTCCCTTGATTTAAAAGGCAGCTCTCTAAGGAAGAACAAGAACTGTATTCCCCACCCCCTGCAAGAGACAATTACTCACCTGAAATTGGTTCCTGCATGTTTTTATACTTTTATTACTTGGGTATGTAACCACTATTAACAATATTTTCTGCAAGTTTTTCTACTGAATTTTAAAAAAGTATTATACCTTCTATAACTTTTCCCTCAGTATTATGTTTCAGAGTTTTAGCTATACTGACATAATGTAGTTCTAGGTAATTCATTTTAGTTGTTGAACAGTTATCTATTTTAGGAATTTACCATAATTTATTAACCCATTTGCTTGTCAGTTTAGTTCTGCTATTACTAAAAATGCCACAAAAACCCTCTTGTGGATCTAATTTATCTCCTTGTTACCAGGTGAGAGAGTTTCTCTAAGATTTATACTAAAAGTCAAATTTCTCAGTTACAGAGGATAAGTACTTCCAGATATTATCAAGTTGCTCTATTTTGGTAGATCAACTGCAGGTATGGTGACTGTTTTCCACCTCTCCCTATATCCATAGGCTTTAGTATGTGATTCTGCAGTTCTTCCTATCAAGGGATAGAATCTACTTACCCATCCCTATATCTAGGCTTGCCTTGTGTCTTGCTTCAGCCAACAGAATGTAGAAGAATGGTGTACCAGGTCCAAGCCTAGGCCGCAAGAGGCCTTGTAGTTTCCACTTCTCATCCTGGAACTCTGCCACTGACATTTGAATAAGCCTGAGCTTAGGCTCCTAAAGGATGAAAGACCACAGCTGTCTAGGCTGAGTGGCCTACAGCCAGCTAACCTCCAAACTGTGAGAGTGCATAGCCAAGATCAGCAGAGTTGCCTACTCAATTCAGAGCTGGCTGCAGACATCTGAATAGTCCAGCTGACACCAGAAGTTGGCCTTGGCTTGTAAGTAGTAATAAGTACTATTTTAAGTCATTGCATTTTAGAATAGTTTGTTATACAGCAAACTGATATACTCTCCAAAGTACATAGGCAATGTACAAGTTGCCATCTCTCTTGTTCCTATTCAATACTTGGTATTAGTTGTTAGACATTTTCCCTCCCCACTTTTGGGTCAATATAATGCGTGTGAAATTGTATTACATTAAATTTTAACTGAAATTGTTTACTTTTTCCTACTTCAATGAACATTCAGATTTCCTCTTTGGGGAGTTATATATTCATATTGTTATTTAACAAGTGACCATCATAATGGATCTGCAGTTCTTT
>NW_016107339.1:11968726-11970364 GCF_001604975.1 Cebus imitator | reverse complement strand
AAAAAAAAAAAAAAAAGAAACACATTCCTATTCCTATGGCATAAAATTAGAGTCATGTATCTTTTCAAATTATCTGAGTGTTTTACAGTATGATCCATCTGTAATTTATTTCCAAATAGCCAATGGTCTAGAGACTCCCAGAATAGTCATAGATATTACTATTTTACTAATTTAGTTGTTAATTTATGTACTAATAGCATATACATATGATTAATACAACTTTATCTTAATATTTGGAATACCCTTCTCTGCTCTTCTTCAACAAAAACTTCTAGTCATTTTTGTACCTTTAGCCATTCATGTAAATGCCAAAAATCTGTTTGTTTGTTTGTTTGTTTTTTTCCAGAAATTTTGGCAGTGGCGTACAAAGCTTACTGCAGCCTTGACTTTCTGGGTTCAAGTGATCCTCTCTCTTCAGCCTCCTGAGTAGCTGGGACCACAGATGTGTGCCACCATATCAGGCAATTTCTTTTTTTGTAGAACTGGGGTTATTCTGTTGCCCAAGCTAGTCAGAACCAGAAATACAGCTGGTTTTCTTGCATAACAATCTTAACTCCTGCAATCTTTCTAAATGTGCTCACTAGTTCTATTAATACTAGTGTCTGTTGTTTTTCTTTTGTTTTATAAGTTAATATTCACACCTTCTGTAATTAATGACAATTTTCTTTGGAATCTTTACAATTTGTACTTATTTTTCTTGTCTTAATTGCAGTGGCTAAGATCGCAGTTCAATATTAAATGTTAGTGTGACAGTAAGCATAAATGTCTTACTCTTATCTGTCATGGGAATGCTTTGAACATTTCAAAAGTACAACGTTTGCTATTGGTTTTATTAGACCCTCTATCAAGTTAAGGAAGTTTATTTTCAGCTTGCTAACAGTTTTCATAATAAATGGGTGTTGAATTTTAATAAGCATTTTTATTAGAATTTGTGCAAATTCTCGTTCACAAATGAGAATTTACTGTTCTTTTCTAGTTTTAATTATCTAAGATAGAGGTCAGCAAACTACAGCTTGCAGGTCAAATCCATCCTGTCATCAGTTTTTGTAAATACAGTTTTACTGGAACACAGCTATGTCATTCGTTTAAGTATTGTCTATGGCTGCTTTCACATCACAACAGGAGAGCTCAGCGGCTATGACAGATACCATATGAATTCTAAAGTCTAAAACATTTACTGTCTGGCCCTTTATAGAAAGTTTGCTATGAGGCCAGGCACGGTGGCTCATGCCCGTAATCACAGCGCTTTGGGAGGCTGAGACAGGGGGATCACTGGAGGTCAGGAGTTCAAGACCAGCCTGGCCAACATGGTGAAAACCCATTTCTACTAAAAATACAAAATCAGCTGGGTATGGTGGCACATGCCTGTAATCCCAGCTACTCAGGAGGCTGAGGCAGGAGAACTGCTTGAATCTGGGAGGCAGAGGTCACAGTGAACTGAGATCACACCATTGCACTCCAGCCAGGGCGACAAGAGCGAAACTCCGTATTAAAAAAAAGTCAGCCTGCTATCGCTGGGCATGGTGGCTCATATCTGTAATCCTAGCACTTTGGGAGGCCAAGGTGGAAAGACTGTGTGAGTCCAGGAGTTTCAGACCAGCCTGAGCAACACAGTGATACCCCATATCTTTAAAAAAA
>NW_016107339.1:11943251-11966048 GCF_001604975.1 Cebus imitator | reverse complement strand
ACTGGACAGGGAAAATGTGGCACATATACACCATGGAATACTATGCAGCCATCAAAAACGATGAGTTTGTGTCCTTTGTAGGGACATGGATGAACCTGGAAACCATCATTTTCAGCAATCTGACACAAGAGCAGAAAATCAAACACTGCATGTTCTCACTCATAGGCGGGTGTTGAACAATGAGAACACATGGACACAGGGAGGGGAGCACTATACACTGGGGTCTGTTGGGGGGAAATAGGGGAGGGAATGCGGGGAGTGGGGAGTTGTGGAGAGATAGCATGGGGAGAAATGCCAGATACAGGTGAAGGGGAGGAAGGCAACAAATCACACTGCCACATGTGTACCTATGCAACAATCTTGCATGTTCTTCACATGTACCCCAAAACCTAAAATGCAATTAAAAAAAAGAAAAAAAAAAGATCTTACCAGTCTTACAAAAGGTATGCAGCTATCCTCCTCTGAACAGTCTTCAAGAATATACATATAAAAATATTTCAGTAAAATTAATCTAGTCTGATCTTGGTATTTTTTTTTTGGCAGGAAGGAAGGTGATTACCACATAATTTCTTTAAGGACTAATAATCTACACACAGGTTTTCAACTTTTTCTTTTTCTTTCTTTCTTTTTTGAGAAAGGCTCTCATTCTGTCTCCCAGTCTGTCTCCCAGTCTGGAGTGCAGTGGCACAGATCATGGCTCACTGCAGCCTTGACCACCCAGGCTAAAGCGATCCTCCTACCTCAGCCTCCTGAGTAGCTGGGACAACAGGGTGCACCATCATGCCCAGCTAATTATAAAACTTTTTGGAGAGATGAGGTCTTACTATATTGCCCACGCTGGTCTTGAACTCCTGGGCTCGAGTGATCCTCCTGCTTTCGCCTCCCAAAGTGCTGGGATTATAGGCATGAGCCACCGTTCCCAGTCTGAATTTTTTGAAAAGTAAATTTGGGTAGGACTTTCTGGAAAATTTCTATGAAAGTTTTCAAGTCTTTCTGTTTGTAGCTCTTTGTAACATTCTTATAATTTAAAAACCTCTATTATAAATCTGTGGTTATTTCCTTTTGTTCATTTATTTGTGTCTTCTTTCTTTTATCAATCTTGCCAGTTTATTTTATTAGACAAAAATAACCCACTTTTGGTTTTGTTTGTCATTTCCATTTTTCTATTAATTTCTACCCCTTTCCTTATTATTTCTATCCCTTTACTTCCTTTGGGCTTACTCTTGCTTTTTCCAGCTTCTTGAGTTGACTGCTTAATTTATTTAATGTCCATTTAAGTTTCTAATATAAACATCTAAGTGTCAAAGAACTGACTGAGCTGTATCCTGTAAGTCATGAAGTAGGGTGCTTTCGTAGTTCTTCAGCTCTATTTGCTTACTTCCATGATGATTTGTGCTTTAACTCATGGATTACTTAGAACATTTGTTTCCAAACCTATGTTTCTCTCTCTTTCACGCTGGCTCTGTTGTTGATTTCTGATTTTACTGCATTCTATCAGAGTATATATAGTCTATAATACTGATGCTATGGAATGTTAGTAATTCCTTTACAACTTAACATATGGTTAAGTTTTTCTAATTCTTCCATGCATGCTTGAAAAATTACGTATGCTTTGTTGGGTGGAAGGTTATCTCTCAACATAGCTATGTGCTCAATCTTGTTAACGATGTTTTATTTGCCACTTTTTCAACTGCTTTCTAAATGAGATTTTATTGTTCTTCGTAGGGACTATCAAGCACAACATGAGATGCTTTGAAGTCTTCAACACGGCTACTGAGTTGTCGATTTTCCCCCATAACTCTTGACAATTTTTACTTTATATTGATGAAGGTTTACTAGGTGTACATATGTTCATGCCTACTATACTGTCTTGGCAGTCCTTAAATTTACTTCCTGTGTAGCAAGCTTTGTGATAAGCAGCTTGCATTTTCAAGTACATGGAATTAAGAGAACGCTGTTAAGTGGCAACTCAGACGGATAAGTTAGATTTGTCTAAATCCAGCAGCTGTTGGTAGTTTAATGATTGTGGAATCTCCAGAGGCAAGGGTTGCATTTAGAATTTGCTGAAGCCACTGTTAATTATATTGAAGTCAATGGAAAGTAAGCTGTGGATATACTTCCTAATGACTAAAAATCCTTTCCTGGAATGTGGAGCTGGATGGGAAAGCAAACACAACTGTTTTGGAAGACTCTTCTGGACTCAGTTCATTTCTCAGAAGGCGACTGGCTCCTATCCCAGTAATTCCGCCTCTATTCAGGGCTCCAACACAAACCAGCTCAAATACAGTACTATATTCTCTAACAGGGCACATTCTAATTTGTACACTTAGCCACTGAACTTACTATTCATCAATGGGTAGCATTCAATATGTGTTATAACACAGACCACTAGACTGAGTACAAAGGCATCTTTAATTCCAGTTTTTAAAAAGTGGTTAAAAAGTAACTTAGGGTAGTTATTTGCACTGAAAGTATGCTAACAGTAAAATATCTTTAAATTAGGCTCTCCTAGTCAATTAAAAATACCAGTTCCTTGACTAAGGAGCCATTCTTTTTTACACACTCCTTGCTTTTGAGATAAATCATACACAGAAATGAGTGAATTTACAACAATGTGGCCTATGTGCAATGTGTGAAGGAGTCCATCTATTAAAAGCAAGATACTCCTGTGTAGTATCTGAGAGAAGCAAAAACATTTATATCATTACTTTCAAACGAAAAAGAGAAGAGATATAATTCTGAAACGGCGGGTGTGGAGTTACATATCTGTAATCCCAGCTACTTAGGAGGTTGGGTAGGAGGACTACATTAAGTCCAGGAGTTCAAGACCAGCCTGGGCAACATATCAAGACCCTGTCTCTAAAAATAACGATAATAATAACAAAAATAATAATTCTAAAACTTAAAAAAAGTTGAGGCCAGGTGCGAGAGCTCATGCCTGTAATGCCAGCACTTTTGGAGGCTGAGGCAAGAGGATGGCTTAAAAGCCAGGAGTTTGAGATCAGCCAGGGCAACAAAGCGAGACCCTATCTCTACAAAAATAATTAGCCAGGCATGGTGGCATGCCTGTAGTCTTAGCCACTCAGGATGCTGAGGTGAGAGAATTGCTTGAGCCCAGGAGTTTGAGCTTCCAGTGAGCTATGACTACACCACTGTTCTCCAGTCTGGGCAAGAGTGAGAACCTGTCTGTAAAAATTTTAACAAAAAATGTAGTGGTAGATTACATATCTTACCTCTTCCTCCAAGGAACTCATTAAAATGGAAGTAGGGTAAGAACAAAAGAAAGAAGAGAAAAATAAGAGTTCAATTAAAACCACAGAAGGCCAAGAAAGAATGGAAAATAAGAACAGAAACAGAGAACAAAGAGCAATGGATAGAAAGCTACGGAACATGGTGGATATTAATCCAACTAAATTAACAATCACTTTAAACATCAATAGTCTAAATACATCAATTAAAAGATAGGGTTGGGTGCAGTGGCTCATGCCTATAATCTCAGCACTTTGGGAGGCTGAGGTGGATGGATCACTTGACGTCAGGAGTTTGAGACCAGCCTGGCCAACATGGCGAAAACCCATCTCTACTAAAAATACAAAAATTAACTGGGCATGGTGGCACATGCCTGTAATCCCAGCTACTCAGGAGGCTGAAGTTGCTGGAAGCTGAGATTGTGCCACTGCACTTCAGCCTGGGAGATAGGGAAAAACTCTATCTCAAAAAGCAAAGATTAAAAAAACAACAACAAAAAACAAAGGCCAGGTGTGGTGGCTCACGCCAGTAATCCCAGCACTTTGGGAGGCGGAGGTAGGAAGATCGCTTGAGCCTGGAAGTTCCAGATCAGCCAGGGAAACACAGGGAGACCCTGTCTCTGCAAGAAATAAATAACTAGCTGGATACAGTGATGTGTGCCTACATGTAATCACAGTTAAGAAGCTGAGGTGGGAGGACTGCTTGAGCCGGGAAGGTCAAGGATGCAATGAGCACTGATTGCACCCCTGCACTCCAGCCTGGGTGGGAGACAGAGTGAGATCTTCTCTCAAAAAAAAAAAAAAAAAAAAAAAAAAAAGAGAATAAGACTGTCAGAGTGCATCACAGTAGAGTCATCTAATATGTTGTCTACAAGAAACCCACTTTAAGTATAAAAACACATACCTTAAAAGTAAAGGGATGGAGAGTGATACATACCATGCTAATACTAATCTTATGAAAGCAGGAATAACTACATTTATCTCAGAAAAAGCAGACTTCAGAGCACGGAAAGTTACCAGGAATAGAGAAATATTATATAATGATAAAGAGGTCAGTTCTACAAGATGACATGATAATCCTTAATGTGTATATGCCTAACAACAGAACATCAAAATACATGAGGCAAAAATGGATAGAACTGCAACAAGAAGCAGAAGAATCCATTATTACTGTTGGGGACTTCAATAACCTTCTATCAGAAAGAGGCAGATCTAGGTGGCAGAAAATCAAATGTATATCTGTGACCTCTATAGGCCATTTCATCCAACAATAGCAGAATACACATTAATCTCAAGCTCACATGGAACATTCAACAAGGCAGACCACATTCTGGACTACAAGACACACCTTAACAAATTTAAAAAAAAAACAGTAATCATAAAAACGTATGCTCTCGGACCACAATGGAAAGAAATCAATTAACTTGGCTGGGCATGGTGGTTCACGCCTATAATCCTAGCATTTTGGGAGGCCGGGATGGGAGGATTGCCTGACTTCAGGAGTTCAAGACCAGGCTGGGCAACATAATGAGACCTTATCTCCAAAAAAAAGGGAAAAAAATCAATAACTGAAATAGGAAAATCCCCCAATATCTGGAGATCAAACACACTTCTAAATAACATATGGAAGCAGAAATCTCAAGAAAATATTTGAATAAAAATAAAAATATAATATCAATTTGTGGGAGGCAGTGAAAGTGGTGCTTAGAGGAAAACTTCGTGAGACCGAGTTTTACACTGTTGCCCAGGCTGGAGTGCAGTAGCACGATCTCGGTTCACTGCAACCTCCGCCTCCCAGGTTTCAAGTGATTTTTTTTTCAATTAAAATATGTGAGCATAAAAAAATAAATAAATAAACCCTGGCTGGGCACAGTGGCTCATGCCTATAATCCCAGCACTTTGGGAGGCCAAGGTGAGTGGATCACTTGAGGCCAGGAGTTTGAGACCAGCTTGGCCAACATGGCAAAACCCCATTTCTATAAAAATATAAAAATTAGGTAGGCGTGGGGGCTTGTGCCTATATCCCAGCTACCTGCAGGAGCTGAGGGAGAATCACTTGAACCTGGGAAGTAGGTGCTGCAGTGAACTGGGATCTCGCCACTACATTCCAGACTCATTGAGAGTAAGACTGTGTCTCAAAAAAAAAAGGTGGGGGGCCAGACGCAGTGGCTCACGCCTGAAATCCCAACACTTTGGGAGGCCGAGGCAGGTGGATCATGAGGTCAGGAGATTGAGAGCATCCTGGCCAACATGGTGAAACCCCATCTCTACTAAAAACACAAAAAACTAGCCAGGCGTGGCGGCACGCACCTGTAGTCCCAGCTACTCGGGAGGCTGAAGCAGAAGAACTGCTTGAGCCCAGGAGGTGAGGCTGCAGTGAGCTGAGATTGCACCACTGCATGCCAGCCTGGGCGACAGAGTGAGACTCTGTCTCAAGAAAAAAATAAATAAATTAAAACCCTAATGCCAAAAGTAGTTTCTTTCCTAACTGTATAGTTAAAGTAACCTAAAATTATTCATATAGTTCATTAACTTAACTAGCATCTTCCTGACAAAAGTAATAGGGTGATGGGAGGGGAAAAGAGAGGATGAAAGCCCAGGGCTTTGGGAGATACTCCTGAGGATTCAGGTCGTAAGTCACTGTGTGATTCAAGGCCTTTTTAGTCTGATTTTATAATAAATTTATAGTCTTTTTAGTCTTATTTTATAAAAAAATTTATAGAATAAATTTTATTTATTTTATTTATAATAATACCTAGCATTTGAGTTCTTACTAAATGTCTACCTGTCAAGTAGGTATTATCATGATTTGTACACTCCAGACAAGAAAACTGATACCTAGAGGTGACAAATAATTTGCCAATACTATGCAGTTAAGTATCAGCTCCAGGATTAGAATCTAGGTTTCTTTGATTTTAAAGCCTATGCATGTACTAACCTCCTGATCTCTGCTGCTGGGAAAATAAATCAAAACACCTTCTGCAGGGGAGATAAGTTTATTTGAATGGAACCTTAAATTATTTTTTGAATTTGAAGTTACTACAGGGTAGTATTACATAAATCTTCTGTCTTTTAGACTACCTGAAAATCTGAAAAATCTGTATGACTAGCTTTAAAAAGGGAGTGGAGGGGAACAAACACTTAAGAAAAACTGGTTTTGCAGTCTTAAGTGATTCTGGTTCTTGTATTACCTGAAAGGCTCCTCAATTTTCTAGCTCTCAGTTTAAAGGCATAAGTGGCAGTTTCAGTTTTGAAAGGACAAAAAAATTCAACTTTGTCAAATATCACTACAAAGGTGGTCTTGTTCTTTCTGAAACATTTAATATCACATCTATTATATTCACTCATCAGAGGTGAATAGTTTCTTTGAAAGCAGCAATAAGCTGCACCTAACTTTCTTATTCTCAATCTGCGAAATGACAACATTTTCTATTTTAGACATTCTAATAGGTGTGTGGTGGCATCTCACTATTGGATGGCATTAAAGGTAATTTATTTCATTAAAAAAAATTTTTTTTTTTTTTGAGACGGAGTTTCACTCATGTTACCCAGGCTGGAGTGCAATGGCGCGATCTTGGCTCACCGCAACCTCCGCCTCCTGGGTTCAGGCAATTCTCCTGCCTCAGCTTCCTGAGTAGCTGGGATTACAGGCACGCACCACCATGCCCAGCTAATTTTTTGTATTTTTAATAGAGACGGGGTTTCACCACGTTGACCAGGATGGTCTTGATCTCTTGACCTCGTGATCCACCCGCCTCGGCCTCCCAAAGTGCTGGGATTACAGGCTTGAGCCACCGCGCCCGGCCTAAAAAAATTTTTTTAATACAGCGCACAACCGTGTCTCAAAAAAATTTTACTCATTTAGATCATGTACAGACATATCTTTTAGAAATATGTACTCAAAAGAAAAAACTAAAGGCCTGCATAGTTATAGGTTTCTGTTTGACCAAAGTATAGATTTAAGATAGATAACCTCTTGATATCCTTTCAACAATGTGATTCTATGACCCCATAAAAATAAATTCCACTTAACATCACAGTCTCCATATATGACAGCAAACTACCTTAGGCTTCTCAAGTTTTAAGGATTTTCTCAGTGACGTCCTCACTCAGTTTTACACCCAGAGCTTTAGTGGTCACACGGCCATAAATAGCTGATCGTCTTTCTTCCTTTTCTCATAAATATCTGCTAAAGCATGTCATAGAGGAGCTCTGGTCATCTTGGTTAAAAACAATCTCTTCCCTTCTTTGACTGCCTTATTTTCCACTCTAGAAACCCACTTCAAAAGCCTGGCTCTTTTCACTTTGTTTTGTAGAGACAGGTCTTTCTCTGTTGGCCAGGCTGGTCTTGAACTCCTAATCTCAACCAATCCTCCCACCTTAGTCTCCCAAAGCACTGGGACTGCAGGTGTGAGTCACCACACCTGGACCAAAACCTTGGCTCTTTTGAGAGTGTTTTCATGGCTTATTTTGAAACTAAAATCGTATCTATTTTAGGGTCTGATTTGGACCCCTACCAAGTCTCTCAACTGACAGAACTGGTTATTCAGATGGCATCCCAGACTGCCCTCTTACTCCCCCTGAATCACAAAAGGTAGTAAAGAAGAACAAAAATGAAGCCAAATGAAATGAACACTTCAGTGGCATTAGAGTGTCTCCTAGAAATTCCTGCCTCTTCCGAAGGACAGGACTGCTTCATATGGAAGAGACATGAATGAGCAAGAATGGTAGGTAGGTGGATGAAAAACAGTATTTCATCTGGCATAGATGTGAATGTTTGGACCTGCTACTTCTAATATAAACACATTCTATCTGTTATTTGAAACTTAATTTCCCATCCTCAGTACCATGGCATTTCTTCACCAACAAAAGGCACTTACTACATAAAGCATTGAAAAAAGCAACAGGATGATGTCTCTCTCCTCCAGGTTTAACGTAAGACAGTATTTCCAACCATGCTGATTTAGGCAGAGGGAACAGCAATTGCGAGGGCACTGAGAGGGAAGAGGGCTGGTGTTAGAGCAGCAAGGAGGCTACAGTATGGCTAGAGCTCAGTGAGAAAGAGAGGAGAGTGAGAGCTGAGGTTCCAGGGGACCCAGATCATAGCCCAATCTAAGGGCTTCAGCTTAGAAAGCCTTTGAGTGACAAGATCTGACCTGTTTTTGTTTGTTGGTTTGTTTTTACAGGATCATTTTGCCTACTGTGTTGAAAGTAGCAGAATGAAGAGGGCAAGGGTATATATAGGGGGTATAGCTAAGGAATTGAAGTGAGCGGTGATGATGGCTTAGACCAGGGGGATAGTAAAAAAGATGGTGAGAAGAGGTTGGATTGGATGACTTCTAGGTTTTTGGGTTAAGTAACTTAAAAGATGGACTGCCATTTAATGAGATGGGGAAGACTGCTGGAGAAGCAGGTTTGGGTAGAATGAAGGTTTACACATATTGAGTTTCGGATGGCTATTGAACGTTCAAATGACAATACCAAGTAGACAGGTTAAGGAGAATAGTTGCTGGGGATAGATTACTCATCCATCTACCCAACTACCTACGTACCCAGTAATCCAACCACCTACCTAGTGTATTTAAAGCCTCCAGATTAGAAGAGATCACCAAGGAATAAATAAGATGAAGACAAAGAATGAAAAGACAAAGGACCAAATTCCAGGGCATTCAATGTTAAGAGGTAGAGAGAGAGGGAGGAATAAGCAAGAACAACTCAGATGTAGGAGAAAAACCAGCAGAGTCCTGGAAGCCTACTGGAAAAAGGTATTCAAGCTTTTCTCCCACCACAGTATTTTGCTCTTAGCCTCTGATGCTTTCACCTAAGGCTCCAGACAACATGGTATATGGCTGTACCTTGTCCGAATTCATGTCTGACAGAAAGCATGAGATAACAAATAATTATCCTTACTTTAAGTTTTGTTAGGTAGCAACAGGTAACTAATAGCTTTTCAAAACATAAAAGCACCACCAACAGAGGTCACATAAATATATATAAGAGCAATATTCTCTAGTGATTAGTACATCTGATGGTTCTTCATGGATTACCTCTAGTCAAAGTGTCTTTTACCCCACTAAAGATTAACCCAGGCCTCTGGAAACATAGTCAACTGTCTCAATGATATCCATGTAAACCATCTCTTTCCCAATTAATCTTATCCTCACAAAACATTTTAATTTAAATTTAAAAAATTAAAACTCTAAGAATAGCAAGGTCAGGTTTAAAAGCTGAAAATAAACTTGCACCAAAAGCAAAAACCTAACTAAAGCTCTGCCATCTGCCCCCAGAGACATCTTTGCTTTCATTTCCTTGTACCCAAGGAGAAGACAATATAGAACAGAATTTCAGCAATTCTAATTTTAACTTTTCTAAGCTCAAATATATCCCTTTAGAATTCTTGGGGGAAGGGGTGGCTGTATCCTTAAGCACTTTAAATACTAACTTTTACAACTGCCCAACTGCTTCATATTTCTGCCCAGACTCTGGAAAAGGTGATGGGGTTGTGAAAATTTTTTTTAACTACAGATACAGCAAAAGTTTCCATAGCTTCCTTTCAGTCCCAATTCCTTCCCCAGAGGTAATCACTCTAAAGAGTTTAATGTTTTCCCTGCCAGATTTCACTCTATATATTTATACATGTATGAACACATACAAATATGTTTTTGTACATTTTATTTTACCCAGATGGGACCATGCTTGTCAACTAACCTTATCTTCAACAAACATTTAACTATATGTCTTAGAGGTTGCTCTATGTTGGGATATACAGATTTCCTGCATTATTTTTAAACTCGTGGATGGTAATACAAAATATAAATGTGCCATAATTGACACAATCATTCTCCTGTCAGTGGACACTTAGATTGTTTCTAATTTTTTGCTATTACAATAAAGTTGTGATGAACCTCTTGTACATGCTTCTTAACAAAAAACATATTTTTTAAATGGAGATAGAGTCTAACTATTGTTGCCTAGGCTGGTCTCAAACTCCTGTGATCAAATGATCCTCCCACTTTGGCCTCCCAAAATGCTAGGATCATATAGGTGTGAGCCACCATGCCTGGCCTCTACATGCTTCTTTGTGCTCATAAATAAGCACTTCTCAGCACATACTCAGAAGTGAAAATGCTGGGGTGAGATATAACCAAAATGCACAGAAAGTTAGAAGATCTGTCAATGTGTCTAAGCCTGTGGCAAGAGAGGAGAGACAGGGCTCCTCTAGGACAACAGAGCTGCGACAGTAAAAAAAAGTGACTGGGATGGTAGAAAATGACAGCTGTGAGGAGGGGAAAACTCAAACCATATTTTTTTCTCTGCTTTCACACCAATCAACCAACACAGAAGGCTTCTGTAATGAAATGTGTGGGGGTTTTCCTCCCCCACACCAAGCAGCAATCAGTCCTGCAGTGGATACTGGCAGGGCGCCGTTCAATTCAATTCAATTCTGAAGCTATCTATCGGGAGATAGCCTCAGAAACCACAGGTTGAGGGCTCAGTCTCACAAGACCCTTGTTCTTCCACCAGTCATAAGTCCGGGCCTCTGGAACTTCTGACTGACTAGTTTCAAGTTGGGGTTCCCAAGATCTCCTATTTGGGCTCAACTGCTAAAGCAGCTCACAACACTCAGGGAAGCTCACATTTACCAGTATATTAGAATATATATGATAAGCCATATAGATTAAGAGATGCACACGGCAAGGTTGGGGGAAGCTCACATTTACCAGTATATTAGAATATATATGATAAGCCATATAGATTAAGAGATGCACAGGGCAAGGTTGGGGAAAGCTGCCTTCCTTGGGTGTGCTGCTCTCCAGGAACCTCCATGTGTTCAGTTACCCAGAAGCTCCCTGAACTCTGTCCTCTTAGGCCTTTTATGGAGACTTCATTGGATAGGCATGATTGGACAACCATGTTGAAATTGACTGAACACAAAGGGTATGAGCTAATACTAATCGACTGAGTAGGAAAACCTAGCAAGGCCTGTTTGTTCAGATTCTTGGCCTTTCTGTGCAGGATTTCCTCCTCCAATATATGGGGCATGACCCTCTCTGGAATGAGGATCTTGTAACCCACAATCAGAAAGGCAGAGAAAGATCAGAGTCTTGCCTTGGGCAGGTGAAAGGAGGGCAGGAGAAAGTCAGAGACAGAGATTCTGTTTTCTGAGGCCTGCTCCTGAGGCCTACAGTGCACTAACATTATAACAAAAGTCTGTAGCTCCAAAAGGCTATGACAGTTATGAGTCGGGGAATCTGAGACAAAAACATATCTGTATCCAATATTTGAAAATACTCTTGAAAAGCCTGCAGTCAAGGAGGAGGGCTGTTAATGGCAAAAACGCACACAGAAGGAAATACACCAAAGTGTTACCAGTGGCGAGTATGAACATTTTAAATTTTGTTCTTTTTGCAACAGAGTGGTCGCCTGGGCTGGAGTACAGTGGTGCTATCTCGGCTCACTGCAACCTCTGCCTCCCTGGTTCAAGTGATTCTCCTCCTCAGCCTTCCGAGTAGCTGGGATTGCAGATGCTCACTAACACGCCCAGCTAATTTTTGTATTTTTAGTGGAGATGGGGTTTCACTATGTTGGCCAGGCTGGTCTCAAACTCCTGACCTGATGATCCACCCACCTAGGCCTCCCCAAGTGCTGGTGTTACAGGCATGAGCCACTGCTCCAGGTCTACTTTTTTTGCTTTTAAAATGTCCACACTAGGCTGGGCACGGTGGCTCATGCCTGTAATCCCAGCACTCTGGGAGGCCAAAGTGGGTGGATCTCTTGAGCCCAGGGGTTCAAGACCAGCTTGGCCAACAAGGTGAAACCCCATTTCTACAAAAAATGTAAGAAAATTAGCCAGGCATGGTGGCATGCACTTGTGGTCCCAGCTACTCAGGAGGCTGAGGTGGGAAGATCACCTGAGCTCAGGAGGTCAAGGCTGCAGTGAGCTATGATCACACCAGCTTGGACAAAGTAAGACTCTGTCTCTAAACAAACAAATAAATAAATAAATAAAATATCCACAGTAAATATAAATATATAGGAAAAACACATCTGAAATTTATCTTACAATGAAATGGTGAAAAAAAGCACTTATATATCAACATGGAAAGTCATGAAAGCTTCGATAAAATGTAGTGACTAAGCTGAAAACCAAAAGAGGTATCTCCAGGTGGCAAGAGGACAAGGCAGCGTTTCTAGCAGGAGGGAACCATGTGCATTATGTCAGGTGTGTGGGGTATCCTGGAATGGAAAGTAGTTAGAATGACTGGTATATAGGGTCTGATATAGCAGAGACATCCTTAAAGTTATAATATGTGTGGTCTCCTTCATCAAAAGTTATAATATGTGCGGTTGCCTTCACCATTAATAAAATTAGTTTTAAAATCTTGGCTAATCTAATAAGAGCAAGATGCCAGCTTGTTTTAATTTGCATTTATCTGATAATCAGTGAGGTGTAATATATATATTTTTCACTTACTATTTCCTCTCTGCTTAGAATTCTAGTGGGAAATCTCAGGGAAGATCAACCATCACTATCCTTCCCAATCCATTCTATGGGTGTGCAGATCACTGAGCAGTACTACACTCTTACCAAGGTGCCCAGGTACTAGAACCTCAAGTGACATGAGCATCAGGAGGCACACAGCACACCAATGAAGCAACGTGCCAAAAATATTTATCCTCAACCTAATCAAGCCTCTGTGCTGTTCAAAATGGTGACCATCATATACATGTAGCTACTGAGCACTTGAACTGTGGCTAGTGTAACTAAGAAACTGAATTTTACATTTATTTAATTTTAATTAGTTCGTTTTTGTTGTTGTTGTTTTACTGCTTCTTGTGGAGCAGAACTATTCCACAGGCAGTGTGCCCAGAAAGCCTTAATTAGTTTAACTAGCCACGTAAGGCAGCTAGTGGCTGCCATACTGAACAGTGAAGATATAGAACTTTTCCTTCACTTCAGAAAGTTCTATTGGATGGCACCGTTCTAGACTAAGCTGCTGGATATACAGAGGATGGGGAAACAAGTTAAAGGAAACCAGGAAGAAACAATCAAACAAAACCAGGATGTGAGGCATTTTATAAGACAACTACCCTGGACTCTCCTAAATAGTATCATGGGGGATAGGCATGTGGAAAGAAGAGAAATATAGTTCTATGATAAAACAGCCTGAGAAAACATACAACCAAAAGTAATATGTGAATCTAGGTTAAGGCCTAGTGAAGAAACAAATATAACAAACATTTCATGGTAACTGGGGACATTTGAATATGGAGTCAATATTGGATAATATTATGGAATTATTATAAATTTTCTTAGGTGTGACAATGGTATGTGGTTATCTAGGAGACTGGTCTTATTCCAAAAAGATACATGCTACTATGCACAACAGCAAAGACATGGAATCAACCCAGCTGCCCATCAATGGTGGACTGGACAAAGAAAGTGTACATATACATAGTGGAATACTATGTAGCCATAAAAAAGAACAAAATCATGTCCTTTGAAGCAATGTGGTTATAGCTGAAGGCCATTATCCTAAGCAAATTAACACAGAAACAGAAAACCAATTACTGCATGTTCTCACTTATAAGTGGCAGTTAAACACTGGGTATACACACACACACACACACAAAGATGGAAACAATAAACACTGGGACTTCTAAAAGTGGGGTGAGAGGAGGCTGAAAAATGACTCATCAGGTATTATGTTTGTTACTTGGGTGACAGGGTCATTAGAAACCAAAACCTCAGCAACAAGTAATATACTCACGTGCACATGTATCCCCTAAATCTAAATTTTAAAAAGAAAAAAATGGGCAAGCACAAAGCAAGAAGCGCTGGGCATAGTGAACCATAATCCCAGCACTCTAGGAGGCCAAGACATGTGGATCTCTAGAACCCAGGATTTCAAGACCAGCCTGGACAACATGGCGAAACTCTGTCTCTACAAAAAATACAAAATTTAGCCGGCTGTCGTGGCTCATGCCCACAGTCCCAGCTACTCAGGAGGTTAAGATGGGAGTACTGCTTGAGCCCAGGAGGTGGAGGTGACAGTAAGGAGACATTGTGCCACTGTATTCCAGCCTGGGTGACACAGGGAGATCCTATCACAAAAAAGAAAAAAAATAAAGAGATCCATGCTAAAGAATAGAATTCTGGAGTGATGTGTCACACTATCTACAACTTTACATTCAAATGGAACAGCAAAAAAAAAAGTAAAAATATAGAAAGAAAAAGCAAGTATGTAAAAGGTCAAAATATATCTAGAAGGTACAGTGTTTTACTATTTCTGAATTTTTCTTGTATGCTTGAAAATTTTCATTATTGAAAAGTTGGGAAAAAATAATTAGCCATGGAATTAGGATAATATATAATCTTCTTTGCACTTTCTGTCTTTTCATTCTACTAGGAACATGATAGGGTCTCACTTGGTTGCGCAGGACAGAGTACAGTGGCATGATCATAGCTCACTGTAATCTTGAATTCCTGGCCTCAAGTGAGCCTCCTGCCCTGGCCTCCTAGAATATTGGGATTACAGGCATAAGCCACTGCACCCAGCATGTCTCCATTTTTCAGGCTAAAACTTTACAAACCACTCTAATGGATAGCCTTAGTCAACAGCTCCTACATATTTAAAACTAAAATGGTTACTAACACAAACATGTAATAACATTAAGAATACCACTTTTCATATAGTCAATAGTATCTACTACGAATTTCTGAAAAACCGAAATGAGTGAGTCCCTAAAAAGTCAATCTATCTTAATGATGACTCTAGAAGTAATCATGGAAATAACCCAGGGGCAGCCATTCACCATTTTGTAACAGTCTTGGAGCAGAGATGCTTCTCTGAGAAGAGAGAGGTAGTTCTATTAGGAACATGGCTCTGGGGCCAGTGTTGAATTACACTCGGCCACGTGAGCACAGAGCAAAAGCCGAGCACAAGAATCAACATAATTGCACCTCAGCCAGGCCCTTCACTAGGCTCTATGTCTATGCCAAGGTTTGCTTTCATCCCCGAACTGTAACTGAGAGGGAAGGCCCTTTCTAAGTTCTCAGCTGCCAGAAACAGGAGATTCAATACCTATTTACTTACGAGCCTGAAAGGTAACGCCAGAGATCTACGGGATTCATTCTGTCCTCTAATGTAAAACTGCGTCACACCACGTTCTACATTAAAATATGATGTGCAAGAAAAAGCAAATAAAAAAAGAGAAAAACAAAAAAAAAAAAATAAAGAAAAAAGTATGATATGCTTTCTCTGATCACTTTATATAGTCAATTTTTTTTTTCTTTCTTTCTTTTTTAAAGAGACAGGGTCTTGATCTGTTGCCCACAGTGTGCTGCAGCCTCAAATTCCTGGGCTTAAGGGATCCTCCCTTCTCAGCTTCCTGAGTAGCTGGAATTACAGGTGCATGCCACCATGTCCAGCCATTTTTAACATTTTTTTTGTAGAGACAAGGTCTCCCTTTGTTGCCTAGGCTGGTCTCGAACTCCTGGGCTCAAGCGATCCTCCCACCTCGACTTCTCAAATTGCTGGGATTACAGGAGTGAGCCACTGCATCTAGCCAAAATTCTAAGGATAAGTTTTTGACTTCTTTTGCTAGATTTCTTTGCACAAGTTTTCCTAGGAGGGCAGAATAAAAATACTTCCTGACGGCCAGGCGCAGTGGCTCAAGCCTGTAATCCCAGCACTTTGGGAGGTCGACTCAGGCGGATCACGAGGCCAGGAGTTCATGACCAGCCTGACCAACGTGAAACCCCGTCTCTACTAAAAATACAAAAATCAGCCAGGAGTGGTGCCAAGCGCCTGTAATCCCAGCTACTAGGGAGGCTGAAGCAGGAGAATCGCTTGAACCTGGGGGGTGGAGGCTGCGGTGAGCTGAGAGTGCACCATTGCACTCCAGCCTGGGTGACGGTGTGACTCTGTTTCAAAAAAAAAAAAACAACTTCCTCACACAAAAACATATGTCCGTGTTAGGTGAACAAAGGCTTTCCTGAAATTTTTATTATGGAGCCACATTTCCCACTAAATCCTTTAAAAGAATAAATTATCAGAATAAAATTCTCACATATAATGTACTAAGACGTGATGATTATTATATATTATAGTGCTGTGACCACAGGAGCTAAAAGTATCTGTCTTCTTACCAAGTAAAAACAAAAGCATGGCAGTGCTGACAAATACACAATTTGTCTTAGGGAAAGTAGCATCTATCGCATCACTGTCCTTTGTAACTTCCAGTTCCGGATCTTGAATACAGCTAGTATATAATAAGTATTTATGCTTATTTTCTCCCCAACTTTTTATTTTGACAACTGTCAAACATTAGAAAAATTATTTGCCTATTTTAGTACTGATTTTAAAGATAAAGCCATAGGCCATACGTGTACTTGTAATGAGAAATTCATATTCATGTGATTTAAAATTCTTTAAAAATTGAACAATGGAAATTCAGAGAATGCCATCTAAATAAAAATTAACTCATCGTCTCTCCTGATTTATAGCAAACTGCTTTACATATGTTGAAATGATCAAAAGTATCCTTAATATAATACAAAGTTTTGCTACTAAATGATATATATTTTGTGATTAAAGTTCTGGATTTTAAAAATACATGTTATTTCTCTGATAAATCCTATGATAGCCTACCCTCCACTGTCTATTCACAACTGCTCACAGGCTCGGTAAAAGGTACAGATGAAAATATAACACAGTCATACTGTGCCTTCACTTTTTCCCCCACTCCAAATAGAGCCAAACATTTATGAACTAAAAAAGGGGTGACAAAGAATATCTTAAATTACTCTCAAGTAGTCACAGACTTTTTAAATGTTCTACTCTTGTATAACTTAAAACATAAAATTCTGCTTTCCTGTTAGAGATTGTTCTGAGATACCATATGGAGTCTTCTGGTTGCTATGGGTGGGGTGTGTGTGTGTGTGTGTGTGTGTGTGCATGCGCGCGCACACGTGCAACCATTCTTTTGCAGGGACAGAATGCATGGTACAGGAATTAGGATAAGAAGATGCATATTTTTGAAATAAAGTTCACTATGGCATTCTCCATGTTCTTATTAGAAAATACAAATGGTGCTGGGCGTGGTGGCTCATGCCTATAATCCTAGTACTTTTGGAGGCCAAGGTAGGCAGATTGCTTGAACTAAGCAGTTAGAGACCAGCCTGGGCCCCATGGTGGAACCCCGTCTCTACAAAAAGTACAAAAATTAGCCAGGTGTGGTGATGCATGCTTACTTGTAGTCCCAGCTACTTGGGAGGCCAACGTGGGAGGATCGGTTGAGCTAGGGAGGTGGCAGTGGCAGTGAGCTGAGATCGTGCCACTGTATTCCAGCCTAAGCAACAGAGCAAGACTGTCTCAAAAAAAAAAAAAAAAAAAAAAAAAAAAAAAAAAAAAAAAAAAAAAAAAAAAAAAAAGAAAGAAAGAAAGAAAAAAAAAAATGAGATCAAGATGAGTTAAAAGAACTTTTTGAACTTTTTTTGCTTTTTTTTTGAGATGGACTCTCCCTGTGACAGCCGGGCTGGAGTGCAATGGGGTGATCTCAGCTCACTGCAACCTCTGATTCCCAGGTTCAAGTGATTCTCCTGCCTCAGCCTCCCAAGTAGCTGGGACTACAGGCATGCGTCACCAACCCAGCTAATTTTTGTATTTTTATTAGAGACAGGGTTTCACTATATTGGCCACACTGGCCTCAAACTCCTAACCTCAAGTGATCTGCCCACCTCAGCCTCCTAAAGTGGTGGGATTATAGGCATCAGCACTGCGCCTGGCCTACTTCTTGATAGACTACCAAAGATAGATTAACAAGGCTAGAGACAATTGAGCAGCTCTGAACTCCTGAGGTGCCAATAGGAGGGTAACCTCATTTATTCTGCATTAAGGCATTTAGACTTTCAAACTTTTTTTTTTTAAGTTGTCCATGACCTGCTGGATTTTTCTTTTTTTCTTTTACAAACTTTCTTTAATGCAGGTTAATTAAGTCAAACATGCTGTGCAATTTTTAATTCACGTATGACACTGTACGTACATAACTTGTACAAGGACTTGAGGGAGGGCAGCAAAGATACAGGAAAATCTAAGCAGACGTCACCAACCTGAAGATGGGTTGATTAAATGGCAAAGCAATAAACAGGTGGTATGAGCCAGAGGAGTAGCAGAGAAGTACTATTAGGATGTAAGTGAGGAAGTCACAGAGAACTAAGCACACTTTTTAAAAAAGCAACGGCTATGTCACAAGCTAACTCTCAGGCTGACTACATATACAGTTGGCCCTCCGTATTTGTGCACTACACATCAAGAGAATTCAACCAACTGCAGATTGACAATTAAAAAAAAAATTGTGTCTGTACTGAACACTGACTTTGTTCCCTTGTATTTCCTAAACAATACAGTATAACTACAGTTGATCCTTGAACAACGCAGGGGTAGGGTGCCAACTCCCACGCAGTCAAACATCTGTGTATACTTTTTTGTTGTTTTTGTTGTTAACAGACAAACAGGGTCTTGATCTGTCACCCAGGCTGGAATGCACTGGGAAAATCATGGCTCACTGGGATCACTGCAGCCTTGACGCTGGACTCAAGCAATCCTCCCTCCTAAGCCTCCCAAATAGCTGGGACTACAGGTGTGTGTCAACATGCCCAACTAATTTTTCTTTTTTTGTAGAGACAGGGTCTCACTATGTTGCTCAGGCTGTTCTCAAACTCCTGGTCTCTAGCAATCCTCCTGCCTCAGCCTCCCAAAAGTGCAGCAACTACAGGTGTTAAGTCACTAAGTCCAGTAAATATATAACTTTTAACTTCAAAACTTAACTACTAATAGTCTAGTATTGACCATAAGCCTTACCAATAACAGTTGATTAACATGTATTTTGTATGTCGTATATATTATTTACTATATTCTTATAATAATAAAGCTGGAAAAAGAAAATGTAATTAAGAAAACCATAAGGAAGAGAAAATATGTTTACTATTAAGTGGAAGTGGAGCCTGGTAAAGGTTTTTATCTTCGTCATTTTCATGTTGAGTAGGCTAAGGAAGAGAAGGAAGAAGAGGAGGGATTGCTCTTGCTGTCTCAGGGGCCACCTCAGAAGCAGAAGTGAAGGAGGTAAAAAAGGAAGCAGGAGAGGCAGGCACACTCAGTGTAATGGTGTAACTTTTACTGGAAAAAAATTCGCATATAAGTGTACCCAGACCCATGCAGTTCACAACCCCTTTTTCTTTAAGGGTCAACTGTATTTACACAGCATTTACATTGCATGAGGTATTATAAGTAACCTACAGATGATCTCATGTACATGGGAGGATATGCGTAGGTTATATGCAAATACTTTGTCACTTTATATAAGGGACTTGAGCATCTAAAGATTTTGATATCGCTAAGGGTCCTGAAGCCAATACCAACAAATGGATACCAAGGAATGGCTATCCTTCAGGCATATAATTTTCACCTCTGTTTTTTTTTCCAGTAAAAGTTATACCATTACACTGAGTGTGCCTGCATCTCCTGCCTCCTATTTTACCTCCTTCACTTCTACCTCTGAGGCAGCTCCTGGGACAGCAAGAGCAATCCCTCCTCTTCCTCCTAGAGGATGTTCTGTATTTTTGTGATAATACTCTTGGGATGGCTGAGGTGAGAAGAGGTAAAGGAAATAAGAATGTAAGATAAGCAGAAGACAGAACAGTTTCAGACCCAGCTTCTCTTTTTTCCCCTGTCAGTCAAGAGTTTTACCTTTCTCATTGAAACAGCAAAAAAGAATAGCTCTGAGATCATACAAAAGAGGTGCTTTTCCTCTTTACTACAGAGAGGCTATCACATGACTGGCTCACACAGCCTTTGCTGCCCCGGTCTAAAGAGGCACTGTTACTAAAGCCCATGTCAGGCCATGGGAGCAAGCCCGTTCCCCTAACCCTGTAAGGGGTCACTCTAACAGGATTTTAACCACAGCAACTAAAAAATATGGAGGCTAATTTTTAAAAGGGAATATTTTAGCCTTCTCCTTAAATGTGATTGCTAATGGCTCAAACTTATCTGTTTCTGAAATTCAGCCAATATGCTAAAAATTTTAAGCTAGGCTGCACAAAGCTTTAGAACAGGTAGAGTTTAATGAGACCTAGGACTGACAATGCCATGATAAACTACTCGATAATCTCAATCCCTTCGTGTTTATATAGAAACTTTTTCTAATAACAAAAGAAACATATGCTCAATGCAGAGAACTTGATAACCTATGAACTAACACAAAGATAACCACTGCAAACATTTTGGTGGACATCTTTCAAGGAGTATAGCATTAGGAGTGTCAGTGATGAAAGATGTCCTGAACTCAAATCTTACCTTGAGCACACTAGGCTAAACACAACTTGTTGGGGCAAATCACTCAACCTCAGCCTTTTCTCTCCTGTAAAATGTAGATAATCCTACTACATACACAGGACCCTTGAAAAATCTGCTGTAGATGGTACTTAACCATGGGTTGTCATGCTTTTATAGCATGTGACTTCACACTCAGAGCACAACTAAAAGAATTAAAAATCAGCAGCTGATGCAAAGGTAAGGTAGACATTTTCAAAATGGCCAGAAGTTGATGATGTGGCCTGACAGCTCTGCCCAAAGGGGCTTACTATGTGAAGTTGTCAGTAGGCAAAACCTATCAGGTCCTCTCTTGGGAAGGCTGAATGTGAGACATAATCAACAGACAGGTTAAAGTTTTGAATAAGAGAGGAAAAACACAAAACAAAAGCAGTAAGCTAGGAGGCTGAGAAGAGATGAGACAGGCAGGTCCTCCACAGTGGAAGAGAGGGGCTGAGCCATTGGCGTGTGACCAGGCTTCTTGAACAATTCTGCATTCCCACTGTTGTTCCACCTGCCACGAGTGATGCTTGCCTGTGCACTTTGACCCAAGTTTCCAGCTTTGCACAGCCTTGGCTGGGCAGTTGCTGTGACAATGTCATGTTCTTCCTTACTTAACTAAGGCATTTGGAGAATATGTCTATTTCTGACAACCTAAAAGGGCCTGCTGCAGTTGCATTTCTGTAGCTGTTTTAATAGTTAAGTCAATAATTGCAGCACTCTATTAAGCACATGAGATCTGTGTTGAGCAATGGAGAGTCAACAATGAGCAAGAAAAAATGGGGCTGGGTGCAGCGGCTCATTCCTGTAATCTCAGCACTTTGGGAGGTTGAGGCATATGGATCACCTGAGGTCAGGAGTTTGAGACCAGCCTGACCAACATGGTGAAACCCTGTCTCTACTAAAAATACAAAATTAGCCAGGCGTGGTGGTGTATGCCTACAATCCCAACTACTTGGGAGGCTGAGGCAGGAAAATCACTTGAACCCAGGAGGCAAAGGTTATAGCCAGCCAAGATCATGCCATTGCACTCCAGCAAGGGCGACAAAAGTGAAACTCCATCTCAAAAAAAGAAAGAAAAAATGGGGACCAGGTATGATGGCTTACACCTGTAATCCCAGCAATTTGGGAGCTGAGGCAGGAGGGGCTGGAAGCTAGGAGACTAGCCAGGACAACATAGCAAGGCCTTGTCTCTAATAAATAATAACAATAAATTAGCCAGGCATGGTGGCATGCACCTGTAGTCCCAGCTACTCAGGGGGCTGAGACAGGAAAATTGCTGGAGCTCAGGAGTTTGAGGTTACAGTGAGCTACGATCATATCACTGCACTCCAGCCTGGGTGACAGAGCAAGAACCTGTCTCTAAAAAGAAAGAAAGAAAGAAAGAATGGTACCTGACTATACAGAGTATAAAGTCTAGCCCAAAAGACAGATAATTAAACAAGCAACATCAATAAAGCATGAACAATACTACAGTGCTAGAAGTACAGACTGCAAAGGAAACATACAGCATCAGTGAACTTACTGGGAGGAATCACAAAAGATTTCATGAGCAAAGTGACCTTCACGTTGATGCAATAAATTAGCTATGTTGATTCATGGTGTGTGAACTCCATGACCCCCAGCCTTGCAAAGTTATGGAGTCATGATGAAGCAAAAGTGAACAGGGTCAGTGTATCCTGTCAGGTCATCTAAGAGGCGTGGTCTCATTTAATAGGAAAGCTCAGTTTTTTTAGTAGGTAAGCATCTTTCAATTCTAGAAATACTTAGAATTAAATATAAAAATGTTTAAGGTAATTAAAATAAGTATTTTATAATTTATAATATTTTAACATTAAATATTATGTTTATTACCACATAATATTTTTGTGTTAAGGAGATTAGACATAATCTAAGATTTTGTAATGCTTAGAAGAATGTCACCTATCAGGCTGGCAGCCTTTGGCCTCAAATTTTAAAAATATAGTTGAATAATTTATTTCTGACTCATGATTTTAAGTTAAAAATCTTAATAAGCTTATATACAGCATGGGAATATTTAAAGACTCTAAAACATCTTATTTCTAAGATAATGTATGAGATTTACAGGAGTTTGTTCAAAAAAAGGTGTTTTCCTGTGTTTTATAAAATTTTATATTTCTTTGAGGGCCGGGCGCGGTGGCTCACGCCTGTAATCC
>NW_016107339.1:11932983-11943041 GCF_001604975.1 Cebus imitator | reverse complement strand
AAAAAAAAAAAAAAAAAACGAAACTCAAAAAAAAAAAAAAAAAAAAAAAAATTTTATATTTCTTTGAAAACGCTGTGCTTTTTCTTTTTGTTTTTTAAGATGGGGTTTTGCTATGTTGCTCTGGCTGGTCTTGAACTTCTGGGCTCAAGTGATTCTCTTGCCTGAGCCTCCCCAGTAGCTGGGACTATAGGCCCACACCACCAGGCCTGGCTGTAAATGTTTTTATTATTTATTTTAATTGACACATAATAATTGCACGTATTTATGGAGTACAGTCACATTTTGCTACATGTATACAATACATAATGATAAATCTGGTTGGGCATAATGTGGCTGTAATCCCAGCACTTTGGGAGGCCAAGGTGGTCAGACAGCTTGAGCCCAGGAGTTTGAGACCAGCCTCAGCAACATGGTGAAATCCTGCCTCTATAAAAATATAAAAATTAGCAGGACATGGTGGCACATACCTAGAGTCCCAGCTATTGAGGAGGCTAAGACGGAAGGATCGGCCGAGCCAGGAGACGAAGTCTGCAGTGAGCCATAATTGTGCCACTGCACTCCAGACTGGGTGACAAAGCAAGACTGTCTCAAAACAAACAAACAAATAACGATAAAATCAAGGTAATTAGCATAACCATCACCTCAAATATTTCTTTGCCTTGGTAACATTCAAAATCATTACTTGTAGCTATTTGAAAATACATAATTGTTAGGCCAGGCGCAGTGGCTCACCCCTGTAATCCCGGCACTTTGGGAGGCCACAGTGGGCGGATCACCTGAGGTCAGGACTTCCACACCAGGCTGGCCAACATGGTGAAACACCATCTCTATTAAAAAAACAAAAATTAGCTGGGCATAGTGGTACTCACCTGTAATCCCAGCTACTCAGGTGGAGTGTAGCTTGAACTCCAGAGGTGGAGGGTGCAATGAGCCAAGCACTCCAGCCTGGAGGACAGAGTGAGACTCCATCTCAAAAAAAAAAAAGGTTATATACACATTTATGAGTAGGGTAGAGGAGTTTGGGGGTGGGTGTTGCTGCCCCTAATCCATGCCCTGTTCAATGTATTTGTTGGTCATTTTTCTTCTTTTGATAAATGTCTATTCACATCATTTGCCCATTTTAATACTGGATTCTTTTCTTTGCAGTTGAGTTCTCTGTACATACTGAAAAGTAATCCCTTGTTGAATGAATAGTTTGCATATATCTTCTTCCATTCTGTAGACTGTCTTTTCACTGTCGATTGTTTCCTTTGCTGTGAAGGTTTTTAGTATGATACAATCCCATCTGTCTGTATTTGCTTTTGAGGTTTTACCTATAAAATCTTTGTCCAGACCAATGGTCTAAAGTGCTTCCCTCTGTGTTTTCTTGTAGTAGTTTTCCAAAAGACTTTTTTTCACTGAAGAGCTTTATAAGGCTTTTTTTTTTTTTAAGTAGGACAACTGAAGTTCTTTAAAAACCAAACATTCTAGGCCAGGCATGGTGGCTCACGCTTGTAATCCCAAAACTCTGGGAGGCCGAGGTGGGCAGATCACCAGGTCAGGGGATCAAGATCATCCTGGCTAACATGGTGAAACCCCGTCTCTTTAACAACAAACATACTAATTTATAACTGTAATTTGAAACAACTGAAGGTTTTCAATTAATTGGTATAGAGGTATTACCCACAAAACCCTTCAAAAAGTGGCTATTAAAACCTCCTACATTTACAAATAAAAAATCTGATCTGAAAGCATAAACATCTTGAAAACTAAACAAGCCTCTAAATAGTGCTTTATTTACAAAAGCTTCCCTTCAAGGACAATAAAAACATCTATCAGCATTTCAAGTCTCTGATTTCAAGTCTAATTCTCTGTTGATAAAACTGGAAAAACCACTTCTTTCATTCTGTTTTGATGGAAGCCATTGAACTGTTTCTGTTTTGTAATGACATATTCTCTTATTTTTATTGTTTGTACATTTTATTTATTTGGATACTTACTCTAATGTTCAAAGCAGCTCACAAACATTTCTTTATCCTCTCAATAATGCTGGAATAAGATATGGGATATGATGATATGATTCTCCTCTGACTGCAGAAAAAAAATTTGCTCAAAGGAAGGGTTCTTTAAGGCTGAGAATGTCAGGCAGAGCTTGCCTGCAGTTAAAGAAGAATCATATCATCAAATCCCATACTTTATGCCAGTATTATTGACAGAATAAAGTTTCAAGATCAGGATTCCTTCAAGAGAGGAGCTACTAGGTAAGATACTAAGCATATGAGGAGTGTTGTTTAATTATCTGTGCTGCATCTTTCATTTCCTTGCTTCATGAGCACTTTATTCCTATTTCACGCTATTCTCCCTTTTACCTACAGAAGGATAGTATGCAATTTCCAGGAAACAAAATGTAAGCACAGTACCCTATATCTTTCCTATTCCCTCAGTGCATTTTCTATTGTAAACATCTGGTTTCCTACATCTTAGCTGCATTTGTATAACCCAGGAACAACTCAACTGTAACATTCAAAAACAGAACAGCAACAGTGACAACAAATAAGGTCGGCTTTCCTGAATCAGACAGCAAATCCAAATATGCTCTACAAAAGTAGAACTGCCAGAGATATTCCAACCACAACTCCCAAAGCCAAGTATCAAGACTTTGCACAAGACCTTTGAACTTTTCCTCTCTCTCTACTCTAGAATCATCACTCAGTTTCAGGTCTTGTAACAATCTGTCTGAATCCACAACTTCATGGTCACTCTCAAACACCATTTTTGCCTTAAGCACCTTAGAAGCTACAGAGGCCAACTGGATTTAAATCAGAATTATTCAGTTTAGGTCCAGCAACTGGCCCTACCACACTTATTTGAACAGTCAAACTCTGAGTTCCTACAGAAAGAGCCAGGCAAAGGTTCTGGTGCTCTCAGGCCTAGGGATGCAAAGTACAAAATCCTACCTGCCCTTCAGAACGTGTCTATATCCTTCTAATTCCCCATTAACACAGGTCCAACAGTAAAGTAGGAATCCAATTCTGCTTCAGAGTAAAGAAAAGCTCACCAGCTACTTCATCCCTTCTCTATCTAATCTCCCTTATGTGGGGATATCATATATAAGACCACGATTACACTACCTATGGCATCCCCAAAGTCCCTCCAAAATGGCAAAATCTTAAATGAGCAGGTCTATAACCATCCAGACATTCTCCTAGGAGCCAATCTTCGTGCCAGAGTTGGCTGGCTACTCTGCCAACAAGTCCCCTGGCATGCTGTACAAACTGTTCCCTCAAAGTTCAATTTTCAAATAATAGTTTCCTATTAACTCTGTATTCTCAGTGAGACGTTAAGCTCATGTGATGATGGAAAAACCCAAATTTCTGTATCCTCAACTTATGGCCCGGTGCTTTGCACAAGACAGATGGGTGCTCAGTATTTGCTGAATGTACAGATAACATTAAATCAGTAAACAGCTATGAGGAAGGTATAGATTCTGAACTGGATTCTGCCACAGCTTCACTTTCCCACAGAAACAGGTCTGCCTGATTAAATTACTGACCCACTGTAGATCAGACAGCTCTCTCACGGGCCACTGGACACTCTTCCCTAGAGGGGGATGCTTTGCAAAGACATCTCAATCCTTGATGGGTTAGCCCAGCCAAGCAGAGAAGAATGTCAGATACAACTAAAGCAACTGTTATCATTCACAGGGAATCTGATGGGTCAAGATTCTTAATTGCAGACAACAGAATCCAACCTGATTAGTTTAAGACAGTGATTTATTAAGGGATACAAACAGTTTACAGAATCACTAGGAGAACTCAAGAAACACAGGCCAAGGTTCCAAGAACAATTCTCGAAACCACATTGCAGAACTGGACTGCCAAGGGAGTTAGTTGCTGCTTCTGGGATGGATCAGGAAGCTGCCAAATTAAAGCCACCAGCCAAATCAGGAAGTTGACATTATAGCTGCCAATGCCAAAGCCGTATCTCCTTTGTCTAAACGGGTGCCACCAAAACAGATGGGCCTGCTGCTCTCAGAACATGCCCTCCTTGTGACTAAAGCAATCTTGTATAAGTGCTTTGTACTGGGGATAACTAAGTATCATCAAGGAGACTTAGTTGCATTCTTTATATGAGTATAGGAAAAGTACTTTTTAGCTTTCCAGTCTCTCCATGTGAGAAGAGTATTGGAAGAGGTGTGGAGACCACCAAACCACAGTCTAACCCTCAAAGAGCATTTCTCTCCAGAGCTCCATCAGGAGGAATTCTCAGAACACTCATTGGTAAGAATTCAATACTCTAATGCAGCAAGCTCTCAAAATCACCCGAGGCCCTGTTAGAATCAGATTCTGACACAGTACATCTGGGTTGGGGTCAGAGATTTTCCATTTCTAACAAGCCTGGCTGATGCTGATGTTGCTGATCCACCAACCACACTGTGAGTAGCAAGAGCTTAAACAAGGGATTACCTATGGTTCACCACAGTTCTCATAGATAAGGCTTCACTGGAACACAGTTAGGCCCATTTTTTTATGTGTTGTACCGTTTATGGCTACTTTTGCCCTACAATGGTAGAGTTAAGTAGTTGTGACAGAGACTGTATGGCCTGTATAATAAGTTTTTCTCACTCTAAAATTACATATTATCAATCAATTGTTTTTTAGAGTAAACATATATTAACACTTGCCAATCTAAGTTAAATTTCTAACAAAATAAACATTATATCTTCTCTTATTGGCCATGCTTTTCAATTGCTTTAAATTAAAGTCTAAGAGGTTTCTCAAAGTCAAATCCTAGATGGTGAAGGCTCTAGTAGTTTAAACATGGAACTGACATTCCCTTTGCCAGGAAGTTTAATCATAAGCATGCAAAACAACTCTGGAACACTGACATAAAGAGTCTGCTGGGGGACCTTCTGGGGAGGGTTTCTTTTCTCTCAAATAAAGAGAGACCCAGGAGGTAAAACTGTGTGTCCTGCATTTGAAAAGAATGTGTAAGGATAGAGCTGTGATAGCCATCTTGTCACCACAAGGAGACAAGCCCGCAAACAAAAGTAAATGTACCCTATACACTGCTTACGCTTAAACTTATATTTAGAATAATCTTACCCTTGGAATATCCAAGGAATTCTTTCCTCATTTCTGAATTCCTACACTTACATTGGCTTATGTCACTCTCATTGTAGTATCTGTCTTACACCCGTAACTTGATTATTCTCTCTGAAGGCAAAAATTACGTTTCCCATCAAAGAGCATGGTGTCACCACAAGAGGCTATGGTTCAACTTAAGCATATGCAAGTAAACTGGGGCAATAAAGCTTATACAACTGAGCTATGAGTCCTAAATGACATAACAAGCAAAGCAGAGCATGCTGTCACAAGAGGCTATGGTTCGACATAAATATGCTATGCTTAAATTTGCTGGCAAAGGGAATGTCAGCTCCATGTTTAAACTACTAGAGCCTTCGCCATCTAAGATATGACTTTGAGAAACCTCTTAGACTTTAATTAAAAGTAACTGAAAAGCATGGCCAATAAGAGAAGATTAAATGTTTGTTAGAAATTTAACTTATATTGGAATGTGCCAATATATGTTTAGTCTAAAAAAGAACAGATAGATAATATATAATTTCAGAGTGAGAAAAAATTTATTATACAGGCCATACAGTCTCTTTCACAATTACTTAACTCTGCCGTTATAGGGCAAAATGTACCAAGGATGGCAGAATAGAAAGACAGGAAGCACCTGGGCTCTAAATACTGCTGACTCAGCCAACCTGGGACTTCTTGTTATGTGATATCATAAACCTGTTCCCGAACAGTAACGGGCATAATATTATTTTCAGCTGCACACATCCTAACTGGTAGCGTGATACATAATTCACAAAGGACATTCACACTCATGTTCTCATTTGAACCTCACATTCCCCTCCACTCCCTCCATGATGGAGTAAACAGGAAGATCAATCAAATGAAGGACAAAGGTCTAGGGTGTTTAAGGTTATTTTCTCACAGGTTACACAGCTATGAACTGACACTAATAGAAACCAGGGTTCCCAAATCAATGTTATTTTCACTATACCCCCTCTTGACTCCATTTGGTTCTACCCAGGTTAGCCTCCTCACCACCCACTGTAAGAATGCCTTCTCACATCCTCTTCTCAATGTTTATCACTTTCTATACTCTCATCATTTCCATCTAGGGGATTTCTTCAGCATCTGCATTGTTCCAACCACTGTTCCATCTATCAAAGAAGCATGTATTAATTACCTTCTGTTCACCTAGCTGTGTACTAGGCAAGAAAAGTAGGGGGAAAAGTTTTTGATGGGAAACATGATTTTTGCCCTCAGAGGGAATAATCTAGTTATGGGTAGAAGACAGATGCTACAATGAGAGTGAAATAAGCCAATGTAAATGTAGAAATTCAGAGCAAGGAAAGAATTCCTTGGATATTCCAAGATTATTCTAAGGAGCCCTTCACCAAAAGCTGAATCCAAAAGAAACATAGGAATTAGACTTGTTTTTTCTGTAAGTGCTTTTCTGTATGTTCTTAGAATCAATCTTAAATTCCCTCTAGAACAAGGAAATGGATTTCAAAAGCACTACCTATGTGGCCAGGGTGAGTAAACTGGGGCAATAAAGCTTATACAACCAAGTTACGAGTCCTAAATGAGATAAGCAGAGCAGAGCAAGGTATCACCAGAAGAGGCTATGGAAAAACATTCGTTCATTTCTCTGGGTTTTCAGTTGCAATCTGTTTCTCAGTTTCCCCCAGACTGTAAATTCTTGAAATAAGAGAACTAAGGGTCCATGACTTTACTTCTTCTATTTATTCTGGAGTATCCAGTAGCATATCATGGCCCAGGAACTCAACACACATATGTGGAACATCATGTGACTAAATAAAAAAGAAGACACTATTATCTCTCAAGTTGTACCATTAACAGTATCTGGCTAACAGAATCATTTCTTTAGCCACAGTTCCATGGCTAGGATACAGGAAGCACCTCCTCCAAAACTTAATGACAAAGAGTCATTTATACTAATGCTGCCTGTTCCTCTTATTCCTTAGAGGTGAGGAACTATTTGCTTTTTGATTCTGTGCCACAGGTAACAGGCGGTGTTGGAAGAAATCCATGGGAAGTCACAAAAAACGGTTTGGCATAGAAGGCCTGGTTAATATTACCATGTCACAACTCCGTCACCTGGTAATAAAGAAGGCACCAGGTAACCACTCACTGCCCTTTTTCTGTGATTGTATGTTTACTCAGTGAGTGCTGATATATTAAAGAGCTACACAGATAGGATGGGTTCATGATTACGAGGCACAGCTGTGCCGTCTCTTCTCTGTGCATACCTCCTCACAGACTTCACGAACTGCTGCCACACTTGGCTCCTCCTCGGGTTCCATGCCTCCTCCAGGGACAATCCATCTGTCTGGATGGCGACTACTGCTCACGAGTAGCACCTGTTAAATCACAGAGGTTTCGTGGTGGGTTAAAAATTCAAAAACACATATCCACACAAATTCAGTTTAAACACCACAAACATCAAAGTAACCAAAATCTCCTCTTTGTTTATGCCTTCCCAAATCATTTCTTGTAAAGTGGCTTTCATTTCTATCTGAAAAAGCAGACAATCAGCCAGTAAAAGCAAAAGGGCATCTGAAGACCATTATCTCTACACTCCCCTCAGATGCTCAGTCTCCTGCCCTATCTATCCCCTCCTTCTTCCTTTTGCTAGAGCCCTTTGCACACAGACCTGACAAGGTGACAAAAAGACTTTAAAAAAAAAGACGACGACGACTGTCGCTGATGAGCCTGTCAGCACTGAAAAAGCTGGCCAGAAGACAAAAGGCCCTTGGCCATGATTGCCACCATAAAAAATCTAGAACTTGCCTAGTTCCTTTTCCTTACTTACCCCTCTCTGTAGGAAAGATGCTAAACACAGTCAGTTGGACGCCCTGTTTGAAGGCTGAGTTGAGTTGGCATTATATCCAAAACTAAAAGAATCTTCAACTGCTTCCTAAACCTTTACTTTCTGATGATGACCCATGAGCCTCCAAACCAAACTCTGCAATCATCCTTGTCTCAAATGAAATGCCACTTCCTTTCTTGCTCTAATAGATTTCACCACTGCCTTCTAGTTACTGACTTCCCAGCCTCTTTCTTGAGGTCTCTGCAGCTATGGACCCTTGGAAACTCTACCTTCATCCTCAGTCCCTGTTTCACCTGTCATCAGAGATTCTTCTGATGCTCATCTACAAAATCTGTGATCTGTAGATTCAGAGAAGATCATGGTGTTATGGGAAGGAAATCCATGAATCCATATTCAGTCACTAATATATAGGTCATGGACTTAAAAATTGTCTTAAACTTACAAGTACTATTTTTCAAATATATTTACAAGCTCTTCTTAGATTAATACAATGCAAAATAATTTAAAATACTATGAAATCCACAATAGTTTTTGGTTGGTAGGTATATATACTCAGTTCAAAAACACTACAAGATCCAGGTGTGGTGGCTTACACCTATAATCCCAGCACTTTGGTAGACCCAAGGCAGGAGGACTACCTGAGCCCCAGAGGTCAAGACCAGCCTGGGCAACATAACAAGACCTTGTCTCTACCAAAAAAAAAAAAAAAAAAAAAAAAAATATATATATATATATATGCGCAAGGCTTACCAGTGCACTTCTGTGGTCTCAGTTACAGAGAGGACTGCTTGAGCCCAGGAGTTTGAGACTGCAGTGAGCTATAATCAAGCCACTGCATTCCAGCCTAGGCCACAGAGTGAGAACCCCAACTCAAAAAAAAAAAAAAAAAAATCCTCTCATTGGACTACCTCATACTACATACAAAATCAAAATGGACCAACAACTTCTAAATGTAAGAGCTAAAACTATAGCACATTTAGAAGAAAACATAGGGGTAAACTGTCATGATCTTGAATTTGGGAAGATGTGCCCAGTTCTTAGATATGAAGCATGAGCAATAAAACAGTAAACACGATAAAATGGACTTTACTAAAATTAAAAACTTCTGTGTAACAAAGGACATAATCAGGAATGTGAAAAGACAACCTACAGAGTAGGAGAAAGTATCTGCAAATTATGTATTTAATATCTGTCCAGTACCTAAAACAACAAAAAGATAAACAACATTTCTACAGAGAAGATCTACAAATGGCTAACAAGCACATGAAAAGATGCTCCACATCATCACTCATTAGGGAAATGCAAAGCAAAACCAAAATGAGATACTACTTGACAATCACTAGAGTAACTATATTTCAATCAACCAAACAGAGCACAAGAAGCGCTGGCAAGGATGTAAAGAAACTGGAACTCTTGGACAATGCTGATAGGAATGTAAAATGGTTCATTCAGCTGTGGAAAACAGTTTGGTTGTTTCTCAATAAGTTAAACATAAAATTACCATTAGATCTAGAAACTCTACTGCTAAGTACATAGCCAAAAAGAACTAAAAACAGATACTCAAACAGATACTTCCATACAAACGTTCATAGCAGCATTATTTACAATAGTCAAAAGGTAAAAACAACTCAAATATCCAATAACAATAAATGGATAAACAAAATGTGACCTATACATACAATGGAATATTATTCAGCCATTTAAAAAATGAGTTACTGTCAAATAAAATAAATAAATAAATGAGTTACTGATAGATGCTACAACATGGATGAACCCTGAAAACATGCTAAGTGAAGGAAGCCAGGCACAAAAGGCCACATATTCTATGATTCCGTGTATATGAAATACACAGAATAAGCAAATCCAGAGAAACAGAAACCAGATTGGTGGTTACCAGGAACTGGGGAAAGGGGAAAATGAGCAGCAACTGCATAACAGGTACAGAGTTTTATTTGGGGAGGATGAAAGTATTCAGAAAGTAGATATGAAACAGTGATTGCAAAATACCAATGAACTTTTCACTTTAAAATGGCTGTTATGTGAAACTGGTTTTGTGATCACAGTAATTTTTTTTTTTTTTTTTTGAGATGGAATCTCTCTCTGTCACCTAGGCTGGAGTGAAGTGGCACAATCTTGGCTCACTG
>NW_016107339.1:11919793-11932408 GCF_001604975.1 Cebus imitator | reverse complement strand
TTTGAGACAGAGTTTCGCTCTTGTTGTTCAGGCTGGAGTGCAATGCTGCGATCTTGGGTCACTGCTGCAACCTCCGCCTCCTAGGCTCAAGTGATTCTCCTGCCTCAGCCTCCCAAGCACCTGGGATTACAGGCGTGAGCCACCGAGCCCGGTCGATGACAGTAACTTTTTTTAAACCTGAAGGGAGTCAGTGCTACTACTTTTTTCCGCCAGCATCTATACCTCAACGGAGTAATCTTCCAGAAGGATTATCCTTAGTTGTATATTAATATATCATAGAACTACTGCCACACTCATTCTCTTCAATAACTGTGACCAATCTTACATTTTAAAACATTCCTTGAAAATAAAGTCAAATATAAGTATGTATGTTAACTGAAATTACAAGGTTAAAAAAAAGTCCTCCAAAGACTCTAGACAAAGGCATTTAAGTCATATTTATCTAACTATAAAAAGATTCAAGAATAAAAAGTAGTAAAATGGGTTAATCCTCCACTGACTTGTATAAGTAACAACACATAGTCTTTCTTCCCTTCCTTCCTGGTAAAGTGTTTGCCAGTCATTATAAACCTAAGCATTGCTTCAAAGGTTGACTAGGGCCATCCAATTAAGTTACAGTCCAAAAGAAAAATCTTTACAGGAATATTTCAAAGCGAAAGCAAAGAAAAGGAAACCACTGACTGACATAAAGTATAAGCATTCAATTTCTAAATTTCAATCAATGTGAAATACTAATTAGTACATCTAGCAAGTGTTACTGCTTTGCACATTCAACCATGGCTATATGAACTAAGACTACAATAATGAGGCTTAAGAAAGAAAGCCTCATTAGTTTGTAGCCACACTTCAAAGCAAATACTGTCAATGGTAAATAGCTCTCCTCAGTAAGTTTCCCTGACAACATACTGAAAATACACTACAAAAAAAAAGTTTCTGTTTCTGCTTTTTTGCAGAGACAAGGTCTCATTCTGTTGCCCAGGCTGTAGTGCAGTGGTAGGATAAGAGTTCACTGCACCCTCAAACTCCTGGGCTCAAGGGGATCCTCCTGCTTCAGCCTCTCAAGTAGTTGGGACTACAGGCACACACCACCATGCCTGGCTAATTTTTATATTTTTTAAACTTTATTTTTTAGAAACAGGGGTCTCACTATGTTGGCCAGGTTGGTCCTGAACTCATGGCTTCGAGCAATCCTCCTGCCTCAGTCTCCCAATGTGCTAAGATCACAGGCATGAGCCATTGTGCCCAACCACAAAAATTTTTTACTTTAGCCAGCGGTTTTAGTCCTTCCTACCATATAAAGTACTAAATGGTGTTCTGATCAGTAAATTCTTATTCTGAAGTTTGATTTTGACATATACAATTATCTGAAAAGAAATTAAGTGCTAAAGCCCCCAAAAGATTCTGAAAATAACATATTAAGGGGGGAAAATTACCTATTCAACAAAAGTTCATTAAGTACCATCATGAGCCAGGATGCAGAGATTAAATGCACTGCAGTTTGCAGGCAGATCAAAGTGGGAAACCAACCAACCAGGTATCAGACCTTTTTGAAGCTTTAGTCATTGAGACAGATGGTATCTATGCAGAGGAGGATAAACAGACCCACAGAACACATCCACCCATACCTCTTGGATTCATGATATAGGTGGCTTCATAGAGCAGGCAGAAATCAAGAGGTGGGGCAGGGACAACTTGTCTTCCATATGGGCAGAGAGGAAAAAAACATTGTATTGATTAGTGACGTGTGGGTGTGGGGGGGGCGGGAGATAAAGAAATCTGTGGGAATGATAAACCTAATAAAGGGAGGAAGAAGTACGGCAGGAACACCATTGTTTTATTTCTTAGAAATTGTTGAAAGGTGTTTTAATAGTGCTTAATACACATTTTTTAAATATAAAAGAAACCTATAGTCCCTGCACTAAAGGAACTGAGTATCTAGTGGAAGACCAAAAAAGAGTAATTCACAGGGTGAGAAATACTTAGCTTGAGGATATCACAGTGATCATGAAAAGATACCTGCTGGGACATACTGGCTCATACCTGTAAACCCAGTAGTCCCAGTTACTTGGCAGGCTGTGGTAGAAGGTACACTTGCCCAGGAATTCAAGACTAGCTTGAGCCACATAGTAAAATCCCCATGTGTATTAAAAAAATAAATAAATAAATAAAAAATTAGGCCAGCAGCACTGGCTAAAGCTTGTAATCCTAGCACTTTGGGAGGATGAGGCGGGCAGATCACTTGAGTTCAGGAGTTCAAGACCCTGTCTCTAAAAATATATATATATATATGGGGAGTATGGGACGGATCAGGACAGAGAAATGAAATGTGACAGTTTCTCTCTGATTTTTCTTTTCTCCTAAGACGGAGTTTATCTCATTTCCCAGGCTGGAGTGCAATGGCACGATCTCAGCTCACTGCAACCTCTGACTCCCAGGTTCAAGTGATTCTCCTGCCTCAGCCTCCTGAGCAGCTGGGATTATAGGCATGTGCACCACGCCCGGCTAATTTTTGTTGTTGTTGGTTTTTTTTTTTTTTTGAGACGGAGTTTCGCTCTTGTTACCCAGGCTGGAGTGCAATGGCGCGATCTCGGCTCACCGCAACCTCCACCTCCTGGGTTCAGGCAATTCTCCTGCCTCAGCCTCCCGAGTAGCTGGGACTACAGGCGAGCGCCACCATGCCCAGCTAATTTTTGTATTTTTAGTAGAGACAGGGTTTCACCATGTTGACCAGGATGGTCTCGATCTCTTGACCTCGTGATCCACCCGCCTCGGCCTCCCAAAGTGCTGGGATTACAGGCTTGAGCCACCGCGCCCGGCTATTGGTTTTAATAAAGACGGTTTCGCCATGTTGGCCAGGCTGGTCTTCAACTCCTGACCTCAGGTTATCTGCCTGCCTCGGCCTTCCAAAGTGCTGGGATTACAGGCATGAGCCACAGCACCCAGCTGGTTCTCTTTTTTCGGGCAGGATCTGACTCTTTTGCCCAGGCTGGAGTGCAGTGGTGCAATCCCAGCTTACTGCAGCCTTATAGCCTTGGAATCCTGAGCTCAAGGGATTCTCCTGCCTCAACCTTCCAATTAACTGGGACTACAGGCACACGCCAACAAACCTAATATTTTTTATTTTTACGTTATAGAGATGAGGTTTTGCCACATTTTCTAGGCTGGTCTTGAACTCCTGGGCTCAAGGGATCCTCCTGAGTTGGCCTCTAAAACCCAACTTAGTTTTAGAAAGGTTACTTTGGCCAGGCATGGTGGCTCACGCCTGTAATCCCAGCACTTTTGGAAGCCGAGGTGGGCGGATCACCTGAGATCAGGAGTTTGAGGCCAGCCTGACCAACACGTTGAAACACCGGCTCTACTAAAAATACAAAAATTAACAGGGCGTGGTTGCAAGCGTCTGTAATCCCAGCTATTTGGGAGGCTGAGGCAGGAGAATTGCTTGAACCCGGGAGGCGGAGATTGCCGTGAGCTGAGATGGCACCACTGCACTCCAGCCTCGGGGACAAGAGAGAAACTTCATCTCAAAAAAGAGAAAAAAGAAAGGTTACTTTGACATGTGTTGGAGATGGGAAAGCATGCTAATGGAGCAGATTCCTGCAGTGATTCAGGTTAAGAAAGGATTAGGACAGCAGGAGTGGGAAGCGGAAAGAAGTGACAGGTTTCCAGATACATGGAAGAGTCTGTAAGACCAAGTGACTGACAGGACGTGGGAATATGACTCCTTGGATATGGGCTGGGTCAATGGTGCAGCGGCCTTCCAAGGAGAAGTTGGAGGCGTCAGTGGTGGAAGGAACGGCAGGGAGGAGTTGTGAAATCATCCTCTGAACATATAAATTTGAGGGTTCAGTGTCTAATGAGTATTTCTAGTGAGAAATTATATGAATGTGGGATTGGAACTAAGAGGAAAACCAACAGTGATTTGAGAAACAATGGTATCAGAATCTAACGGCCAGAATGAGACTAACGCAGGGGAGAACATGGGCATTTGCAAAGCTCTGGCCAGAGGAGCTGGCCCCTTTCTCCCTACCCACCCACCATCCACCTTGGTATCAGACAAGTCTTCAGACCTACTGCCTAGGGTATAGTGGGCATAGACATACTCCAGAGATCCCAGGTTAAAGTTCTGGAAATATTTTCCTTAAAGAAATCAGATTATCGGGCCGCGCGCAGTGGCTCACGCCTGTAATCCTGGCACTTTGGGAGGCCGAGGCGGGCAGATCACGAGGTCAAGAGATCGAGACCATGCTAGCCAACATGGTGAAACCCCGTCTCTACTAAAAATACAAAAATTAGCTGGGCGTGGTGGCATGTGCCTGTAGTCCCAGCTACTTGGGAGGCTGAGGCAGGAGACTTGCTTGAACCTGGGAGGCGGAGGTTGCAGTGAGCCTAGATTGTGCCACTGCACTCCAGCCTGGCACCTGGCAACAGAGGGAGCCTCTGTCTCAAAAAAAAGAAATCAGATTATCGTCCAGGCGTGGTGGCTCACACCTGTAATCCCAGCACTTTGGGAGGCCAAGGAGGGCAGATCATGAGGTCAGGGGTTCGAGACCAGCCTGACCAACATGGTGAAACCCTGTCTCCACTAAAAATACAAAATTAGCTGGGCGTGATGGCACAAGCCTATAATCCCAGCTACTGAGGGGCTGACGCAGGAAAATCACTTGAACCCGGGAGGTGGAGGTTGCAGTCAGGGTGATTTAGATCATGCCACTGTGCTCGAGCCTAAGGGACAGAGAGAGACTGTCTCAAAAAAAAAAAAAAAAAAAAATCTATCTATGATGATAATCTATGTCATAGGAAATCTTGATTAACAAACTACATCATTAGACATATTACTAATTTCTGGAGAATCAACTGCATGCAGTAAAGCACTCGACATGACCTTGTTTCCAACAATGCAATTCCCTTGACATCTGACAAGCCCCTCAGCACTGCCATTACTGCCAGAGTGCTCTGCTGGTAACCCAGATGGCACTGGGACCATATCCTACCAAATCTGTGATATGCTCTGCAAACTGCTTCTTCAGATGAGCCCTTTCTAATAATTTGTTCCTTCTTAAAAATAAGGCAAAGATAAAAGTCAGCAATTATCTGTACTTATTTGGATTCCAGATAGATGTTTGCTATATTTTATACAATGGTTTAAAGAACAGCTGTCACAAGTTCTTGTGCATCATGATCCCATAAAAAGCGGAATATGAGGTTAAATAACTTGCTGAAAGTAAATCAACACATTATCCAAGGGCCAAGCATAGTAGTTTCAATTTCTAGAGCTTTTAAGCCATTTTACTATTTTTCTGAGACAGAGTTTCACTCTTGTCTCCCAGGCTAGAGTGCAATGGTCCAATCTCAGCTTACTGCAACCTCTGCCTCCCAGGTTCAAGATATTCTACCTCAGCCTCCCAAGTAGCTGGGAGGACGCCGGGCTAATTTTTGTATTTTTAGTAGGGACAGGGTTTCACCATGTTGGCCAGGTTGGTCTCTAACTCCTGACCTCAGGTGATCCACCCTCCTCGGCCTCTAAAAGTGCTGGGATTACAGGTGTAAGCCACCACACCCCGCCGCCATTTTATCATCTTTAATAACTATTTTAAAAATTTAAAACTCTTTTTTAAACTACAGAGGAACACCAAAAAATGCTAAAAGAAGGAACCACTAGACATAAACAGTCAATTTACAAAATGCCTTATAAACATTCCTTCACCTTAGTTAGCTTGTCAGGCTGCTTATTTAACCAAAGAGGAAATTCCCTGCCTAGTACAAAGAAACACCATACTGTGCTATGAACAGATATTCTGACAGTTTTTATCTTGGGAATGAGGCTATTTTAAGAACAGTATGAAAAGGTTTTCACAGACACAAACTATTACACAGATATTGGGGGCAGGCACAGTGGCTCACATCTGTAATTTCAACACTTTGGGATGTACACTGACAGAAATTTTAAAAAGAAAAAAAAAAAAAAACCACTTTGGTGGCTGAGTGCAGTGGCTCACCCCTGTAAGCTCAGCACTTGGGAGGCTGAGGTGGGGTATCACTTGAGCCCAGGAGTTCGAGACCAGCTTGGGCAATACAGTGAGACACCGTCTCTACATTCTCACTCAAAAAAAACCCCACACTTTGGGAGGCCAAGATGGGAAGATCTTTTGAGGCCAGGAGTTCAAGACCAGCCTGGGCAACATGGAGAGATCCTGTCTCTACATATATTAAAAAAAAAAATTAGCCAGATCTAGTGGTGTATACCTGTAGTCCCAGCTATTTGGGAGGCTGAGGAAGGAGGATCACCTGAGCTCTGGACACTGAGGTTACAGTGAGCTATGACTCTGTACTGCACTCCATCCTAGGCAACAGGGCAAGATCCTGTCTTTAAAAAAATTAGAAAAAAAATATATACACACAGATGTATCATTCTTAAGTGATTCCCCATGGTGTACAGGCATTGCCTCTATACAGTATAATTAGCAGTACTAAGGATGAGGTGTTTTACTTTAAAACCTTGAGTATGGCTTGAATATTTTAGAACAAGCAATTAAGATGTATAATTAGAGGTAGGCATGGTGGTGCACACCTGTAATCCCAGCACTGTGGGAGCCCAAAATTTCAAGACCCACCTGTGCAACATGGCAAGGTCCCATCTCTGCCAAAACAGAAAACAAAAAAACAAGACTTATAATTGGCCAAGGAGAATGCCAAACATTATTTCCTAGGAAATTTCTGAAAGCCAAACAAAGTGAATGAAATATTTTAAATGCTCCTGTTTACTGAGGTTATTTTATTTTATTATTTTTTTTGAGACAGGGTCTTACTCTGTCGCCCATGCTGGACTATACTGACATGATCTTGGCTCACTGCAGCCTCAACTTTCTGGGCTCAAGCAATCCTCTCAACACCCCCTACCCACTCCAGCATCTGCGATTACAAGCATGTACCACCATGCCTGGCTAACTTTTGCATTATTTGTAGATAAATGGTTTGGCTGCTCTCAAACTCCTGCGCTCCAGCGATCCATCTGTGTCAGCCTCTCAAAGTGCTGGAATTACAGGCAGGAACTACCCTGCCTGGCCTGAGGTTATTTTAACAAACAAAGCCATAGCAACAGCATTTCATGACATCCATGAAACTGCATAATTTTCCCATAGTCTTAGAACTATAGGAATACTCTGTAAAACCCCTGCTCATCGATATGCTGATTTTGCCAAGCCATGTACCAAATGGTGGCCTCCATAATACATGTTCAAACAGAAGACATTCATTGTAAACTCAAAGGTAGCTATTGTGTTCCCAACGTAGCATCAACCTATTAACCACAATTCAGTCTAATTTAAGATGTCGATGTCAAACCACAATTGTACACTGTCTTCTTTATAGAGGAGGGCAGTCAGGAGACTTTGGGTTACAGGTCTGCCTCTGACACCAGTCAGTGACATAAATGCAATGAAAAAATTACATCTCTCTAGACTTCAGCTTTTTCAGTTTTAAAATGAGATGGTCCAAATCTCTAAAATTCTTTCAGCATTAATATTCTATCATTCTAAATGTATACAGATATATATGTGTCTAGAATTTGTCTTCCTAATTCTACAATTTTCAAACTCTACTCTAATTCTACTCTTTTCAAATATCTGTTTGTTCAATAGTACATAATGTGTATGTTCAAAAGGCATAAAAAGACACAAAAGCAAGCTTTTCTCTTAACTCTATCCCAAAAGGCATTCTTGTGAGGACTTCTAAAGATATTCTAACACGAGTATAAACAAATACACACTTATTCTTTTCTTTCCTCTTTGTCAACCTCAATAGTAACCCATTATACACAATGTTCTACTTTGCCTTTTCACTTAAATCCTGGAGATCATTTTTTCAGTACATTCTGAAAAGCCTCTTCCTTTTTTTAAAAAATAACCACAGGGTATGTTTTTAAAACTGATTCTTTATTATACACAAATTCCAAACATGCATAAAAGTAGGGGAAAAATATAATGAATTCCTAAGTAGTCATCATCCACCTTCAATAACTATCAATGTTTGTTTTACTTACCTATACACAACCCCAAAGTATTTTTTTGTTTTTTTGAGACAGTCTTGTTTACTGCAACCTCCAACTCCAGGGTTCAAACGATTCTCCTACCTCAGCCTTCCGAGTAGGTGGGGTTACAGGCGCATGCCACCACATCCAGCTAATTTTTGTATTTTTTTTGGTGGAGACAGGGTTTCACCATGTTGGCCAAGCTGGTCTCAAACTCCTAACCTCAAGTGATCCGCCTGCCTCAGCCTCCCAAAGTGCTAGGATTATAGGCGTGAGCCACCATGCCCGTCCTTGATTTTGCTTTTTGAAACAGGATCTTGCTCTTCCGCCCAGGCTGGAGTGCATGGCGCATCATAGCTCACTACAGCCTCGACCTCCCAGGTTCAAGCGATCCTCCCACCTCAGCCTCTTGAGTAGCTGGGACTACAGGCACCTGCCACCATATCTGACTAACATTTGTTTGTACAGACAGGGTTTCGTCATGTTGCTCAGGCTACTCTTTTTTTTTTTTTGGAGACGAAGTTTCCCAAGCTGGAGTGTAATGGTGAAATCTCAGCTTCCTGCAACCTCTGCCTCCCAGGTTAAAGAGATTCTCCTGCCTCAGCCTCCCAAGTAGCTGCGAATACCAGGCTCCCGTCACCAAGCCCAACTAATTTTTGTGTTTTTAGTAGAGACTGGGTTTCACCACGTTGGCCAGGCTGGTCTCAAATTCCTGACCTCAGGTGACATGCTCGCCTCAGCCTCCCAAAGTGCTGGGATTACAGGCCTGAGCCACTGCACTTGGCCCCAGGCTAGTCTTTAACTTCTGGACTCAAGGGATCCACCCACCTTAACCTGCCAAAGTGTTGAGATTACAGGCATGAGCCACTGGGCCTGGCCAGGAGTTTGAGGCTGCAGTGCTCTATGATCAAGCCTATGAACAGCCACTGCACTCCGGGTGGGCAGTATAGTGAGACTCCATTTCAAATATATGTATATTTATATTCACACACATTTGGCTGGGCGTAGTGGCTCACGCTTGTAATCCCAATACTTTGGGAGACCGAGGCAGATGGATTGCTTGAGGTCAGGAGTGACAACATGGTAAAACTCTGTCTCTACTAAAACACAAAAATTGGCTGGGTGTGGTAACACACGTCTGTAATCTCAGCTGCTAGGGAGGATGAGGTAGGGGAATTGCTTGAATCCAGGAGGGGGAGGTTGCAGTGAACTGATACCACACCACTACACTCCAGCCTGGGCAACAGAGTAAGACTCTATCTCAAAAAAAAATACACACACACACATACACATACACAAACACACATATATATATTTGATATGTGTATACTGACTTTATAGTCTATGCCATGCTAAATTCACTTATTTGTTCTAGTAGTTTTTTGGTGGATTCCTTAGGATTTTCTGTACAGATGATCATGTTATCAACAAATAAAGATAGTTTTGCTTCTTCCCCTGTAATTTGTATGTCTTTTATTTCTCATTCATGCCCTACTGTACTGGCTAGGGCTTCCAGAATAATGTTGAATAGAAGTGTAAGAACAGACAACCTTGTCTATTCCCAATCTTAGGGGGAATGTATTCATTTTTTCAATATTAAGTATGATGTTAGGTGTTTGGGGAAGATGTCCTTTATCAGGTTAAGGAAGTTCCATACCTAGTGCTGAGATTTTTTATTATTATTATAAATGGACATTGAATTTTGCCAAATGCCTTTTCTTAATCTATTGATAAGATAATATGGTGGTTGTTTTTTTAGTCTGTCAGTGTGGAAAATTACACTGACCAATTTTTTATGGTAAAATAGCCTTGTATTTCTGGAATAAATCCCAGTTAGTAATGATGTATTCTTCTTGCATACTGCTGGATGCAAGTTGCTAATGTCTAGTTTAGGGTTTTGGGGTCTCTGTTCATGAAGGATACAGTGTGAAGTTCTCTTTTCTTATAATGTACAGTCTTGGTACCAAGTAATACTGGCTTTATAAAATAGGCAAGTGTTCCCTTCTATTTTCTAAAAAATAAGGAAATTGGCCAGGCACGGTGGCTCGTGCCTGTAATCCCAGTACTTTGGGAGGCCGAGGCGGGCAGATCACGAGGTCAGGAGTTCAAGACCAGCCTGCCCAACATGGTGAAACCCTGCCTGTACTAAAAAATACAAAAATCAGACAGGTGGCGGCACGCAACAACAGTAACCCCAAGGTACTCAGGAGGCTGAGGCAGAACAATCACTTGAACCTGGGAGGTGGAGGTTGCAATGAGCCGAGATCACGCCATTGCACTCCAGCCTGAGTGACAGAGCAAGATTCCATCTCAAAAAAAATGTATACTTCTTTTATTTTCTAAAAAAATAAAGAAATTGTTTAGAATGATACTATTTCTTTTTAAAATATCTGTTAGAGTTCACCAGTGAAGCCAACTGGGCCTAGAGTTTTTTGTTTTTTTTTTTGGGGGGGGAGGTCAGGTATTTTCATTTTTTTAAAGAAAAAATATAGTCCCTGCTGCTCAGAGGACTGAGGTGGAAGAATCACTTGAACCTGGGAGGTGGAGGTTGCAGAGAGCTGAGATTGCACCACTGCACTCCAGCCTGGTGTCAGAGCGAGACTCCGTCTCAAAAAAAAAAACAAATAAAAGAAAAAGAAAAAAATTTCTTTTTATTTATTTTCTGTCGAAGGGATGTCGGAGAGGGGTGGAGTTTTTAACTACAAATTCAATTTCTTTAATAGACATAGGTTTATTTATTTCCTCTTAAGGAAGCTTTAATAGTCTGTATAACTTTCAAGAAATTTGGATAAAAACTCAAGACAACAGGGTTTAAGGAACTTCCAGCTAAACATGTGAAGGTCCCTAGAGGGTGGTGCACCCAGGGAAGGCATGGAAGCTCAGTGCCTTTCCCCCATACCTTCCCTATGCATCTCTTCATCTGTATCCTTCACAATATCCTTTATAATAAAACAGTAAATATAAGACCCTGGTTAGGAGCAGAATGGGACAATCTCAAGAGAGAAAGGCATGATAGGAGTCACGAAGGGACTGTGTATTTTAAATGCAGGACATACTGTTCCTGGCTGTGTCTGTGACACTGGCAGACAAGACACCTTAAGATGCTTTAACAATATAAGAAATAAAGCCCTAGAAAGAAAGGATAAATGCCTGAGGTAATGGATAGATACCCCATTTACCCTGATGTGATTGTTACTCATAGTATACCCGTATCAAAATATCTTATGTACCTGTAAAAATTAAAAATGGAAGTTGAAAAAATTGTCCATTTCATTGAAAATACTGATTTGACTGCCGTATAGTTGTTTACAATATTTCCCTTATCCTTCTGATATCTGGAAAACCAATACTGATTCTTTCTATGGAATACTGATATGGCTGATTTCATGACCAACAGGAAATATACAAGATAAGTCTGAAACATCTTGTCAAATCATACACTGAAGAAGCTATCAAAAACCACCAGGACTGTATCAAAAGGACTCAGGAGTTAACTTGAAAAGGCTCACACTGGTCAAAAATTGGCCGGTAAGAATGACAACTAAAATAGACTAGAATATCAAATATATTTAAATCTATGAGTTTATACTGATCATTTTTAAAAATTAAAAACAGAACTGGTAACCACTGAAGTATGCCAATGAACCAACTCATTAATTTGGGGAATAATGACAAATGGGGGGGGAAATCAATCATTTATTATGTGTTTTCTATTTAGTTATTTTTAGGTATAATTATGGAATTTTGCTTATTATTTAAAGAGAGTATTCTGTTTTAGAAGTACTTACTAAAAATTTACAGATAAAATTAATGGTGTTTGAGATTTGACCCAAAATAATAGAGGAGGGGGAGGAGTGGTTAAGAATACACACCCTAGGTTGGGTATAGTAGCTGTAATACGAGCACTCTGGAAGGATGAAGCAGGTGTATCACCTGATGTCGGGAGTTAGAGAGCAGCCCGACCAACATGGAGAAACCTCGCCTCTACTAAAAACACAAAAGTAGCTGGGCGTGGTGGTGCATGCCTATAATCCCAGCTACTCAGGAGGCTGAGGCAGGAGAATTGCTTGAACCAGGGAGGCGGAAGTAGCAGTGAGCCCAGATGGCGCCACTGTACTGTAGCCTGGGGAACAAGAGCAAAACCCTGTCTCAACAAAAAATAAAAGAATATACATCCTACAAAATTGACCATGAGATGATAACAGTTGAAGCTAAGTGAGGAGTACATGGGGGTCCATTATACTATTCAGTCCACTTTTGAACAGGTTTTAGGTTTGCCATAATAAAAATTTTTTTAGGCCAGGCATGGTGGCTCATGCCTGTAATCCCAGTACTTTGGGAGGCCAAGTGGATCGCTTGGGCCCAGAAGTTCTAGACCAGCCTGGACAACATGGAGAAACCCTATCTCTACAGAAACTTAAAAATTAGTTGGCCATGGTGGTGCACACCTGTAATCTTAGCAATAATAGGGAGGCTGAGGTGGGAGGAGCACTTGAGCCTGGGAGGTTGAGGCTGCAGTGAGCCATGATCATCCCACTATACTGCAGCTTGGGTGACAGAGCAAGACGCTGTATCCCTGTGCCCTGCAA
>NW_016107339.1:11904941-11918393 GCF_001604975.1 Cebus imitator | reverse complement strand
AATTGAACTCAGAAACTGTATGAGTGGTTTACACACACACACACACACACACACACACACACACACACACACACACACACACAAACACACAGATACCCCTTATAATTTCTGTAAGAATCAAGTTGAATTTATAGATTAATTTACAAGAATTAACATGATGTTGAACCTTCCTACTTAAGAGCATGGTACCTTTTCAAGTTTTCTCAATAACATTTAAAAAGTTTTATCTGCATAGACCTTATTCATGTCTTAAGCTTATTCTTTTTTGTTACTGTTATAATGGGTTCCTAACTCCATCCTATGGTTTATTATTTCAAAGGAGTCACAGAAAATTTTTACAGGTTAGTATTAAAATACTAATTTCAGACATAAGCACAATCAAGTGCTTATTATGAGGAATTTTTTAAAGTAAAGAAGAAATTTTTACTTTATACCAATGGATCGTAAACCACGATGGCCTGGCCAGATGCCCAGCTAAGAGCCATGAGATATGAAAGTCGTGCCTCACAGTGGGGCCAGGGCTAGGGCTGGGCAGAGGAGCAATAACCAGAGAGTAGACAGGACACAAACAGCTCTTCACAGATGTACTAATTCAAGTTTATCATTCTGGCAAAAATGAGAACGAAAAAAAAGAGCCAATCATATGGCGAGCCAGGAACAAAACATTAACTATATAGGAGAAAATTAAGATAGAAAGATAGTTGGAAGATCAGGCGTTATCACAAGAAATCATAGAAAAAGCTAGGTAACAACTGCATTCAGATTGAGAATTCTTGGCTAAGAGTTTCTGTACCTGAGACAACCCATTGCTCTAAGACTCACAGAATGAACAGACATAAATGTGGAGAGTCCACAGTGGACCAATATGTTTCAATTATTCCAACAATATAGCAAATTAATATAAATAATTTTTTTTTTTTGAAGACACATGGTCTCGCTTAGTCACCCAGGCTGCAGTGCAGTGGTGCGATTATGGCTCACTGCAGCCTCAGACTCCTGGGCTGAAGTGATCCTACCACCTCAGCCTCCAGAGTGGCTGAGATCAGTGGTACCAGCCACCACGCTACGCAATATAAATAAATCTCATATACTCAAAACACCTATTATAGGAATTGTAAGAAACTGATAACACTGGTTGCCTATGGGGAAAGAAAGTGAGTGCCTAAGTGACTAGGAAAGACAAGCATGGGAAGGAGAATTTCCACTGCATTCCACTTGTTCCTTTCAAATTCTGAATAATGTATTGACTATTCAAGAATAAACCTAAGCCAAATATGGTGGCTCACGCCTGTAATCCCAGCACTTTTGGAGGCTGAGGAAGGTGGATCAACTAAGGTCAGGAGTTTGAGATCAGCCTGGCCAACATCGTGAAACCCTGTCTCTAATAACAATACAGAAATTAACCAGGTGTGGTGGTGCATGCCTATAATCCCAACTACTTGGGAGGCTGAGGCAGGAGAATCACTTGAGCCTGGGAGGTGGAGGTTGCAGTGAGTCAAGACTGTGCCAATGCACTCCAGCCTGGGCATCAGAATGACACTGTCTGAAAATAAAATAAAATAAAATAAAATAAACTTAATTTTAAAACCCCCATTAAACATTATAAATGACCAAATGAAGAATTTTGAGCCTTCTACAAACCACATTTAAAAATATTATACCACTCAAATTCCTTACATCTAAAAATTTCTTCTATAAATGCCTCCTACAATGCAATGTCAGGAAAAAGCTATTTCTAGACTAATGAATACGTGTTCTTTCACCAGTCACTAAAAAGTCATTATCCTATCATATTTTCCTCTTTCTTTTAAATAGGTAACTTTTAAAAGAGCTAAATTTAGTGAACAACTGCCCATTCTTGGAAAATCTCCATCGATGTTTTAAAATCTTTAACTGACCTGTTTCATATACATTTAACGTAAGCTCTCGAAAATCCTTGTCTAAAGGAAATCAAAATTAAAAATTATAAGCTATTCTTTTTTTCTTTCTTTCTTTCTTTCTTTCTGTGTGACGGAGTTTCACTCTGTTGCCCAGGCTGGAGTGCAGTGGCGTGATCTCGGCTTACTGCAATCTCCACCTTCTGGGTTCATGCAGCTATTCTCCTGCCTCAGCCTCCTGAGTAGCTAGGACTACAGGCATGAATCACTACGCCAGTTCATTTTTTTTGTATTTTTAGTAGAGACTGTATTTCACCATGTTGGCCCAGCTGGTCTCGAACTCCTGACTTCAAATGATCCACGTGCCTCGGCCTCCCAAAATTCTGGGATTACAGGTGTTGAGCCACCAACTATTCTTATTCCCTTTTCTCTATGATGTTGGCTGTGGTTTGAAAGAAAAACAATCCTTTGTCAACCATTAAGAGACCAAAACAAAAAATGACTGCCCTACTCTGGAAAAAGCATCACTGATGAGCAATTAATGAGGTCTCTTTTTTTTGAGATGGAGTCTCACTAAGTTGCCCAGGCAGGAGTGCACTTGTGTGATCTCAGCTAACTGCGACCTCAGCCTCCCAGGTTCACGAGATTCTCCTGCCTCAGCTTCCCAAGTAGCTGGGATTACCAGCACCCATGACCATGCCCGGTTAATTTTTATGGATTTTTAGTAGAGATAGGGTTTTGCCATGTTCGCCAGGCTGGTTTCGAACTCCTGACCTCAGGTGATCTGCCCACCTTAGCCTCCCAAAGGGCTGGGATTACAGGCATGAACCACCACGTCCAGCCAATGTGACCACATTTTTATAGTGACTCTAAAACTTTTAAAACTTGACTCTACGTGTGTACCTATGCAACAATCTTGCATGTTCTTCACATGTACCCCAAAACCTAAAATGCAGTAAAAAAAAAATTAAATTAAAAAATAAAACCTGACTCTACATTTATCTTTTTCTTTTTTTTTTAATTTTTTTTTTCTAGTGAAAGTTTTGAAAGCATACATTTATCTTTCAACTGTACTTCAAAGCATTTGGAAAATGAAATAGGCTGACAACAAATGCCCAGTGAAGTATGTAGAAAACAAAGCCTTTTCATCCATGCAATTATAATGCTGTAAGTTGTCATTTAGTAACAGACTACCCTAATGGGAAAATGTTAAAGTGAATACTCCTAAAAATTACTGTGATCTTGCTGGACGCAGTGGCTCACACCTGTAATCTCAGCACTTTGGGAGGCTAGGGCGGGTGGATCACTTGAGGTCAGGAGTTCAAGACCAGCCTGGCCAACAAGGTAAAACCCAGTTTCTACTAGAAATACAAAAATTAGCCGGGCATGGTGGTGCGTGCCTGTAATAACAGCTACTCGGGAGGCTGAGGCAAAAGAATCACCTGAACCCAAGAGGCAGAGGATGCAGTGGGCCAAGATCACACCACTGCACTCCAGTCTGCGCGACAGAGTGAGACTCAAAACAACAACAAAACTAGCTTTTAAAACTTGAAGTGAAATACTCACAACATAAAATTAACCATTTTAAAGTGAACAATTCGGTGGCATTTAGTATTCACAATGTTGTAAAATCACCACCTGTATCTACTGCCAAAATACTTTAATATCCCCAAAATAAAACCTTATACCCATTTAGCAGTTATTCCCTGTCTCCACCCTCCCACTTTTTGGCAACCATCAATTTGTTCTATCTATGGATTTGCTTATTCTACATACGTCATATAAATGGAATCGTACACTAAATATGTGACCTTTTGTATCTTTCACTTAGCACATTTGAAAGGTTCATCCATATTGTTGCATGTATCAGTACCTCATTCCTTATAGCTGAATAACATTCCAATTTATGTATACACCATATGCCACAATGTGTTTATCCACTCTCTACTGATTAACATTTGGTTGTTTCTATCTTTTAGTTATTGTAAACAGTGCTGAACATTCCTCTACAAATGTCTGAGTACGAGCTTTTCAATCCCTTTAAGTACATACCTAAATAGGGCTGGGAAACTGCTGGGTCAAACATAATTCTATGTTTAAGTTTCTCAGGACCCACCAAACTTCCACAGCAGCTGAACCGTTATGAATTCCCACCAGTAATGTATGAAGTAGCCAATTTTTCTACATCCTCAATAACACTTGTGATTTTTCCATCCTAGTGGTTGTGACATGCTAAAACTAAGGCCGGGTGTGGTGGCTCATGACTGCAATCCCAGAACTTTGAGGCCAAGGTGGCAGATCACAAAGTCAGGAGTTCGAGACCAGCCTGGTCAAAATGGTGAAACCCTGTCTCTGCTAAAAACGTACAAAAATCAGCTGGGCGTGGTGGCAGGCACCGGTAGACCCAGCTACTTGGAAGGCTGAGGCAGGAGAATCGCTTGAACCTGGGAGGAGGAAGTTGCAATCAGCCAAGACTGCATCACTGCACTCCAGCCTGGGCAACAGAGCAAGACTTCATCTTAAAAAAAAAAAGAATATTTATACTTTGGAAGGCTGACGTGAGCAGATTGCTTGAGTCTCGGAGTTTGAGACCAGCCTGACAACATGGAAAAACCCCATCTCTACAAAAACTACAAAACTTTAGCCAGGCATAGTGGCACATGCCTGTAGTCCCACCCACTCAGGAGGCTGAGGAAGGAGAATCACCTGAGCCTGGGGGAGGTCGAGGCTGCAAGGCTGTAGTCAGTGGTAATTGTGTCACTGCAGGCCAACCTGGGAAACAGAGTGAGACCCTGTCTTTAAAAAAGGCCAGGTGCAGTGGCTCACGCCTGCAATCTCAGCACTTTGGGAGGTTAAGGCAGGTGGCTCACCTCAGGTCAGGAGTTCGAGACCAGCCTGGCCAACATGGTGAAACCCTATCTCCACTAAAAATACAAAAAGTAGCCGGGTGTGGTGGTGGGCACTTGTAATCCCAGGTACTCGGGAGGCTGAGGCAGAAGAATCACCCGAACCCAGGAAGCAGAGGTTGCAGTGAGCCAAGATCACCAAGATCGTGCCACTGGGTGACAAGAGTGAAGCTCCAACTCAAAAAAAAAGATTGTCTATAACAATTACTTAACTTTTGAAGGAAAGCAGAATGCCCATTTAGTAAGACTGGAAAATGTTACTCCTATTCTCTGTCCCTCCCTGATACACACATATGCAGAAAAAGTTCCAATAACTAGATTTCTTTTTTCCCATGGAAAGTAAGTTAAAATGTGCTAAATACCAAGAGAATGAGAAGTGCAAGCCATAGGATGGAAAAAAGTATTTTCAAAAGACTTATCTGATAAAGGATTTAACCAAAATATACAAAAGACATTTCAAATTCAACAATAAAAAACCCAATTAAAAAATGAGCGTAAGATGTGAACAGACACTTCACAAAGAAATATATACAGATGGGGCCAGGAGCAGTGGCTCACACTTGTAATCCCAGCACTTTGAAAGGCTGAGGCAGGAGGACTGCCTGAGGTCAGGGGTCTGACATCAGTCTGGGCAACACAGCAAGACCTCATATCTATAAAAAATTTTTAAAAATTAGCCAGTGTGGTGGTGTGTACCTGTAGTACCAGCTACTCAGGAGGCTGGGGTGGGAGGATCACTTGAGCCCAGGAGTTCAGTTACAGTGAGGTATGATCACACCACAGCACTCTAGTCTGGGTGACAGAGTAAGACCCTGTCTCCAAAAAATAACTTTCAAAAGAACATATACAAGCCAGGCATGGTGGTTCATGACTGTAATCCCAGCACTCTGGGAGGCTAAGGCAGGCGAAGGTCAGGGGTTCAAGACCAGCCTGACCAACATGGTGAAACCCCGTCTCTACTTAACAACACAAAAATTAGCCAGGCATGGTGGTGCATGCCTGTAATCCCAGCTACTTGGGAGGCTGAGGCAGGAGAACTGCTTGAACCCAGGAAGCAGCGGTTGCAGTGAGCCAAGAGTGCGCCATTGCACTCCAGCCTGGGCAACAGAGCAAGACTCCGTCTCAAAAAAAACAAAAAACAAAAAATAAAAAATAAGAGCATATGCAGACGGTAAATAAATATAAAAAGAGGTTCCACATCATATGTCACCAGGGAAATGCAAATGAAACAACAAGACAACACTACTTAACACCTATTAGAACAGACAAAATCCAGAACAGAGATCACCACCAAATGCTGGTGAGGATGTGGAGCAACAGAAATTCATTCACTCACAGGGGAGAATGCAAAATGGTACACAGCCACTTTGGAAGAGAGTTTGGCATTTTCTTAAAAAACTACATGTACTCTTACCCTATGATAACACAATCATACTTCTTGGTATTTACCCTAAAAAGTTAGAAACTTAAGTCATACAAAAACCTGCACAGGAATGTTTATAGCAGCTTTATTCATAACTGCCAAAATCTTGGAAGCAACCATGATGTCCTTCAGTAGGTGAATGGATAAATAAGGTGTGGTACACCACACAAAGCAGTATTACTCAGTACTCAATCAAGCCATGGAAGGAACTTTAAGGCATATTACTAACTGAAAGAAGCCAACCTGAAAAGGCCACATACTGTATGATTCCAACTAGATAACATTCTGGAAAAGGCAAAACTAGGGAGAGAGTAGATCAGTGGTTGTTGGGGGTGAGTGGAGAGGGTGCGATGAATAGGTACATGATTTTTTGGGCAGTGGAACTACTCTGTCTGATACTATAATGGTGGATACATTTCTCCAATCCATAGAAAATACATCAGCAAGAGAGAACTCTGATGTAAAGTACAAGTTTTGGGTGATAATCATGTGCCATGGTGGGCTCACCAATTAAAACAAATGTACCACAGTGTTCAGGATGCTGACAGTGGGGGAGATTGCCTGTGGAGGCAGGGGACAAATGGGAACTCTGTATTTTGTTTTGTTTTGTTTTTTTGAGATGAAGTCTTGCTCTCACCCAGGCTGGAGTGCAATGGCATGTTCACAGCTCACTGTGACCTCCGCCTCCCAGGTTCAACCAATTCTCCTGCCTCAGCCTCCCGAGTAGCTAGGACTACGGGTGCATGCCACCACGCCCAGCTAATTTTTTTTATTTTTAGTAGAGATGGGGTTTCACCATGTTAGTCAAGATGGTCTTGATCTCTTGACCTCATAATCCGCCCACCTCAGCCTCCCAAAAGTGCTGGGATTACAGGTGTGAGCCACCGTGCCCAGCTGGGAACTCTGTATTTTATAATCAATTTTGCTGTGAACCAAAAACTCCTCTAAAAAGTAAAGTCTATTTTTAAAAGTACTAAATAGGCTGGGCACTATGGCTCACACCTGTAATCCCAGCACTCTGGGAGGCTGAGGCAGGCAGATCACTTGAGGTCAGGAGTTTGAGACCAGCCTTGCCAACATGGTGAAACCCCGTCTCTACCAAAAATACAAAAATTAGCTGGGCGAGGTGGCAGCTACTGTAATCCCAGCTACTCAGGAAGCTAAGGCAAGAGAATCGCTTGAACCCAGAAGGCAGAGGGTGCAGTGAGCTGAGATCACGCCACTGTACTCTAGCCTGGGTGACAAAGCAAGATTCCATCTAAAAAAAAAAAGTACTAAATATACACATATATATATATAGACACAGGGAGAAGGAGAAACAAGGTCTTGTTCTGTACCCCAGGCTAGAGTGCAGTGGCATGATTATAGCTCACTGCCACTTCAGCCTCCTGAGTGGCTGGGACTACAGGAGCATGCCATCACATCTGGCTAATTTTCTTTATTTTTTTTTGTAGAGACGGAGTCTTGATATATTGCCCAGGCTGGTGTCAAACTTCTGGCCTTAAGAGATCCTCCTGCCTCAGCCTCCCAAAGCGCCGAGATTACAGGTATGAGCTAGTGAGCAAACCCCTAAAATATTTTTAAGTGGATTAAATAGATTTTTAAATTATATGCTAGATTACCTCAACAGATCATTAAAGGTTCAATCTAAACTCAAAAAATTATTAGTAACAAGCGATGCTCCTGCCTCAGCCTCCCAAGTAGCTGGGATTACAGGCGCCTACCACTATGCCCAGCTAATTTTTGCATTTTTAGTAAGAGACAGGGTTTCACCATATTGGCCAGGCTGGTCTCAAACTCCTGACCTCAAGTGATCCCCCCACCTCAGCCTCCCAAAGTGCTGGGATTACAGGCATGAGTCTCTGTGCCTAGCCCCAAGTTCTATTCATGTAAATATAACCTAAAAAAATTCTCACAATAACCCCAGAAATTAGATGGTATTAGTGGATGTATTTCTATTTTACACTTGAGGAAACTGGTTAAGAGGATAATTCAGGCCTGAACTCCAGATGTGACTCTAAAGCCATTATTTCCACTACACCACCTGTCTCCATTTGACTGCTGCAGCACTAGCTACCATGAACTAATGCCCATGATAGTCCTGAGAATTTGCATCCGAATAAATAACTTTTGGTAGCTTCAGTTCTAATATGGCGCATGGATTCTAACAACTTAGACTAGTAAAATGTGCTCAGAATATACAGCTAACGATTGGGCACAATACTCAAACGAGCAAGAACATGGTTTTCCCCTCTCCTTTGCTGGGTAACCAAAAGCTAACAGACATTCACAGCTGGTTTATGAACTGAGAGGCTACATAATATGCTAGCAGCCACACCAATAACGTTTATTGGGCTCTAGGCCCGCAGAGCTTGCAGTTCCTCCAGATTCATATCTCAACTCATGAAGAATAAAGGATTTCTTGGGTTCCTTCACAAGTTAACAAGTACTGACATTTAGTCACTTCCACTTGAGGCAAGTAACTATGCAAAAGAGATTGGCAGAAATGGTAAATAACCAAAGGTAAATAAAGGGCTTAACTGCTCATCCACCTCAGCACAGAAAAATAACTGAATTTTTATCCTAACTCATGAAGGGAAATAAGAAAAGCAGGCTTGTCAGTTAAGGTTAAGAAGCAAACTCAGCAGTTGTGAGAGATTAGAGTCTTGGCAGTGGCAAAGAGGGCCCAAAATAGATGTATTAAGCATGGGCTAGGTGACAGTTCTGATCAGCATGTATTTTTAGTAATTGCACATTTGTAACTTTCCCATGTCCAGTTCTTCATTAAGCTAGCCAGCCTTCTAACCAGGCGTGGTGGCTCACACCTGTAAATCCAGCACTTTAGGAGGCCGAGGTGGGTGGATCACTTGAGGTCAGGAGTTTGAGACTAGCCTGGCCAGCATGATGAAACCCCGTCTCTACTAAAAATACAAAAAAAAAATTAGATGAGTGTGGTGGTGCATGCCTGCAGTCCCAGCTACCTGGGAGGCTGTGAGGCAGAAGAATGGCTTGAACTTGGGAGACAAAGATTGCAATGAGCTGAGATCACGCCATTGCATTCCAGCCTGGGCGACAGAGCAAAAATTACTCCATCTCAAAAAATAACAACAACAAGCTAGCCAGTCTTCTGAAATGTCAGAAAAGTTCTGCCTACCCTCACAATCATCCTCACAATAGATAATTATAATCAGTGCCCAGCACTAATTTTTTTTCTTTCTTTTTTTTTTTTTTGAGATAGAATCTCGCTCTGTCACCCAGGCTGGAGTGTTTTGCCTTGTTGGCCAGGCTGGTCTCGAACTACTGACATCAGGTGATCCACCTGCCTCAGCCTCCCAAAGTGCTGGGATTACAGGAATCAGCCACCACGCTCAGCCCCAGCACTGATTTTGACGCTGCTTTCTCTGTAACCAGGCAGTTACAGTTTTCACTCCCACCATTCACTTTCATTCAGCCTACACCACTGCCTCTAGTCAACAGGAATTTCCTCCATGCTCCACATTTGATTTGTGGGTGGGTATGATAGTGGGCCTGCCTCAGGAAAGCAGACAGGAAATAAAGAAAAGAAAGCTGGTGCTTGCTTTGGCAGCACGAATACTAAATTGGAACCATACAGAGAAATTAGCATGGCCCCTGCAAAAGGATGACATGCAAATTCATGAACAGACACTTTTCAAAAGAAAACATATATGAGGCCAACAAGCATATGAAAAAATGCTCATCACCACGGGTCATCAGAGAAATGCAAATCAAAATTACATTGAAATACCATCTCATGCCAGTTGGAATGGTACTCATTAAAAAATCTGGAGACAACAGATGCTGGAGAGGATGTGGAGAAATAGGAACAGTTTTACATTGTTGTTGGTAGTGTAAAGTACTTCAACCATTGTGGAAGACAGTGTGGCGATTCCTCAAGGACCTAGAAATTGAAATTCCATTTGACCTAGCAACCCATTACTGGGTATATATCCAAAGGATTATAAATCGTTCTATTATAAAGACACATGCACATGTATGTTCACTGCAGCACTGTTTACAATAGCAAAGACTTGGAACCAACCCAAATGCCCATCGATGATAGACTGGACAGGGAAAATGTGGCATATATACACCATGGAATACTATACAGCCATAAAAAACGATGAGCTCATGTCCTTTGTAGGGACATGGATGAACCTGGAAACCATCATTCTCAGCAAACTGACACAAGAACAGAAAATCAAACACTGCATGTTCTCACTCATAGGCGGGTACTGAACAATGAGAACACATGGACACAGAGAGGGGAGCATCACACACTGAGGTCTGCTATGGGGGGACTCGGGGAGGGACAGTGGGAGGTAGGGAGTAGGGGAGAGATAACATGGGGAGAAATGCCAGATATAGGTGATGGGGATGGAGGTAGCAAACCACATTGCTATGCATGTACCTAGGCAACAATCCTGCATGTTCTTCACATGTACCCCAGAACCTAAAGTGCAATAAAATATATTAAAAAAAAAAAAAAAAGAAACCTGGTAGCTTACTGATTGTCTCCCAACGTCTGTTTCTCCTCTATTCCAGAGAAGCTAAACAAAGAAGCTGGTTGCTAACTAACTAGACTGTGTCAAGCTCTCAAGTAAGACTAAACCTGACCATGCCTTAGGTTAAGTAACAAATTTTTCTGCTGGTATTTTCTATTGCTGTCAAATTATTGTATTACAAGGGCTGTTTTTATGTAGCTCTGTTGGGCATTAAGAATGAAGAAACAGCCGGGCGCGGTGGCTCAAGCCTGTAATCCCAGCACTGTGAGAGGCCGAGGCGGGTGGATCACGAGGTCAAGAGATCGAGACCATCCTGGTCAACATGGTGAAACCCCGTCTCTACTAAAAATACAAAACATTAGCTGTGCATGGTGGCGCGTGCCTGTAATCCCAGCTACTCAGGAGGCTGAGGCAGGAGAATTGCCTGAACCCGGGAGGCGGAGGTTGCGGTGAGCCGAGATCGTGCCATTGCACTCCAGCCTGGGTAACAAGAGCAAAACTCTGTCTCAAAAAAAAAAAAAAAAAAAAAAAAAAAAAAAAAAAGAATGAAGAAACAGCCGGGCGCGGTGGCTCACACCTGTAATCCCAGTACTCGGGAGGCTGAGGAGGACAGATCACGAGGTCAGGAGTTCGAGACCAGCCTGGCCAATATGGTGAAACCCCATCTCTACTAAAAACACAAAAATTAGCTGGGTGTAGTGGCATAAACCTGTAGTCCTAGCTACTCAGGAGGCTGAGACAGAAGAATCCCTTAAACCTGAGAGGTGGAGACTGCAGTGAGCTGAAGCTGCACCACTGCATTCCAGCCTGGGTGACAGAGTGAGACTCTTGTCTCAAAAAAAAAAAAAAAAGAATGAAGAAACAAACAAACTTACTAAGGTTTTAACCTCATCTAGAAGCCAAGCCCATTTGTTATCTAGTATAAAAACTTATCATTTCCAATATATCCAACAGCAGCTCCAGCTGTTGTTTGCCTTCTGCAGAATTTTTTTTAATAAGTTAATTTTAAAAACACAAGTGCTACTGACAGTTTCTAAATCTAAACAATGGTCTGCGCCATGGCCTAGGATATGAAAAATAAATACATAAAACAAAACAAATCTAAACAATGGGAAGTCATACATAAACTTTCTCCATTCTTCGAGGCTCAACGAATACCCTATCTTTTGCCCAACCTTTACCTTGGTAAGTGAAGCTTTCCCTCCCATCATAAATCACAAACCCAGGCAGGGCCTAAGAACTGGCCATTTATGTATCACCAACAGCATCCAGCACAGCATCAGTGTATATGAAGTGCAACAAATACTTTTTTAAACAGAGTCTCACTCTATCGCCCAGGCTAGAGTGTAGTGACACAATCTTGGCTAACTGCAATCTCCGCCTCCTAGGTTCAAGCAGTTCTCCTGCCTCGGCCTCCCAAGTAGCTGGGACTACAGATGCATGCCGCCACGCTCGGCTAATTTTTTGTGTTTTAGTAGAGACAGGATTTCACTGTGTTGCCCAGGCTGGTCTCCTGAGCTCAGGCAATCTGCCTGCCTTGGCCTGCCAAAGTGTTGGAATTATAGGCGTGAGCCACCCCACCCAGCCAACCAATACTTATTAAAGGAATCAATCAGTAAAAGATTAGTGCATCCAGGGCATGGTGTTGACAAGTAATTTTCAGATTTTTTAAATTTCACAGACAAGTTTTTAAAATAAATTGGCCAGGCAAGGTGGCTCACACCTATAATCCCAGCACTTTGGGAGGTCAAGGTGGGTGGATCACCTGAAGTCAGGAGTTTCAGACCAGCCTGGCCAACATGGTGAAACTCTGTCTCTACTAAAAATACAAAAATTAGCCAGGAGTGGTGGCAGGCACCTGTAGTCCCAGTTCCTTAGGAGGCTGAGGCAGGAGAATCGCTAGAACCCAGGAGGCAGGGCTGCAGTAAGCCAAGATCGTGCCACTGTACTACAGCCTGGCAACAGAGACTCCATCTCATAAGTAAATGAGTAAGTAAGCAAGTAAGGTTCTGGGATATTATTTCGCCTTAAAAAGGAATGAGATTCTGACACGTTGCAACATGAATAAACTTTGAAGACCATGCTAAGTGAAATAAGCCAGTCACAAAAAGACAAAAATTATATGATTCCACTTACGTAAGATACATAGAGTAGTCAAATTCATTGAGATAGAAGGTAGAATGGGGGCACAGTGGCTCATGTCTGTATTCCCAGCTATACGAGAAGGCTGAGGCAGGAGGATCCCTCGAGGCCAGAAGTTTGAGACCAGCCTAGGCAACACAGCAAGACCTCATCTCTAAAAATAAATACAGGCTGGGCGCAGTGGCTCATGCCTGTATTCCCAGCACTTTGGGAGGGTAAGGCGGGTGGATCACTTGAGGTCAGGAGTTCAAGACCAGCCTGACCAACATGGTGAAATCCTGTCTCTACTAAAATACAAAAATTAGCTGGGCATGGTGGTAAGCACCTATAATCCCAGTTACTTGGGAGGCTGAGGCGGAAGAATTGCTTGAGCCCAGGGGGCAGAGGTTGCAATGAGCCGGGATCACACCACTGCACTACACCCTGGGAGCCAGAGCAAGACTCCATCTCAAAAATAAAAATATGAGGCCGGGCGCGGTGGCTCAAGCCTGTAATCCCAGCACTTTGGGAGGCCGAGGCGGGTGGATCACGAGGTCAAGAGATCGAGACCATCCTGGTCAACATGGTGAAACCCCGTCTCT
>NW_016107339.1:11893742-11904761 GCF_001604975.1 Cebus imitator | reverse complement strand
AAAAAAAAAAAAAAAATAAAAATATGAATAAATACATACATAACATTTTATAAAAAGTAAGTAGAATGGGCCAGATTCATACCTGTAATCCCAGCACTTTGGAAGACCAAGGCCAGCAGATCACTTGAACCCAGGAGTTCAAAACCAGCCTGGGCAACATGACAAGGCCCCATCTCTAGTGAAAAAAAATATGTACAAAAATTAGTTGGGCATAGTGATTCATGCCTATAATCCCAGCTACTAGGGAGGGCTGAGGTGGGAGAATCACTTGAGCTGAGGAGGTTGAAACTAATAAGTCATGATTTTGCCACTGAATTCTAGCCTGAGTTACAGGGCAAGACCCTGTCAAAAACAAAAAGGCAGGGGGCTGGATGTGGTGGCTCACGCCTATAATCCCAGCATTCTGGATCACGAGGTCAGGGGTTAGAGACCAGCCTGGGCAAAATGGTGAAACCTCATCTCTGTTAAAAATACAAAAAATTGCCGGGTGTGGTGGCTCACGCCTGTAATCCTAGCACTTTGGGAGGCTGGAGTGGGTGGATCACCTGAGGTCAGAAGTTCAAGACCAGCCTGGCCATCATGGTGAAACCCCAACTTAAAAAAAAAAAATACAAAAAATTAGCCAGGTGTGGTGGTGCGTGCCTGTAATCCCAGCTACTTGGGAGGCTGAGGCAAGAGAATCGCTTGAACCTAGAAGGTGGAGTCTGCAGTGAGAAGAGACGGCACCACCACACAGGCACCACCACACAGACGGGAGGCAGGGAGGCAGGGAGGGAGGGAGGGAGGCAGAAAGGGAGGGAGGGAGGGAGGGAAGGAGGGAAGGAGGGAGGGAGGATGGTAGTTGCCAGCGGCTGAGAGGAGGCAGGAAAAGGAGGCCGAGGTGGAGGGGGAAGGGAGAGGGAGAGAAGGAGGAAGAGGGGGAGGGGAAGGGAGAGGGGAGAATGGTAGTTGCCAGGGGCTGAGAAGACACAGGAACAGGAACTTACTGTTTTGTGTTTTAGACAGTCTCACTCTGTTGCCTGGGCTGGAGTACAGTGGCATGATCATTGTTCACTGCAGCTTCGACCTGCTGTGCTAAGGCAATCCTTGCACTTCACCCTCCCAAGTAGCTAGGAGTGCAAGCTGGGCCACCACATCTGGCTGGGACTTATTGCTTAACAGGTACAGAGTATCAGTTTGTGAAGATGAAAAAGTTCTTGAGATGGACGGAAGTGATAGCTGCACAACAATGTGAATTTACTTAATGCAGCTGAACTGTGCACTTATAAATGGCTAAAGTTGTGCAAATTTTGTTACATATACTTTACCGAAATTAAAAACATTTTTTTTTTTTTTGAGACAGAGTCTTGCTCTGTTGCCCAGGCTGGAGTGCAGTGGTGCAATCTCAGCTCACTGCAACCTCTGCTTTCTGAGTTCAAGCAATTCTCATGTCTCAGCCTCCCAAGTAGCTGGGATAACAGATGAGTGCCAACACACCTGGCTAATTTTTGTATTTTTAGTAGAGACAGGGTTTTGCTATGTTGGCAAGGCTGGTCTCCTAACAACCTCAAGTAGTCCATCCACCTGCCTCAGCCCCCCAAAAGGCTGCGATTACAGGTGTGAGCCACTTTGCCTGGTCTAAAAAAATTGTAATAAGTAAGTAATAAATTAAAATTTGTAATAAATAAATTGTCATCATCATATTTTGCCAAGTAAGTAAATGAAAAATTAAACATAAGTACCACCAGCATGACCAACCAGTTAATAAGGAACATTTCAGTACCAACCTAATTTCAGAACAGAAGACAAGTGGCAACTTTCCCCAATGCACTTGTACATACATTGGCTTTCTTTTTCTCATTTTACCATACAATAAATACTTGCTCCTAGCCTTGCATTTGGATACTGCTGCTCTAAAGGAGGCTCAGAGCATTACTTCATACCCTAGAAGGAAGAAGAGATGGAGGAGGAAGCACTGTGCCATGGGCAAAACTGACTACCATTTTGGGGAGTGGGGAAAGCTGGGGACTGCCAAAAGAATGGAGAGGTTAAAAGCTGCATCTTCCATAAAGAATAGTTTTTGGGTGTTTCTTTCTTGGGATGTTTTCATTTTAGGACTACTTCAAGCTGCTTTTTCCCCTTTCCTCTTCCCTACCAAGCAGCTGGGGCCTGAGAAAGCCTAGCCTCCTTACAAGCTTGAGAAGGGACCTGAAATCTTGGAGGAATAACTCATCTGGAAAGGCACAGGCCAGGAGACTTCATAAAGCAAAGCAGCACAGCAGCTTACAATACCCTGGGCTCCAGGTCATGGAGAGAAAGTCTTGTTTATTTGGCTGTCATTAAATCATATCATCAAAACGCAGTATAGGGGAAAAACAAAAACACAGTGTGGATGAATCTCAGACAGTGGCTCACAAACTCCCAGGTTTAAGCATCAATGTATGAAACAGTAGCTCTGTTTTACAAGTAATTCATTGTCTGTTTTCTGGAGTGGAGCTTGAAAAGCTTCCTCATTTCAACTCCCTTAGCAGCCCAGCCGATTGTGATTTAGTTCTATACTGTTTATTTTGTACCTATAATAGACCATTGGTTGAACACAAGATATAGAAGAAAAACTTGTATAGAAATTTATGTTAACAAGGAACATAAATACAATTATGCAAATTTCTTTCAAAATGATTTCTACCCAATCTGTAAATCAAATTCAACTGACCAAAATGACTACATATGAGAAAAAATATATAATAAAGACTATCTCCAACTTGACTTTTTATTTACTGGGCGTTAAGTTACTCACAGCTACAACATTATTTACAAAAGGATACTTGCAAAGAGCATCCTGGTATCTCTCTTCTTTCATCATTCAGAAACAAAATTAATCTAAAAACACGAAATAAATCAATAGTTTTCTTAAAGTTCAAAGGCAAAAATTCCAAACATTAAGACATGTGTGTCAGACTTTTGTCTAGGCAATGGGGCTACAATGGTAAGCAAGACAGAGGACATGGATGCTGTGATGAAGTCACAGTTAAGAAGAGGTCTTCGGCCGGGCGCGGTGGCTCAAGCCTGTAATCCCAGCACTTTGGGAGGCCAAGGCGGGTGGATCACGAGGTCAAGAGATCGAGACCATCCTGGTCAACATGGTGAAACCCCGTCTCTACTAAAAATACAAAAAATTAGCTGGGCATGGTGGCGCGTGCCTGTAGTCCCAGCTACTCAGGAGGCTGAGGCAGGAGAATTGCTTGAACCCAGGAGGCGGAGGTTGCGGTGAGCCGAGATCGCGCCATTGCACTCCAGCCTGGGTAACAAGAGCAAAACTCCGTCTCCAAAAAAAAAAGAAGAGGTCTTGCAAACCGGTAAATAAGATCATGTCAGTGACAGGTGCTAGGAAGGAAATTAAAGACCATGACGTGACAGTGTGTGGCTTAGAGGGCAACATCAAAGACAGGGAAGGCTTTGTCTAAGAAAAATCAACATTTTGATCTAAAGTAATTCATATTCTACTAAAAGTCATTTACCACACCACCCTAGTACAATAAAAAGATTTTTTAAAATTCTACTGAGTATTGTAACTTACTATAACTGAATAAGCCACAAACAGAGCAGGTGCCTGGAGGGTCTTCTCAGGAAACTTGGCAGTATCAGGCAGCTAGCTAGGAGAGACCACAAGGACCCAGAGACCCTAATCCTGACCTCTTCCTAGTATGACTAACACATGCCACCAGTGAAAGGTATATACTATTCATAATCTTGGAGACAAATCTGAGATTTCCTAGAGGCAGTTTATTATGTCTATTACCTGAAAACAAAATTTTTTTAAAGAATTTGCATTTGAATAAAGCTCTAAAACATATTATTTAGAAAATGCTACATTTTTCTTGGTTTATTTTTAAGAATTAGTGACTCCTCAAAGAATATGGCAAGTTATTACTCAAAATCCAAACAAATTATCCAGAGAACATTTACGACTATTTGCACCTGCCCTAATGGATAGTTTCTGCAGCCTTCTTGGCACCATTCTACAAGTCATCTCCACTAGGTTATATAAATCTAAACCTGAATAATGCTGGCTAAAATAAATAGGAACTTACTTTTCTCACTAACAGAAATCTGAGGAAGAGAGCTACTGGAGCTGATTTGACCACTTGAAGCCATCAGGACCCAGACTCTCTATCTTTGCACTCTTCCATTCCTCCTCATGGCCTCAAAGTGGATGCTACAACTCCAGATACCACTTTAGCATTCAAGGCAGATTATACAAGTAATAGTGCTGGCCACATCTGTTCTGCAGCAAACTTCTGCTTCGGGGTCAGACAGCACTCCCAATTGTACAGAAAGCTAGGAAATAAGTATTTAACGAAAAGAGGGTTCAGGATGTGGGGTCAGACAAACAAAAATGTCTGTCACACACTGGTTGCGCCAAATATGGAAAACCAATGTCCAACTTCCTTCCCTGGACAGGACTTGACAAGCTGAACAATGGTGTTAATTTTAGACTACACTGACCATCAAGCCAGTGAAGTCCAGCACCTCTGGGTGAATTCTCACATATTTTCTTTCACCAAAACATAAACACAATTTTTGTTATAGTGGTGTACTGTTGATGGCCATCACCAACAAAGAAAAAAATGCATTAAAAATGTCTGATACTGGCTGGGAACGGTGGCTTACACTTGTAATCCCAGCACTTTGGGAGGCCAAGGCTGGCAGATCACCTTAGGTCAGGAGTTCGAGACCAACCTGGCCAACATGGTGAAACCCCTGTCTCTACTAAAAATAAAAAATTAGCCAGGTGTGGTGGCACATTCCTGTAATCCCAGCTACTCAGGAGACTGAAGCACGAGAATCGCTTGAACCTGGGAGGGAGAGGCTGCAGTGAACCAAGATCGCACCACTGCACTCCAGCCTGGGTAACAGAGCAAGATTGTCTCAAAAACAAAAAGAAAAAAAAACAAAGTCTAATACCACTTTGCTGTCTCTTTAAAGAGCAACTTTACGGCTACTGAAAATGCTTTGGGCTGAGCGCGGTGGCTCATGCTTGTAATCTCAGCACTTTGGGAGGTGGAGGCAGGTGGATCACAAGGTCAAGAGATCAAGACCAACAGGGTGAAACCCGGGTCTACTAAAAATACAAAAATTAGCTGGACGTGGTGGCACACACCTGTAGTCCCAGCTACTCAGGAGGCTGAGGCAGGAGAACTGCTTGAACCCAGGACGTGGAAGTTGCAGTGAGGCCAAGATCGGGCCACTGTACTCCAGCCTGGCGACAGAGCAAGGCTCCCTCTCAAAGAAAAAGAAAATGCTTTGAAGATACCAAGTTTCATACTCAGCAGATGCAACATGGGAAACAGGACAGTACTATCACTACTGAATTGTTATTCATTCCTTACTGCAAATAAATCTGTATGAGATCCTTTCTGAAACCATTAGAGATGTCTGTTTACATGGTTCACTGATTACAAGAACAGAGAATCGGCTGGGCGAGGTGGCTCACGCCTGTTATCCCAGTACTTTGGGAGGCCAAGACAGGCGGATCACTTGAGGTCAGGAATTTGAGATCAGCCTGACCAACATGGAGAAACCCCATCTCTAAAAAAATAAAAAATAACACAAAGAAGAATAGAGAATCACACTAATTCTTATTAATGAGCACTGGGGATACAGAGTGGCCAAGAGGAGAACTGTAATTTTTTAAGATGCTTGGCTAAGTGTCTTTTTTTTTTTTTTTTTAAGTGTACTCTGTGAGGTTGGAGAAAAATAAACCAATAATTTATAAATTGCTGGTCAACAATATTATCTTCTTTTGTGGCTTAACATTGTCATCTAACCCCCATTATATATATACGTATATAAACACTGTCGTCTACAACAAGAGAAGAACACTTAAGTATCTTCTTTCATCCTTTTCATGGGTATATAACCATTAAAAATGTGTACAGAGAATTCAGATTAGGAGAAATTGCATATCATTTGTGAAAAAACAAGATTATAAAATTGCATAATCTAATCCTGTAGCCCAAGCTACTCAGGAGGCTGAGGTGGAAGGATCATTTGAACTCAGGAGTTCGAGATAAACCTGGACAACATAGCAAGGCCCCATCTGGGGGGAAAAACAGTACATAAATTAAACACAATGTTATAAAATTTAAAGCCAGAATGATTAAAGAGAATAATTACCTTCATACGTTTTGGAGGAAACTAGAGGCTGAAAGGTATTTATCGTCATAAACAATTGTGAGCCTACTGTGTAGGCAGCACCATGTAGGCACTACAGAGGATAAACTATGAGCAGGAGAGACTATTTTAGAACTCTGGTAACTTATACCTAGTGGGCTCAAAAGAGGATATTTTCCAAATTTGCTATGGTGAATGTGAAACATCTTTATAATGGAAGTAAGACTACTAAAACTGCCTCAAAAAGTATTCTTTGGCATTCAAAATTTGCCAAAAATATCCACCTTTCTGACAAATTCAGCTTCTTCCCACAACACACATGCACTGAGCTGGGATTCGTGATCAGCTTCAGCTAACGGTGACAACAGCAAGAGATGCTGCTGAAGTCGGTATAGATTACCCTTCTATAATTGTGTTACAGCCTTTCATTCCACCTGTTTTTGTTATTTTAAATGCTGGTAGTGGAAGTCTGCTTAGGAAATATATTTTTATGCGGCTGGGTGCAGTGGCTCATGCCTGTCATCCCAGTACTTTGGGAGGCTAAAGCGGGTGGATCACCTGAGGTCAGGAGTTCAAGACCAGCCTGGCCAACATGGTGAAACCCTGTCTCTACATACAAAAAATTGCCGGGCGCGGTGGCTCACGCCTGTAATCCCAGCACTTTGGGAGGCCGAGGCGGGTGGATCACGAGGTCAAGAGATCGAGACCATCCTGGTCAACATGGTGAAACCCCGTCTCTACTAAAAATACAAAAAATCAGCTGAGCATAGTGGCACGTGCCTGTAATCCCAGCTACTCAGGAGGCTGAGGCAGGAGAATTGCCTGAACCCAGGAGGCGGAGGTTGCGGTGAGCCGAGATCGCGCCATTGCACTCCAGCCTGGGTAACAAGAGCGAAACTCCGTCTCAAAAAAAAAAAAAAAAAAATTAGCTGGGTGTGGTGGTATGCACCTGTAGTCCCAGCTACTTGGGAGGCTGAGGCAGGAGAATCACTTGAACCTGGGAGGCAGAGGTTGCAGTGAGCCAGGATCGCACCACTGCACTCTGGCCTGGGTGACAGAGCAAGGCTCTGTCTCAAAAACAAAAAACAAAAAAAATTCTTGCATTCCACTTGTTTATCTCCTTTTGTGGATCTGTCAGAAAAAAACTGTGTTATCTTTGTATATATTATTTTACCAGAATTATCACAGTAGACAGATTTCAACACTCTTTTGGTTTTACTTCCCTTATCTCACTGAGGTGGCTGGATAGATCATGCCTATGTTTACTTCCAGGTTTACAAATTTAAAAGATTCTATAACTTCAGGTCTTCCTCTCTTTCCATAAAAGCCTTTCACAGTCAACTCACAGAGCACCATTTACTGCACTGAATCTTTCCTTTCTTTCCCAGGTGTTTTTTTGTTTTTGTTTTTGTTTTTGAGACAGAGTTTTGCTCTTGTTGCCCAGGCTGGAGTGTAATGGTGTAATCTTGGCTCACTGCAACCTCCGCCTCCTGGGTTCAAGCAATTCTCCTGCCTCAGCCTCCCAAGTAGCTGGGATTATAGGCATGCACCACCATGCTCAGTTAATTTGGTATTTTTAGCAGAGAAGGGGTTTCTCCATGTTGGTAAGGCTGGTCTTGAACTCCTTCCCTCAGGTGATCTGCCTGCCTCGGCCTCCCAAAGTGCTGGGATTACAGGTGTGAGCTACCATGCCTGACCTCTTTCCCAGTTCTTGTATTTTTTAGATCACATACCACACTGAAGTCCATCTTTGTGCAGCTGTTATGATCAGCATCTGATATTTTTTAATGTCTGCATAATCTGTATTGAAGTAGCAGCAAACTTATACTCATCCTTTAACACTCAGATCTAGTCTTTTCCCACTGTGTCTAACTTCTCAGTCCAGGATTCGTCTACTCCTTTATTCCTAAAGCATTTGGAACGGGTTCTTTTACGGCACTCATTTCGCTGTATCATCATCATCTGTTGGCCAGTGTGATTCCTTCTGTGGTTCCTGCCTTCGTTACAGCACCAACTACGTTATCTCAGAGGCACTTTACTTTCCTCATTCAAGTCTCTTAACAACTTCATGAATTAGGTATTATTTATTTTATAAATAAAAAAAACGAACTCTCAGTCAACTTTCTACTTCCTCTGACCTTATAACATGCTCCTGAATCAGTCCTCAATCTTGGAATATCTCTACTGTTCTCTTTCCCCTCTACAGCATCTACATGCAAAGGATAAGGAAAGATATAAAATTTAAACAATATAAATTCCATCTCCTTTTGAGCCCACTAAGCTGTAAATTACCAGAGTTCAGCCAGGCACGGTGGCTCACGCCTGTAATCCCAGCACTCTGGAAGGCTGAGGCAGGCGGATCACCTGAGGTCAGGTGTCTGAGATCAGCTGGACCAACATGGTGACACCCTGTCTCTACCAAAAAATACAAAACTTAGCCAGGCATGGTGGTGCGCACCTGTAATCCCAGCTACTCGGGAGGCTGAGGCAGGAGAATTGCTTGAAACCAAGAGGCAGAGGCTGTAGTGAGCCTAGATTGTGCCACTGCACTCCAGCCTGGGTGACAAAGTAAGATTCTGTCTCAAAAAAAAAGAAAAAGAAAAAAAGAAGTTACCAGAGTTCTAAAACAGCCTCTCCTGCTCACAATTATCCTCCGTGGTGCCTACCTGCTGCTCTGTACACAGCAGGCCCACCAATCGTTTGTGAGGATAAATACCATTCAGCCTCCAAACGTACCCCTTACAAAACTATCACTTCAATCTTGACCATACCACAGTAACTCTGCCAGACTTTTTCATGCCTCTCAGTCACCAGACCAGTATATTGATTGGAAAAGTAAATATAGTGAGTTTCTCTCCTTCTCAGAATAGATCCATCAGAAAGGAGTTTTCTCAAATTCATGTCAATACAATTCAGGCTCTTGGGTTTTTCATTTATCCACCCTCCAATCTCAAGTAGAAAATATGCTTATTTTCTAAAGCCTGATTTAACCAATCCAAATCCACACAAGTCCATCTTACCATCCTACTGGAACAACTTTATAAAGGAATCATTAAATCTGTTGCTACATCTTATCTTCAACATACTTGATGGCTCTAGATGTGACCTATCACCCATTACATCTTTGTGAAACATTATTCCATCTCCACTTTTCTGATAGTGCCTCTCTGACTGCCATGATGCCACAAGCTCAGGTCCTGCCCTCAGCGTTGCTTTCTGTGCACTCTCTCATGCTAACTTCCTGTTCTCCCTCTCCAAGGTCCCTGACATTCCACACTCTATCTATAGTCCTAACTTCTTACTCCCCTTCTAGGCCCACATCTCCAACTAACATCAGTTGAATTTAGTTCATCACTTCAAATTCGACACAACAAAACCGAAGTTCCATCTTCTCTCTAAAGCCAACTTCTCTGCTAAATTTCCATTTTTCCTGTCACGCAGGATCAAAATTTAAAAGTCATCTTCAACCATGAGCTCCTTCATCTTTTTTCTTTTCTTTCTTCTTGTTTTTTTGAGACAGCATCTCACTCTGTCACCCAGGCTGGAGTGCAGTGGCATTATCATGCCACTTCACCTACCAGGCTCAAGTGCAATGGCACTTACTACAGCCTCGACCTCCCAGGCTTAAGTGATCCCCTCACCTCAGCCTCCTAAGTAACTGGGACTACAGGCACTCACCACCACGCCCAGCTACTTTTTTTTATTTTTGTAGAGATGGGGTCTCCCTATGTTTCTCAGGCTGGTCTTGAACTCCTGGCCTCAAGTGATTCTCCTTCTTCCACCTCCCAAAGTGTTGCGATTACAGGCGTGAGCCACCGTGCATGGCATTCTTTAACACATCATCTGTTACCAAACCTGTCCACCCTTTGATTGCAATGTCACTTAAGTGTCACTACTTCATTCCATTCTGCTGCTACCATGGCTCTCACTTCTAGAACAGAGTATCATTATCCCAACCATTTCCTCTGATAGCCCACTGAGTTCACCGTGCATTCCACTCTCACAGAAACCTTTCCACAACCCTTCAAAGGACAACTGTGGTTCCCCACTGTGGGATCAAACTCAAACTCCTCATTATCTGAAATCAAGGGTCTATACCCCTTAGCTCCTTGCCAGCTAACCCCCCATCACTCCCCGCAGATACCCTGCCACAACACTATCCCAGTCCCAGGTTCATACACTCAGAGTCTCTGGCATTCAACAAACTCATTCCTACCTTCTGTCATGCTGGGTCTCCTTCTCCTAACATACTCTTTCCCCTCCTTTCTACTTAAGTCCTACCAACTTCTTAGAGCCCAAGATTTACTACTTCTGTATTTTGCCTCCAAAATGAAGCACTCCCAAAGCACAGCCTTTCCTACATTTTTTTCTAATTCTCCATGTAATTCATGCCCCACCTCTTTTTACATCTGATCCCACCAAGACACATTAGTGCAGCCACTTGTTCAAATGTACTGAAATGCCTAATGGTAATTTAATTAATTCATTAATTTAGAAAAGCATTCTTCCTGGAGAGCAGTGGACATGTCCACAGTTTTAAAACCATCACTGCACCTAGAATAGTGTTTTGCAAAAGGTGAAGACTCAATAAATTCTTGTTAGCCAAGACAGAACTTGGAGACTACAATGCGTATTTTAAAAAGCATCGTACCATTTTCATAAACTTGGATTTTAAAAATTCATTATTAAAAATCTGGTCCTTGCCGGGCGCGGTGGCTCAAGCCTGTAATCCCAGCACTTTGGGAGGCCGAGGCGGGTGCATCACGAGGTCAAGAGATCGAGACCATCCTGGTCAACATGGTGAAACCCCGTCTCTACTAAAAATACAAAAAATTAGCTGGGCATGGTGGCGCGTGCCTGTAATCC
>NW_016107339.1:11884574-11893227 GCF_001604975.1 Cebus imitator | reverse complement strand
AAAAAAAATGGCCAGGCTTGGTGGCTCACACCTGTAATCCCAGTCTAGGCAGGGAGACTGCTTGAGTTCATGACCAGCCTGGGCAACATAGGGAGATCTATGAAGTGGCACACGCCTATAGTCCCAGCTACTTGGGAAGCTGAGGTGGGAGAGCTGCTTGTGCCCAGGGTGAGGCTGCAGGGAGCTGTGATCACACTGCTGTATTCCAGCCTGGGAGACAGAGCTAGATCCTGTCTTGGGAAGGGGTGGGGGAGAAGGAAAAATGTTAAAGCTTGCTTCATGAATAAAATGAAAAAGCTCTCCCACACACACAAAAATTTCTGACTCAACATATATCCATTTCTTCTGGTGCACTAGATTAGTTGAGAAGAAGGCTACCTTAAAAACTACGAAAGTGATATATCAGAGTGTTCTTGGTTGCAAGCAATGGAAATGAATCCTGGCTGTCTGAAGCCAAAAAGAATTTATTGGAAAAAAAATATCAAAGGCTCAGCAAATTTTGGAGTGGCAAGGATTATAGAACCAGCCTTGGAAGACAGGCCCACGGTAGGAGCACTCCAGTGGTGGCAGCAAAAGCCACAGCCTGGGTCTACAGCACAAATATCTAGTCAGCACACAGCCACTACCTTGCCCAACCCATCCCCTTGGCCTCCTGAGGCCTCCAACTGGTGGAACCTTAGTCCTGCATCCACATGTACACACGGGAGAAGAGAGCTAGGTGGAGGATGGGTCCTTCCTTCTCTCCAACAGGGCTTTCTCCAAAAAGAATGGTGCTCTTCTGCTTAGAAGAGCACCATTCTTTTTGGAGAAAGCCCTACTGGAGATTTTTAATGCCAGAAAAATCAATCATTCAATACATTCCACAAACTCTTCTCCAGTGGCACCACTGTGTATGCTTATTGCCTCTACTATCCTTGGCCTCTTCTGCCCAGTCTGGCCATAGCACACCCTGATCAAGTCCCTGATCAAGTCCTATGCTAAGTCCTTCTCAGTCATATACCTTTTTTAAACCCAGGAAGAATTAATCTCCCCTATTCTTTCAACCATAGCAATGTAGTTCTAGTTTTCTTTTCATTAGCATGACAGCTCCATGATCTTTACAGACTCTTGAAAAATAGAAAAGTTCACCTATGTCAACATTTGTTTAGTTTTCAATGCTTCAAAATAAAATTTAGATTTGTTAAATGTGTGACATAGTATAAAAGTATGGACTTTTTATGACTTCTTATAAAAGTAATCCTCAGCCTGGAATGCTGTTTAAAAAAAAAAAAAAAGTAATCCATGGTGGGGTGCAGTAGGTCATGCCTATAATCTCAGCACTCTGGGAGGCCAAGGTGGGTGGATCACTTGAGGTCAGGAGTTTGAAACCACCCTGGCCAACATGGTGAAACCTTGTCTCTACTAAAAATACAAAAATTAGCTAGGCATGGTGGCGGGTGCCTATAATTCCAGCTACTCAGGAAGCTGAACCAGAAGAATCGTTTGAACCTGGGAGCCACGATCACACCACACCATTGCACTCTGGCGTGGGCAACAGAGTGAGAATTCATTTCAAAAAAAAAAAAAATAAAAATAAGTAATGGAACAAATTATCATGAGGAGAGCAATATAAAAGGTAAAATAGGCTGGGCGCGGTGGCTCACGCCTGTAATCCCCCTCCCAAAAAAAAAAAAAAAAAAAGTAATCCACAGAGATTTTTTTTGTAAAAACAGAGTCTTGCTATGTTACTCGGGCTAGTCTCAAATTCCTGGCCTCAAGTGATCATCCCACCTTGTCCTCCCAGGGTGCTGCAATTACAGGTTTGAGATAGTGCTCTTGGCCCAGAGATTATATTTTAAAACTTAGGCCAAGCACGATGGCTCACACCTGTAATCCCAGCACTTTGGGAGGCTGAAGTGGGCGGATCACTTGAGGTCAGATGTTCAAGATCAGCCTGGCCAATATGGTGAAGCCCTGTCTCTACTAAAAAAAAAAAAAAAAAATACAAAAATTAGCCAGACATGGTGGCCTGCCCCCATGATCCCAGCTCCAAGGAAGGCTGAGGTAGGAGAATCTCCTGAACCCAGGAAGCGGAAGTTGCAGTGAGCTGAGACCAACCAATTAAAAAAAAATTTTTTTTAATACATATTAAAATAAATCAGTTTTCTTTTATGAAGTACTGATTTTTATTTTTATTTTTTTAAGAGTAAGGATCTTGCTCTGTCACCCCGGCTGGAGTATAGTGGAACGATCATGGCTCACTGCAGCCTCAAACTCCTAGACTCAGGTAATCCGCCTCAGCCTCCTGAGTAGGTGAGGTTATAGGCAAGAGCCACTGCAGCCAGCTAAAGTACTAATTTTTAATGGTATATAGTATTCATACCATGAAATGAAAAGTAGGTGAAATTATGAAGTATCTTCCTGGTTGATTTCACTGTTAGTTACAGGATTCAACACAGACAGAGTTCTCTGTTGAGTCCTTTTTTATCATGTCCGTGGGGATGAGAAAAAGGGTCCTCACTCTCAGACACTGGATTGGGCCCTCTTACTCTCTTTCTCCCAGCACAGATTAGGTGAACAGGCAGGGAATAAGAGCTTTCTTTATCCACAATACTTTGAAACAAACAGCCTTCCACAGGCTACATATCGGGGCCTCTGACTCTGTGTGGTCTAGCTGGCCCAGAGTCCTTCATCTAGGATATTCTTCAACTACCCAAACTCAACCAAGCTGTTCAGGTCTGACCATAAAGTCATCCCTGACACTCCAGCTCATCTTTCATCACGGGCTTCTCCAATTCCTATAAACACCTCTATCACTTTTCTATTTTACACTCTGAACTGCATCTTTTTCTCTTTTGAGACAAGGTCTCAGGGTCTCTGTTACCCAGGCTGAAGTACAGTAGCACAACCATGACTTACTGCTGCCTCGACCTCCCAGGCTCAAGTGATCCTCCACCTCAACCTCCCGAGTAGCTAGGACCACAGGCTGCACACCACCACAACAGGCTAATTTAAAATTTTTTCTATACAGACAAGGTCCCACTATGTTGCCCAACCTGGTTTCAAATTCCTGAGCTCAAGCAATACTCCTGCCTCGGCTTCCCAAAGTGCTAAGACTGCAGGTGTGAGCCACTGCATCTGGCCAAAATTGTACCTTGCCAGCAGACTGAAGCTCAGATTCTGTATTCTACACATCTTAAACTCCTCAGTTTGTAGTATTCTTTATAGATACCACAATACAATTACTTTTGTAGCCAAAAATAATAATTCTCTTTTGAAAGAAAAAAAAAAATCACCCATAGTGCCTGGCAGAAAGATGATCGTCCCCAGCTAGCTCCTTATAAAATAGTTGCTGAACCTATTTAAAAAAAACAACAACAAAAAAAAAAACCACAGAAGTACAATTTTTATGTAAAGAAACTCTCTGGATTTTTTTTTTCCTAACTCATTTTGGCAATAAAATCTAAAAGTTTTGTCTTACTTAAAGGCAGACTACCCAAATGCAAAGCCTCCTAGGAAGAAATCAGTAACACAGTGGTAAGTGTAAAAGCTCTGAGTCAGGGCTCAGCCCACTTGGTTAATGATGGCTGAATATAAGTCTAGCAATTAAATCATTTCTGCAAAGAGGAAGCAAATAAAAATATTAAATAATCAAACATGCCAGACATGGTCGCTCGTGCATGTAATCCCAACACTTTGGGAGGCCAAGGAGGATCACTTGAGCTAGGAGTTTCAGACCAGTCTGGGCAACATAATGAAACCTCATCTCTACAAAAATAAAAAACATACATTAGGAGGGTGTGTGTAGTCCCAGCTACTCAGGAGGCTGAAGTGAGAGGATCACTTGTGCCAGAAGGTTGGGGCTGCTGTGAGCTATGATCATGCCACTACACTCCAGCCTGAGTGGCAGATCCAGACCCTCTCAACAAACAAACAAATTTCCAAGTATGAGCAGAATGTAACTTCTTTGTTTTTTGAGTTTTTTTTTTTTTTTTTTTTTTTATAACTTTTCTTAATGTATTTTTTATTAGGACTCCTAAATATTCAAAGAAAAATCATGGTTAGGTATAGTGGCTCACACCTGTAATCCCAGTACTTTGGAAGGCCAATAAATAAATAAATTTATTTATTTTGCTATGCCTCTACTCTAAATAAATTAGCCAGGCATGGTGGTGCATGCCTGTAATCCTAGCTACTAGGGAGGCTGCGGAAGGAGGATCGCTTGATCTTAGGAGGTCAAGGCTACAGTGAGGCATGATAGCGTCACTGCACTCCAGCCTGGGTAACAGAGCAAGACCCTGTCTCAAAAAAAAAAAAAGAAAAGAAAAAAAAATCACTATCCTTCCTCCTTTTAAGAAAAGCATAAGCACTATGTCAAGTTCATATCCATTTACATTCATCATTGCTAAGCTGCTCTTATAGAACACATCAGAAATATGTTAAATAACCAAGACAAAGAAAAGATTTTCTAAGCAGTTCTTTAAAAGGACTTCACTGTTTTATGAACAAAGAGATCAACTAACTGTATACAAAGAAAGTCTATTTAAGGAATCATTTCTTTTTTATGTTCTTTTTTCTTTTTCTTTGGAACCATGGTCTCACTCTGTTACCCAGGCTGGAGTGCAGAGATGCAAACATGGCTCAACTCATCCTACACATCTCCGGCTCAAGTGATCCTCCGACCTAGGCCTCCCAAAGTGCTGAACAGTCTTAACTATCCATGTATTCCCAAGATCTTACACAGACACTCTAAAAATGTGCGCTGAAGAAATGAATAAACAATTATATTCCTGAATAAGGGCCCTTCCTCTTTGTACTAGGCTATGAAGAAAGACAGAGAGACTGCTTCACACGCAGCACACATTAGATATGCAGCACTATTTTTATTGAGAAATGAGAAAGCAGAAGCAAAGAAGTAGGATGGGAGCAAGGAGTTAAAAGAATGGAGACTGCAATATGAATTCACACCAGAATTCACACCTTGGGAAGAAGGCAAAAAAGAACGTAATGGAAGAAATGACTAACTGGTATTAGGCAGACAAAAGGAGAAGCAGGGGAAAAAAGCTTCCAGGAAAGATTTCAAGAAATGAAGGGCAGAAACGTCCAGTCCAATGCACCCACAGGAGATCTTAGAGCAATGCAATACTGAACAGTGACCAAGACGTGTTACAAAAGGGCTCCCCAGCCACCTTGGGATCTACTGGAAGCCCTTTGTCATGGTTATCGCTGCTGGCATTGCTACCTATGTCTTACTCCCTTCTCTAGAGCCTGTAGGAAGGTGCAGTCTTCAGAGACATCCTTCCATATGCTCCTCTGGGGCATTTTATAGACAGACAGGCTACCAGTGTCTGCCCACTGAGAATCTCCAATGTCAATCATCTCTCCATCCAACCTGGTGAGCTCAAGGATCTGAGAAAATGTGAAGCAGCTCCCCCTTGCCAAGAGATGTAGGACTTCTAGCAGACAAGTTCAACAAACAAACCTAACACCTTAGGAAAAGCTTCATCCTTTCTTTATTAAAACAGCTTTAAGGCACAGGGAAATCGAACTCACACAATCCTACTGGTAGTCCTTTTTCTCCCTGGGTAATAACAGACCCATGAGGAGCAGCTTTAACTTTCCTATGCACTGTGATGTCATTTGATGTATGTTCTGTATCATTTGGCCTTTTTTTTTTTTTTTTTTGAAATTAAAGGTCTCACATATTTATTACCGAACCCAGCCAACCAACACGTTTATAACAGATCGAGAGAGGAAACTCTGTTCAAAATTCTCCAGATAGGGGTGACATTTTCAGCTTGATTTGGTAACATGATTGTGACCTTCAGACAGCATAAATATGTGTGCCATCTCATGTGTCATTTCTTATAAACCCAGCTTGGTTCTTCTCCAATGTCTCCTTTTGGAATTGTACCTGATTTTATTACCAGTTTTCATCCGAATCCACTGGGGAATGGAATGATTTTGTTTTTGTTTCTTGGCCAGGAATCGCTTAATCCTGAAAGTCCTGTGAGAAGACATGGCAAGAAATGGAGTAAAGCACATACCACGATGGCAGAGAAATGAAGAGAGGGGTCATTTGGCCTTTCTAAGAGTATACCCTGTCTCTCAATTCTCCTCACAGACGCTCTAAAAAAGGAAAGAATTGGGGAACGGGGATAATCTCACTGGAAGTACTTTAGGAGGGCCAACGTTGAACAGTAAGGCAGAGGAATGTCATATTACCCAATTTGGAATAAAATCTTACTCAAGAGGTTACACTCCGGCCGGGCGCGGTGGCTCACGCCTGTAATCTCAGCACTTTGGGAGGCCGAGGCGGATGGATCACGAGGTCAAGAGATCGAGACTATCCTGGTCAACAAGGTGAAACATCGTCTCTACTAAAAATACAAAAATTAGCTGGGCATGATGGTGCGTGCCTGTAGTCCCAGCTACTTGGGAGGCTGAGGCAGAATTGCTTGAACCCAGGAGGCGGAGGTTGCGGTGAGCCGAGATCGTGCCATTGCACTCCAGCCTGGGCAACAAGAGCGAAACTCCGTCTCAAAAAAAAAAAAAAAAGAAGTTACACTCTTCTATACAGTTTATAATAAAGTATTAAGCAAAGGATTCAGTCCATCTAAAAATATTAATGTAGGCTGGAAGTGGTGGCACACACCTATAATCCCAGCCCTTTGGGAGGCTGAGGCTGGAGGATCGCTTGAGCTCAGGAGTTCAAGACCAGCCTGTGTAAGACCCCATCTACACACACGCACACACACACGCGCACACACACACAGGCACACACACACAGACACACACACACACACACACACAAACAAAATTCGCTGGGCATGATGGCATGCACCTGTATTTCCATCTACTTGGGAGGCTGAGATGGGAGGATCACTTGAGCCAGGAAGGTGGAAGCTGCAGTGACCTGAGATCACACCACTGCATTCCAGCCTGGGTGACAGAGCAAGACCCTGCCTCCAAAAAAAAAAATCCTTCGAAACAAGATCTTGGTCCTATGAACAAAGATTAGCAGATATACACACACACACACACACACACACACACACACACACACACTTTATATATTATGTAAAATATATAATTAATAATTATATTAATTATATATTTGCAAGGAGGAAGCAAATGAAAATATTAAATAATCAAACACGTCAGATGTGATGGCTCATGCCCGTAATCCCCATCACTTTGGGAGGCCAAGTAGGGAGGATCCCTTGAGCCAGGAGTTCCAAACCAGTCTGGGCCAACAAAATGAGACCTCATCTCTACAAAAAATAAAAAATATATATTAGCAGGGTACAGTGGCACACACCTGTAGTGTGTAAATAATAATATGTATATGTATTATTTATTAGCAAATAAATCTTTTATATGTATATAAACATATGTTTATTTGCTAATCTTTGTAGGGCCAAGATCTTGTTTTGAGTATGAGTCTATTGTTGAATTGTAAGTTATCTTCATTCATATGCCACACCCATTATGAATGGCCTATGTTTTCCAGTCCTACTTTCTATAAAGAACAAAAACCTAAAAACATTCATGAAGTAATCTATGTGCAGAGTCCTTCTAGACTTTTAAGATCCCCTCTCCAATCTTCTCCAGTTTGCTTGTCCATATAAGTGAGCAGTAATTTCTTTTTTTTTTTTTTTTTTTTTTTTTTTTCTAGACAAGGTCTCACTCTTTTGCCCAGGCTGGAGTGCAGTGACATGTTCTCGGATCACTGCAACCCTGCCTCCCAGGTTCAAGCGATTCTTGTGCCTCAGCCTCCAGAGTGGCTGGGACTACAGGTGCATGCCACTGTGCCTGGCTAATTTTGTATTTTTAGTAAAGACAAGGTTTCACCATGTTGCTTAGGTTGGTCTTGAACTCCTGGGCTCACATGATCCGCCTTGCCTTGGTCTCCCAAAGTGCTGGGATTACAGGCATGAGCCACCTTACCCAGCCTTGTTCTTTTTTGAACTCAAATTTCACTGGTTAATTAAGTTGCACAATTACAATAACAAGTACAATGAACATAAACAGATACATGAATAAAGGTAACTAACTGTAAGCATTCAATTCAGCAGCTGGGAGGCTACCTGGTTGGGGTACACCAGACCCAGCAGCCTGCTGAGTAACAGCCAAACATTCAGTGTACCAAGCTGGTTAAAGTGGTGGTTGGTTAAGAGGCTGTCCACTGTATATCAGGTTCAAAGTACTGTAATAAATGTTAGTTACCACAAATACCCAATTTAAAGATTTTTATCAGCATATCAACAACAATCAGGAGAACTTGTTAAGTGGGAGATATTTTTGTTTATCAACAGGAAAAGAAGCCAGAAAGAAAAAAGAGAATCATTTTCATCATGTTGCTGGGAGTTTGTTCTTCCATATCTCCCATTAGACTCTAAGTTTCCTGCATGTCTGTCTCCTTTATAACTGTATCATAAAACTTGGCACTCAATGAGTGTTCAATAAACTTGCTATGTTAACACATCCTACTTGGGAGGCTGGATAAGAATTTCAGCCTCTCAAGCCGGGCGCGGTGGCTCAAGCCTGTAATCCCAGCACTTTGGGAGGCCGAGGCGGGTGGATCACGAGGTCAAGAGATCGAGACCGTCCTGGTCAACATGGTGAAACCCCATCTCTACTAAAACTACAAAAAATTAGCTGGGCATGGTGG
>NW_016107339.1:11883171-11884420 GCF_001604975.1 Cebus imitator | reverse complement strand
TGCGGTGAGCCGAGATCGCGCCATTGCACTCCAGCCTGGGTAATAAGAGCGAAACTCCGTCTAAAAAAAAAAAAAAAAAAAGAATTTCAGCCTCTCATTGCTGGTCTATAAAGTTTTCTGGGGCTGGGAGGAAAAAGAAAAAACCTAGAATAATAGAAGGTTTGGCTATTCACGACCTATTAACCTTCTTATATAGTCATGTACCACATAACATTTCAGTCAACTACAGACCACATATATAAGAGTGGTCCCGAGAGATTATAATGGAGCTGAGAAATTTCTATCCCATTGTAGCTACGATGTCACAACACAACACAATCAAACCTACTGTGCTGCTGGTCATATACAAGTCTAACACAGATGAGCACAGTGGCTCATGCCTGTAATCCCAGCACTTTGGGATTACAAATCTGCTGGGGATGCAGACTGCTTCAGTCCAGGAGTTCAAGACCAGCCTGGGCAACATGCCAAAATCCTGTACCTACAAAAAAAAAAAAAAAAAAAAAAATCAGCCAAGCATGGTGGCACGCGCCTGGAGTTCTAGATACTTGGGAGGTTGAGGTGGGAAAATCACTTGAGACCAGCAGGTCAAGGCTGCTTAAGCCCTGATCACACCACTGTACCCCAGCCTGGGCAACAAAGTAAGACCCTGTCTCAAAAAAAAAAAAAAAATTCCAGCATATACAATTATGTACAGTACATAATACTTGATAGTAAACGACTGTTACAAGTTTGTGTATTTACTGTACTAATTTTATTGTTATGTTAGAGTGTATTCTTTCTACTTATTTATTTATTTGTGTTTTGAGATGGAATCTCACTCTGTCGCCCAGCCTGGAGTGCAGTGACACAATATCAGCTCACCGTAACCTCCACCTCGTGGGTTCAAGCGGTTCTCTTGCCTCAGCCTCCTGAGTAGCTGGGATTACAAGCATGCACCACCCATGCCAGACTAATTTTATATTTTTAGTAGAGACGGGGTTTAACCATATCAGCCAGGCTGGTCTTGAACTGCTGACTTCAGGTGATCGGCCCACCTCGGCCTCCCAAAGTGCTGGGATTACAGGTGTGAGCCACCCTGCTCACACTCTTTCTACTTATTTTTAAAAACAAAGTTAATTGTGGCCAGGTGCTGTGACTCACGCCTGTAATCCCAGTACTTTGGGAGGCTGAAGCAGGTGGATCACCTGAGATCGAGAGTTTGAGACCAGCCTGACCAACATGGGGAAACCCTGTCTCTCCTAAAAAT
>NW_016107339.1:11880152-11882701 GCF_001604975.1 Cebus imitator | reverse complement strand
AAAAAAAAAAAAAAAAAATACAAAAACAAAATAAAGTTAAATGTAAAACAGTCTCAGAAGAAGGAATTATTATCATAGGAGATGACAGCTCCATGCTTATTATTCTCCTGAAGACCTCCCGGTGGGAAAAGATTCGGAGATGGAAGACAGTGATAGTAATACTGATGATCCTGACCCTGTGTAGGCCTAGGTTAATGTGTGTTTGTGTCTTTGTTGTCAACCAAAAAAAAAGCTTTAAAAGTAAAAGATGGGTAAGCAGAGGAACAAAAAGTAAAACAAATAAATAGTGTAATAAAACATGATATTTTAAAATGAAGTTTCTAGAATAAAGATATAACAAAACATTAGCCAGGCAGGGTGGCACACACCAGCTGTCCTAGCTGCCTGGGAGGCTGAGGTGGAAGGATCACTTGAGCCCAGGAGTTTAAGACCAGCCTGTGCAACAGAGCAAAATCTCGTCTCTTTTTTTTTTTTTTTAAAGTGATTTGACAGGAAAAGAAAGATAAAATATTTTTATAAAGCTATACAATGTGTCTTAAGCTAAGTATTATTACAAGAGTCAGAATGTTAAAAAAAATGTAAAAGTTTATAAAGTAGGCCGGGTGTGGCGGCTCACGCCTGTAATCCAAGCACTTTGGAGGCCAAGGCAGGCGGATCACCTGAGGTCGGGAGTTCAAGAACAGCCTGACCAACGTGGTGAAAACTCGTCTTAAAAAAAAAAAAAAAAAGAAAGAAAGAAAGGAAGAAAAAATTTATAAAGTAAAATAATTACAGTAAGCTAAGGTTAACTTATTATTGACGAAAAATAATGTTTTGATTTACTGTAACCTACGTTGTCCAGTGTTTATGAAGTCCACAGTAGTGCAAAATAATGTCCTAGGCCTTCACATTTATTCACTGCTCACTCACTGACTCACCCAGAGCAGCTTCCAGTCATATAAGCTCCATATCGTAAGTGGTTAACCATTTTTATTTTTTATACCATATTTTTCCTGTACATTGCTTGTTTCGATATGTTTAGATACACAAATACTACTGCGTTACAAACGCCTATTTATTCAGTACAGTCACATGCTATACAGTTTTGCAGCTTAGGAACAACAGGCTATACCACTGAGCCTAGATGTGCAGCAGGCTATGCCAGCCAGGTCTGTGTAAGTACATTCTATGATGCTGACAAAACAACAAAATCACCTAACGATGCATTTCTAAGTACGTACCCCCAGTGTTAAGTGACACATAGCTGTATTTTCATCTTTTTCTTCACATTGCATGTATGCTTCTTGACATTGCTTAAATTTATAAATCAAGGTCCCATTTATACTTGTATTACTACTGTATTAATGCTAATAATATTCTGTAAATGATTCTATCTTGATTAAAGCCAGGAGTGTCCATTTAAAAAAAAAATTTTTTTTGAGACAGTCTCGCACCGTTGCCCAGGCTGAAGTGCAACGGCGTGATCTCAGCTTATTGCCGCCTCCACCTCCCAGGTTCACGAGATTCTCCTGCCTCAGCCTCCTGAACAGCTGGGATTACAGGCACACATCACCATGCCTAGCTAATTTTTTGTATTTTTAGTAGAGACGGGTTTCACTCTGTTGCCCAGACTGGTCTTGAACTCCTGACCTCATGATCCACCTGCCTCGGCCTCCCAAAGCGCTGGGATTACAGGCGTGAGCCACCAAGCCTGGCCCAAAAAAATTTTTTTAATTGAGTTGAATGCCCTATTTGGTTTGAATTTTACATTCCCACAATGTGTGGCAGCTAATGCTTCTGGCATGTCTATTGAGAACATAGAAGTTCTCCTGGAACTAACAAATTACTTCCCTTCCAACACAATTATATAATCTGAGAGTTGAAAAGCACCCTAGAGATTATTCTGTGGCCCAAAGTCCCTCCCAATTAAGGAATCTCATCTAAAACTACTCAACTATGTGGGCAGGGAGGGATGATAATCTTTAGATTCCCCATGACACAGTGCTGCAGCCATAGTAGGCTCTTTAATACATGCTTTTGTTGTTTTTAATACATGCTTGTTGAATTGAACTGAACAAGTCTAAAACGGACATATTAATTTTCTTGTTCTACCCAGGCTTTAGCTGTAACACCCACTGAATCTGTAATTTAAAGCTCTGCATGATTCCTCTGCTCATTAACCAGTGTTCAAAGACATTCAATAAAGGAAACTCAGTGTTTCAATTCATTAAAGAACCTTCATTTTAACAGTTTAAAATTTTAAGCTCCTGTCCTGGCAAAGTGGCTCTTGCCTATAATCCCAGCACTTTGGGAGGATCTCTCAAGCCCAGGAGTCTGACACTAGCCTGGGCAACATAAGGAGACCCTGTGATATGGTATGGCTCTGTATCCCTACCCAAATCTCATCTTGATTTGTAATCCCCACCTGTTGAGGGAGGGACCTGTAATCCCTCCCATGTATTGAGTGAGGGAGGTAATTGGATCAAGGGGGCAGTTTCCACCATGCTGTTCTCATGATAATGAGTGCTCACAAAACCCCATGGTTTTTTTTTTTTTTTTTTTTTTTTTTT
>NW_016107339.1:11868738-11878277 GCF_001604975.1 Cebus imitator | reverse complement strand
CTTGGCTCATTGCAGCCTCCACTTTCCAGGTTTCAGTGAATTCTCCTGCCTCAGCCTCCCGAGTAGCTGAGATTACAGGCATGAGCCACCAGGCCCTGCCAATTGTTTTGTATTTTCAGTAGAGACCGAGTTTCACCATGTTGACCAGGCTGGTTTCTAAGTCCTGATCTCAGATGATCTGACTGCCTCAGCCTCCCAACATGCTGGGATTACAGGCATGAGCCACCTTGCCCAGCCGGGCACTTTTACAATGTATAGTAGGATACAAAGCATACATTTCCAAATCTCCTTTCGTTCTGTTTTGCTGAAAGGGAGCACACATGGATTCCTTAACAGCACAATTCACTAATCTTCTTCAGGCAATAATTCGAACTCCCACTTCCTCCTAAATACCTCTGGACAGCATGGCAATCCTCTCTTTCACCACAGCTTCTTTTCATAACTAGTGGGCCAAGTTCCTTTCCCCATTTCGACACGATGCACTATACTGCGGCCCTGCCACCATAACCCACAGCTGAATGCCGGAATATAACACGCTGGATTCCACTGTCCTTCATTGTTTCCAGTTTAACTGCCATTTTACCACCATGCACACAGAGAAATGCATTCCCACAGGCATCTTATGAATTTCCAAAGCAGCTATTCTTTGTGGATTTACAAAACATGTGCTTCTCTGAATTCCCTTCATCACCACAGAAACGGCTCTGGGAAGTCGATATTTTTTTTTTTTAAGTACCCTACGTATTATAAAAAGAAACTGATTCTAAAACATTTATATTTTTCTCGCTAATTTAATCCTAAAGGTCTTCCCACGAGGCAGTGAAGGAACATCAGGGCAAAAATTTTAAATACCGCTTTTGGTCTTCCCAATTAATATGAAACATTTTCAGCACACAAAGATTATCAAATTAAATGTCTTTTCTTCTCAGTCTACACCATAAGAGCTACCCAGGGCACTGTAAAATAAACAGCTGGCTGTGGCTTATGCACAACGCCCTAAATCTTCCTGACACCCCCACCCCCACCCCTCGGCTTTGGGCTCAGAGACACATAATCCCTCAGCAAACCCCAAACCTGCCAATGAAGTGCACTATTTCTCTGCCACAAAGGCCAGCCCGCGCCTCGTGCACACCGGCCTCCGCACACATGTGCCTGGCTGACAAGCGCAGAGCTGCCCTTCCTGGATCAAAGCCGTTGGCCTGGACCGAAAGCTGCACTCTTCCCAGCCCACTGCCTTCTCCCGCGGCCGCTCTCCTCGGTGACCGGCGGCCAAACCGAAGCGCTCCGGCCACAGGCCGGCCACCCCCTCCGCCCGGCGTGTCCTGTGTGGCCGCTCTCAGACCCGCTTCCCCCCCCCGCCCCACCGTCCTTTTTTCTTCCCCCCGTTTTTCGCCTCAGGAAATTCAGTCGGAACTTCATTCTCCCCGAACCGAGCAGCTGGGGCACAGCCTCCTCCCGCGGCCGCGCCCCCCGCGCCTTCACCCGAAGCGGCCGGAGACCCGGCGACCCCGGCCCGTCCAGCCAGGCGCCTCACCTCCTCCTCGCTCTCGCTGCGGAAACACAGGCATGCGGCCCGCTTCTTGTAGCCGTCGCCGTCGTAGGTGCGGGTCTGGTTCGACTTGAGCTTCATCATCCTCCGGGCCCGGGTGGGGGTGCGGTGCGGGTCGCGGGAGCCGAGGGGTGGGGAGCCCGCTCAGGACGGCCGCGCACGCGCGCGCCCCCGGCTCAACCCAGGAAAGCAGGGAGGGGGAGCTTCTCCGCTACACGGCTCGGCCGCTGGCCCGCCGCGGCCGCCTCATTCCCCCCGGCCCAGATCCCGCGCCGCCGCTGCCACCGTCACGGTTGCAGTCTCCGCTGCCGCCAAGGCCGCCGCCCCCTCTGCCGCCGCCACCCCCGACGACGACCGCGCCGCCATGTTGGGCGCGCTGCGTCAGCGGCGTAAGGCCGCACCGGCCTGCGGGACGGCCGCGCGCTCGCAGCGCAGGCCGCGTTCGGGAATCGCGCCCACCCAGTCTGCGCGGCGGAAACCAGCGTCTGAAAAGAGAGGGCCGCAAGTCTCCAGGCGGCCACTACGCCGGCAGCGTAGGCGTAGAACTGGTGGGACGCGCGGAGGAAGCCCAGTAAGATAGGGGTACCGGCGCAAGACGCCTAGCGGCCGGGGCGGAGACCCTCCGGTGCAGCCTCGCCAGTTAGCGGATGAGGAAGTGGGGACTTGGCCAAGGTCACGCCGCGTCTTCGCGGCTTGGGATGAACCAAGGTCATGCCACCCTCCCCTGGGCACTGGGTCTGTATCGAAGGGGATGAGGGAGAATGTGTGGAAGAGAAAGTAGGATGCAGTTAAAGGCAACAGAAGTTGCAACCTGAGACACCTGGGATTTGGAACTGCACGGAAACAGGGCGTGGGAGGCGCGTGTACTTTGGGTTGATAGCCTGAACCTCCGGATGTCTTATGAGTTGGTGCATGTCGTCCATTACCAAGAACAAATATTTCTCCTGCAATTCTTCATTGATGCTAAAACTAAATGCTTCTTTTTTTTTTTTTTGAGACGGAGTCTCTCCGAGTCTGGAGTGCAATGGCTCAATGTTCGCTTACTGCAACCTCCGCCTCCTGGGTTCAAGCGATTATCTTGCCTCAGCCTCTTGAGTAGCTGGGATTACAGGCTCGTGCCACCACGTCAGGCTAATTTTTGTATTTTTACTAGAGGCGGGTTTTCACCGTGTTGGTCAGGCTGGTCTAGAACTGCTGACCTCGTGATCTGCCCCCCCTCAGGCTCCCAAAGTGCTGGGATTACAGGCGTAAGCCACCATGCCCGGCCTGCTTCCTCTTAAGGTAAACAAGAGGGACAGAAAGGAAGGCGCGCCTGTGCGCGCGCGCGCGCTCGTGTGTGTGTTTGTGTGTGTGTGTGTGTGTGTACACACATAATGTTAATTGTGAAACGTCGTTTCTGGCAATAAATGAGGAGTGTGTGTTGTGCATGTCAAACAGCTTCTCCAGGAAAAGATAGAAGCTCTCCAGAAAGGAAAACTGATACATGACATGTGAATGTTCTTAGCAGCCCAGAACTAACTTTATGCCATGCAGATGCCCTAAACATACGAAAAATTCTGTGCAGGATATGTCTGTGACTTGCTTATTAACCTTTTGGTTTTTAAATTTTTTTTATTTAATTTTTTGTTGAGATGGGGGGGATCTCATTTTGTTGTCCAAGCTGGTCCCGAACTCCTGGCCTCAAGCTATCCACCCTCAGCCTCCCAAAGCGCTGGGATTCCTGGTGTGACCAACTTATTACCCTTTACGAATTTGCTTGTATTTAGCATAGTCAAAAAAGATCTGGATTTGAAACCAAATATATCTTTTTTTTTTTTTTTTTTTGAGATGAGGTCTCACTATTTTGCCCAGGCTGGTCTTGAACTCCTGAGCTCAAGTAATCCGCCTGCCTGTCCTCCCAAAATGCTAAGATTACAAGCGTGAGTCACCATGCCCGGCCTTTTGCTATATATATTTTTAAACAGAGGTTGCTTTAGGACTTTCAGTATACATCTTAAATTTATCACAGTCTGTCTTCGAGTAATATTAGACTACCTCCCATATAGCATACTCCCCTCCCTGCCTGTGTGCTATTGCTGTCATGCCTTTCATTCCTCCATATGCTTTAAGCCTCATTATTAAGCTTACTCGAAATAGCCAATTATCTTTTAAAGAGACTTTTTAATGGGAGAAAATGTCCTTTATACCTATTCAGTGTGGACCATTTCTGGTGCCCTCTGTTTCTCTGCCTACATCTAGATTTCTGTTATCGTTTGCTTTCTGCTCAAAGGGCTTACTTGACCACTTCCTGCAGTGAAGGTCTGCTGCTGATGTATTTCTTTAGCTTTTGTGTGTCTCAAAAGGGCCCTCTTTTTTGCCTTCATATTTGAAAGCTGATTTTTCTTAGTGGGTAAATAGTTCTAGATGGACAGTTGTTTTCACTTTCAGATGTTGCTGTATTATCTTCTGGCATGCATTGTTCCTGATAAGAATTTGGCTCTCATTCTTACATTTGTTCTGTACACAATGCATTTCTCCCTTACGCTGGCTGCTTTTAAAGTTTTCTCTATCACTGCTTTTGGGCAATTTTATTATGATGTACAGTGGTTGAGGTTCTTCAAACTTCTTGTATCTGTGGGTTTATAGTTTTTATAGAATTTGGAAATATTTCAATAATAATTTCTTCAATTTTTTCCCATCTGCCTCTCCTTCAGGGACCCCAATTACACATAGATTGGGACATCTGAATTTGTCCCAGCAATGCGAATTCCCTGGTCAGTCTCCCCTACCCCCCATGTTTTACTTTCTTTATTTTATTTTGCGTGGCTTGCATTTCTGTGTCTTCAGGTGCACTACATTTTTTTTCTATAGTGTAATCTGCACCTCGTCCTAAGCTTTAAAAAAACTCCCCAATTCAATTTGTGTCTTCTTTTCTGCAACTTCCAATGCCTCTTTTCAATATTCTTGTGTTCTTCTCTACCCCCTTTACATACAAAATATAACTTTTTAACATCTTTTTCTACTGACTACATACAAAATATAACTTTTTAACATCTTTTTCTACTGACTACATACAAAATANTGTTGACCAGGATGGTCTCGATCTCTTGACCTCGTGATCCACCCGCCTCGGCCTCCCAAAGTGCTGGGATTACAGGCTTCAGCCACCGCGCCCGGCCGCCTATTAAATTTTCTTCTCTTCAAGAAAAGAAAATTAGAGTTCAGTAAATGTTGAATGAATAGATAGATGGAGATTTTCTTTTGGTTTCTAATTCCTTACCCAGGCTTTTTATGGGCAGGCTTGTTTTGGGTTTTTTTGTTGGTTTGTTTTGATTTTTTTTGGAAGAGTGTCTTGCTGTGTCAATCAAGGCCAGCTCACTGCAGCCTAGACCTCCTGGGTTCAAGAGATCCTCCCTCCTCCGCCTCCCAAGTAACTGGGACCACAGGCGCCTATCAATCATGCACCTTGGAGCACTACCACATTTAGCTAACTTTTTATTTTTTTTTGTAGAGATGAGGTTTCACCATGTTGCCCAGGCTGGTCTCGAACTCCTGGACTCAAGCAGTCCTCGTGCCTCAGCCTCCTAAAGTACTGGGATTACAGGTGTGAGCCACCTCTCCCAGCCTATGGGCATGTTTATTTCAAGAGTTCACAAGATCATTCCCAGATCCCTTGGCTGAATAATAATTACTTTATCTTTGTTCAGGGAGCATTAACCAAGGGATTCTGTCCTTTCCTTGAAGATAATGGGTAAGGCCGGGCGTGGTGGCTCACGCCTGTAATCCAAGCATTTTGGAGGCCAAGGTGGGCAGATCACCTGAGATCGGGAGTTCAAGACCAGCCTGACCAACATGGTGAAACCCTGTCTTTATAAAAAATAATAATAATAATAATAAATTTTAAAAAAAGAAGATAATGGGTAAGTAGTACATTTAAATTTGTTTAAACAAATTATACTTGGTCTAGCACAGTGGACCATGCTTGTAATCTCAGCACTCTGGGAGGCAGAGGTGGGCAGATCACCTGAGGTCAGGAGTTGGAGACCAGCCTAAACAACATGGTGAAACCCCATATCTACTAAAAATACAAAAAATTAGCTGCATATGGTGATGGGCACCTGTAATCCCAGCTACTCAGGAGACTGAGGCAGGAGAATTGCTTAAACCCGTTGCTTAAATCCAGGAGGCGGAGGTTGCAGTGAGCCAAGATCGCACCATTGCACTCCAGCCTGGGCAACAAGAGCAAAACTCCCCATCTCAAAAAAAAAAAAAAAAATTAACACATTATTCCATTTAAGTACGTTTCCAGAAGTCCTACAAGAAGCCAGGGCATGGTGGTAGACACCTGTAACTCCTAGCTACTCAGGAGGCTGAGGCAGGGTGATCACTTAAGTCCAGGAGTTCAAAGCTACAGTGAGCTATGATTGTGCCACGGCACTCCACCCTGGGTGACAGAGTAAGACTGTCTCTAAAAAAAAAAACAAATCCCATAAGAAAACACTAATATGGGCCGGGCGCAGTGGCTCAAGCCTGTAATCCCAGCACTTTGGGAGGCTGAGGCGGGTGGATCACGAGATCAAGAGATCGAGACCATCCTGGTCAACATGGTGAAACCCCGTCTCTACTAAAAATACAAAAAAATCAGCTGGGCATGGTGGCGCGTGCCTGTAATCCCAGCTACTCAGGAGGCTGAGGCAGGAGAATTGCCTGAACCCAGGAGGCGGAGGTTGCGGTGAGCCAAGATCGCGCCATTGCGCTCCAGCCTGGGTAACAAGAGCGAAACTCCGTCTCAAAAAAAAAAAGAAAACACTAATATGTTATTTATTCATCTTGCTAAGCCAGAAACCCAGGAGGCATTGTTTTGTTTGTTTGTTTGTTTGTTTTGAGACAGAGTCTTACTCTGTCGCCACACTGGAGTGCAGTGCAGTGGCACAACCTTGGCTCACTGCAACCTCTGCCTCCCAGGTTCAAGCAATTCTCCTGCCTCAGCCTCCCAGTAACTGGATTACAAGTGTGCACCACCAGGCCTTGCTAATTTTTGTATTTTTTTAGTAGACACTGGTTTTCACCATGTTGGTCAGGTCAGGCAATTCACCTGTCTCGGCCTCCCAAAGCGCTAGGTGTGAGCCACCATGCCCAGCCACTGGGAGGCATTGTTGACATGTTCTTACCCACTGTCCAGTTGATAATAAACTTTGTTGCTTCTGCCCTTGACATCTTTGGGCCCAGCCCTTTCCTGCCTTGCCCTCTATCATTACTTCATTGGGACTCTTCCCTCTGAACTGTGGGTCGTCTTGGCTCCTGTCCAGCCCTCTTCAGTCCCATCCATCCACTGCAGCAAGAGAAATCCTTCCCAGGTACAAATCTGATTAAGTCAAGCCCCTGATTAAAACTACAGTTGTTCCTCAGTACTTTGAAGACAAAAATTAAAACCCTACCAGGAAATATAAGACAGAAGGAACTAGGTCCCTGCCAACCTCACTCCTCCCTTCATTTCCTATATTCTAGGCATTCAGGACTACCTACAGTTTCTTGAATCTCTAGAGAACTTTCCCATGTCATTAAGCATGCTTTCTCTGCTGTCAAGAAAGCTTTTGGGGCTGGGCACAGTGGCTCACGCCTCTAATCCCAGCACTTTGGAAGGCCGAGGCAAGCAGATCACGAGGTCAGGAGTTTGAGACCAGCCAGACAAACATGGCAAAACTCTGTCTTTACTGAAATATACAAAATTAGCTGGGCGTAGTGGCACATGCCTGTAATCCCAGCTACTCAGGAGGCTGTCAAGAAAATTGCTTGAACCTGAGAGGCAGAGGTTGCAGTGAGCTGAGATCATGTCACTGCACTCCCTCCTGGTGACAGAGCAAGACTCTATCTCAAAAAAAAAAAAAAAGACGTCCATTCTCCCTAACTGTCATATAGATTCAACACAATTCCTATAAAAATTCTGGCAGTTTTTTGAGAAGAAGTAGGCAAAACGATTCTAAAGTGCATATGAAAAGGATGTAAAATAGAAAAAAAAAACAAACTTGAAAAAGAATAGAGTCCAGGCTGGGCGTGGTGGCTCACACTTGTAATCCAAGCACTTTGGAGGCCAAGGCGGGTGGATCACCTGAGATTGGGAGTTCAAGACCAGCCTGACCAACATGATGAAACCCCCGTCTTAAAAAAAAAAAAAGAACAGAGTCAAAGGATTTGTATAACCTACTTTGAATACTTACTATTAAATGACAGTAATCAGGGTGTGGTGGCACGCACCTGTAGTCCTAGCTGCTTGAGAGGTTAAGGCACAAGAATTGCTTGAACCCAGGAGGTTGCAGTGAACCGAAATTGCACCAGTGCACTCCAGCCTGGGTGACAGAGCAAGACTCTGTTTCAAAATAATAATAATAACAGTAATCAGGACAGTGTAACATTTGTGTAAGGATAGATAAATTGATCAGTGGAACAGAATGGAGCACCCAGAAATAGACTCACATTTCATGGTTATTTATTTTCAACAAAGACACCAGAGCAATCCAGTGAAGAAAGGACAAGTGCTTTTTAACTAATGGTGCTGGAATAAAAGGGTATCCATACGGACAAAAATGAACCAGGACTCCTACCTACATCATACACAAAGATTAATTCAAGATGGATTATAGACTTTTTTTTTTTTTTTTGAGACGGAGTCTCACTCTGTCTCCCAGGCTGGAATGCAGTGGCGTGATCTTAGCTCACTTAGATCAACCTCCACCTCCCGGATTCAGCCGATTCTCCTGCATCAGCCTCCAGAGAAGCTGGGACTACAGGCATGTGCCACCACACCCTGCTAATTTTTTATCTTTTGTGGAGATGGGTTTCACCATGTTGGCAGGCTGGTCTCCTGACCTCAGGTAATCTGCCTGCCTCAGCCTCCCAAAGTGCTGGGATTACAGGCATGAGCCACCGTGCCTGGCTGGATTATAGACTTTAACATAAAAACTAAAACCATAAAGACTTTTGTGAGCCAGGCACGGTGGCTCATACCTGTAATCCCAGCACTTTGGGAGGCTGGGGTGGGTGGATCACCAGATGTCAGGAGTTCAAGACCACGCTGGCGAACATGGTAAAACCCGATCTCCACTAAAAATACAAAAAACTAGCCAGGCATGGTGGTGGGTGCCTGTAATCCCAGCTACTGGGGAAGATGAAGCAGGAGAATCTCTTAAACCCCTGGAGGCGGAGGTTGCAGTGAACCAAGGTCATACCATTGCACTCCAGCCTGGTCAACAAGAGTGAGACTCCATCCCAAAAAAAAAAAAAAAAAAAAAAAAAAGACTTTTTGTGGAAAACATAAGCCATCTTCATGACTAAAAGGAAGAGAAGAGGAGGACATAGGAAGATCCTGTCTCTACAAGCAAATTTTTAAGTTAGCCGGCTGTGTTGGCGTAAGCCTGTGGTCCCAGCTACTCAGGAGGCTGAGGTGGGAGGATCGCTCAAGGCTGGGAGGTCAAGGCTGCTGTGAGCTATAATCATACCACTGCACTCCAGTGTGAGCAGTGAGCTATGATTGTACCAATGTACTCCAGCATGGGCAACAGAAAGAGACCCTGCTTCAAAAAACCAGGTAGATGAGGCCAGGTGTCATGGTTCACACCTTTAATCCCAACTTTTCGGGAGGCATAGGCAGGAGGACTGCTTGAGGCCAAAAGTTCAAGATTAGCCTGAGCAATATAGCAAGACCCCAACTTTACTAAAAATTTTAAAATCAGTGGCCAGGCGCAGTGGCTCATACTGGTAATCCCAATACTTTGGGAGGCCAAGTCAGGAAGATTGCTTGAGTACAGGAGTTTGAGACCAGACCTGACAGCATGGCAAAACCCCATCTCTACAAAACAATACAAAAACTAGCTAGGTGTGGTGGCATGCGTCTGTGGTCCCATCTACTCAGGAAGCTGAGATGAGAGGATCACTTGAGCCTGGGAGGTAGAGATGGCAGTGAGCTGAGATTGTGCCACTCTACTCCCGCCTGAGCAACAGAGACCCTGTCTCA
>NW_016107339.1:11858396-11866118 GCF_001604975.1 Cebus imitator | reverse complement strand
ATAGGACGGGCACAGTGGCTCAAGCCTGTAATCCCAGCACTTTGGGAGGCCGAGGCAGGTGGATCACCTGAGGTCGGGAGTTTGAGACCAGCCTGGCCAACATGGCAAAACTCCGTCTTTACCAAAAATACCAAAATTAGCTGAGAGTGGTGGCGCATGCCTGTAATCCCAGTTACCTGGGAGGCTGAAGGAGGAGACTTGTTTGAACCCAGAAGGAGGTGGCAGTGAGCTGAGATCATGCCACTGCACTCCAGCTTGGGCAACAGAGTGAGGCTCCATCTCAAAAATAAATAAATAAATAAATAAATAAATAAATAAATAACCAAGTCACAAGTCACACATTGAGGAAATATTCACAAGGGTTATTACTAACAAAGGACTTATATCCAGTAATATATAAAGGACTTTAGCCATTTAATAACTCAAAAATCTGGCCACACATGGTGGCTCGAACCTTTAGTCCCAGATACTTGGGAGGCCAAGGCAAGGCAAGAGGATTGCTTGAGCCCAGGAGATCGCGGCTGCAGTAAGCTATGATTATAGCACTGCACTCCAGCCTGGGTGAAAAAGCAAGACCTGAACTAAAAAAAAAAAAAAATTTGCCAGGTACAGTGGCTCACGCCTGTAATCCCAGCACTTTGGGAGGCTGAGGCGGACAGATCGCAAGGTCAGGAGGTCGAGAACATCCTGGCCAACATGGTGAAATCTCATCTCTACTAGAATACAAAAAATTAGCTGGGAGTGGTGGCGCGTGCCTATAGTCCCAGCTATTTGGGAGGCTGAGACAGGAGAATTGCTTGAACCTGGGAGGTGGAGGTTGCAGTGAGCTTGTATTTCACCACTGCACTTCAGCCTGGTGACAGTGAGACTCCCCCCCCCATATATATATGTATGTGTATATATATATATATATATATATAAAATGAAGGCAAATGACTCAATTTTATTTTATTTTATTTTTATTTATTTATTTATTTTTTTTGAGACGGAGTTTCCCCCTTGTTACCCAGGCTGGAGTGCAATGGCGCGATCTCGGCTCACCGCAACCTCCGCCTCCTAGGTTCAGGCAATTCTCCTGCCTCAGCCTCCTGAGTTAGCTGGGATTACAGGCACGAACCACCATGCCCAGCTAATTTTTTGTAGTAGTAGAGGCGGGGTTTCACCATGTTGACCAGGATGGTCTCGATCTCTTGACCTCGTGATCCACCCACCTCGGCCTCCCAAAGTGCTGGGATTACAGGCTTGAGCCACCGCGCCCGGCCGGCGGCAAATGACTCAATTTTAAAGTGGCATAGCAGGCTGGGTGTGGTGGCTTATGCCTGTAATCTCAGAACTTTGGGAGGCTAGGTGGGAGGATTACTTGAGCTCAGGAGTTTGAGACCAGCCTGGGCAATATAGTGAGACTCCATTAGTACAAAAAAATCAAAAAACAAGCCAGGCATGGTGGCATGTATCTATAGTCCCAGCTACTCGGGAGGCTATGGTGGGAGGATTGCTTGAGCCCAGGAGGTTGAGGCTGCAGTAAGCTGTGATCACACAACTGTACTCCAGCCTGGGCAACAGAGCGAGACTCTGTCATAAATAAATAAGTGTTTTCAACCACTAAGTTTCTGATAGTTTGTTACAGCAGCAATAGGAAATGAATGCACCCAGCAAAGGTGAAAACATATGCTGACAAAAAGATGTATATAATGTTCATAGTAGTTTTATTCATGGTAGCCAAACAACATACATGTATGTCTGTGATGGTGGAGGGATTAACTGACAAGAGACAAGAGACAAGAGAAAATGTTATGGGAAAGTGAAATATTTTGGCTGGGTGCGGTGGCTCACACCTGTAATCCCAGCACTTTGGGAGGTCAAGACAGGCGAATCACTGGGGTCAGGAGTTCAAGACTAGACTGGCCAACATGGTGAAACCCCATCTCTACTAAAAATACAAAATTAGCTGGGTGTGGTGGCAGGCACCTGTAATCCCAGCTACTCTGGAGGCTGAGGCAGGAAAATCACTTGAACCTAGGGCGAGGCGGAGGTTGCAGTGAGCTGAGATCATGCCACCGCACTCCAGCCTGGGCGACAGAGTGAGACCCTGTCTCAAAAAAAAAAAAAAAAAAAAGTGAAATATTTTGTATCTTGACAGGGACATCCGTGATCAGTGCCCTCCAGGCAAAGATTAGAAACATAACTGTCGCTAGGTGCCAGGCTAGAGTGCAGCAGCATAATCTCGGCGCACTACAACCTCCGCCTCCCAGGCTCAAGCAATTCTTCTGCCTCAGCCTCCCAAGTAGCTGGGACTGCAGGCACACACCACCGTGCCCAGCTAATTTTTATATTTTAGTAGAGATGGGGTTTCACCATGTTGGCTTGATCTGTTGACCTTGTGATCCGCCCACCTCGGCCCCCCAAAGTGCTGGGATTACAGGCGTGAGCCACCGTGCCTGGCCACAAAGTTGGGTTTTTGCAGGCTGTCATGAAAGAGAGTAAGTACCATGGAAAAGCATAGGGTGTCTCAAAGAGGGTGACAAGGAGGATACAGGATTTGGACTTCCACTAGGTGGTTTTGGGGAAGGCTAAGGGACAGAGGCTTTGCTCTGGATTGGATGACCTCATGTGATCCACCTACCTCAGCCTTCCAAAGTGCTGGGATTACTGGTGTGAGCCACTCACTGCACCCAGCAGTCTTTATATTTTTGGTGTACTTTATCATGGTCACAAAGCGACTTTGTCTGATTGCTGATGTTTGATGATGTTCATGTCCACAGGAGAGTGGCATGGCCTCATTGAGAGCGCCAGACCAGCTTCAAACACGCCAAGACCTGGCTGTTAGGATCAGGCCGGTTCCTGAAGTGAGGGGCTGCTTTTCTCTTTCTCAGGGGTATGAGTTACATGGTTGTATCCATCATCAAAGGGTAGAGTTAATATTTGTGTATTTCAATGTCATTTTGACCCAAAAATGCCTGTATAAAAAATGAATAAACAGGCTGGACGCAGTGGCTCACACCTATAATTGCGGCACTTTGGGAAGCAGAGGCAGGCAGATCATTTGAGGTCAGGAGTTTGAGACCAGCCTGGCCAACATGCTGAAACCCCATCTCTACTAAAAGTACAAAAATTAGCTGGGTGCAGTGGCAGGCGCCTGTAATCCCAGCTACTCGGGAGGCTGAGGCAGGAGAATTGCTCGAACCCAGAAGGTGGAAATTACAGTGAGCCAAGATCGTGCCATTGCACTCTAGCCTGGGTGACAAAGTGAGACTCTGTCTAAAAAAAATAAAATAAAAAAATTGTGGGATGGGAGCAGTGGCTCACGCCTGTAATCCCAGCACTTTGGGAGGCCAAGGTGGGTGGATCACTTGAGGCCAGGAGTTTGAGACCAGCCTGGCTAACATGGTGAAACCCCGTCTCCACTAAAAATACAAAAATTAGCTGGGCGTGGTGGCAGGTGCCTATAATTCCAGCTACTCAAGCGGCTGAGGCATCAGAATCACATGAACCCAGGAGGCAAAGGTTGCAGTGAGCTGAGATCACATCACTGAACTAGAGTGACACTTCATCTCAAAAAAACAAAACAAACTGCAATACATCCATATACAGAATACTACTCAGCAATAAAAAGGAACAAACTATCGATGGATGCCAACATCATGGATGAATCTCAAAACACCATGCTGAGCAAAAGAAGCCAGACCCAAGAGTATATACAGTATGATTCCACTTATCTGACATTGTGGAAAAGGCAAAATTATAAAGACCAAGAAGAGTGGTTGCCAGGGGCTTGACCACAAAGCTGGTTGCATGTGGGAACACTTTTTAGGGTGATAGAGAAGTTCCATTGCTTCACTTTGGTGTATATCTTTTTATCAAAACTCAGAACTCTATGTCTAAAAAGAGTGAATTGACCAGCTAAGTGGCTCACACTTGTAATCTCAGCACTTTGGGAGGCCAAGACGGGCGAATCACCTGAGATTGGGAGTTCAAGACCAGCCCGACCAACATGGAGAAACCTTGTTTCTACTAAAAATACAAAATTAGCTAGGCATTGGTGGCACATGCCTGTAATCCCAGCTACTTGGGAAGCTGAGGCAGGAGAATCACTTGAACCCGAAGACAGAGGTTGCAGTGAGCCGAGATTGTGCCATTGCACTCCAGCCTGGGCAACAAGAGCGAAACTCCATCTCAAAAAAAAAAAAAAGTGAATTTTGGCCAGTTGCTATGGCTCATGCCTGTAATCCTAGCACTTCAGGAGGCTGAGGTGGGAGGATCACTTGAGCCCGGGAGTTTGAGACCAGCTAGGCAACATAGGGAGACCCCATCTCTACAAAAATAAAAATTAAAAATTAGGCATGGTGGTACACACCTGTGGTCCCAACTACTTGGGAGGCTGAGGTGGGAGGATCACTTGGGCCTGGGAGGGAGAAGCTGCAGTGAGTCATGATGGTGCCACTGCACTCCAGCCTGGGTAACGGAGTGAGACTTTGTCTCAAAAAAACAGTGAATTTTACTACATGTAAATTATACCTCGATAAACCTGACTTAACAAAATAATCAAATTAGGGGTGGGAAGAGAGGGGGTGCAGGTATCAACGCAACAAGAATGACAGAGGTCATGCCTGTAGTCCCAGCTACTTGGAAGGCTGAGGTATGACGAGTTTGAGTCTAGCCTGGGCAACACGGTGAGACTTCATCTCAAAACAAACAAACAGAAAAGGAATGGCAGAATGTTGATGACTATTGAAGATCAGTGGTGGGTACATTATGGTTTATTACACTGTTTTGTTTGTTTGTTTGTTTTTGAGACAGAGTCTCTGTTGCCCAGGCTGGAGTGCAGTGGCATGATCTCGGCTCATTGCAGCCTCTGCCTCCTGGGTTCAAGTGATACTCCTGGCTCAGCCGCTTGAGTAGCTGGGATTACAGGCGCCCGCCATTACGCTTGGCTAATTTTTGTGTTTTTAGTAGAGACAGGGTTTCACCATATTGGCCAGGCTGGTCTCGAACTTCTGACCTCAAGTGATCACCCACCTTGGCCTCCCAAAGTGCTGGGATTACAGGCGTGAGCTACCACCCCCGACCTTGGTTTATTATACTCTTATGTTTATTTTACATGTTTGAAGTTTTCCATATTAAATGTTTTTTATTTCAGTGGAATCTCTGTGTAACGGAGGCAAAGGTGTCAAAGAGTCAGTTGACTTTTCAGCCTCTCACTATACTTTCTGCACGTTAATAGATGGATGCCCACAGATTCTCAAACTGACCTTCTGCTTTTCACACACTTGAATAAACTAGAACTTCAATAAACTATTTGCTGTGACATTTCTTGCAGATACTCTTCAGAATTTCTTACTCCCACTGATTTGTAACTCTCATAAATTTTGCCCAATTTTGAGGCCTCCTTAATTCCCTCAGCTTGGGTATCCTCTCTCATTTAATATTTCTTCGTTTTTAAAGATGCCCTTTTCCTCACAATGGGCTCTTTGATATGTCAGTAAACCATGCAGGGCTTATTTTTCAAGTGGCTGTTCCCTTGGTCTGGTGCCATGCATTTATCACGGGCTTCCAATAAAGGACTTTTCAATAGAAATGGGCTCCTGGCTTTCTATGGGCTGTAACTTTTTAAACAATTCCTTTCATTCCCCCCCTACTGCCCTCATTCTGTCCTAGTTTGCCTTTCAAAAACTGAGCAATCAAATGATGGATTTCGTCCCCTCCCTTTCCTGGTAACAGCCTGAATGTGTATTGTCACCACTGACCAAGTAGCTTACCCATGAGCACTCGCTGCCCCAGTGTGGTCACTGCGCAGACCCAATCCAGTCCACAGTATTCTGCAGTGCAGGTTCAAGTATTTCCCAAGCATCAGCATTCTTGGCTGTGTTAGTCCTTACCTCCATATTGCTTTTAAGTTTTATTTTTAACTGACAAATAATAATTGTGTATGTTTATGGGGTATATAATGTGATGTACATATTGTGGAATGATCAAATTAGGCTGATTAGCATATTCATCCCCTCGAATATTTATCGTTTCTTTGTGGTAAGGACATGTAAAATCCTCTCTTTTAGCTATTTTGAAATATACAATACAGTATTATTAACTATAGTCACTGGGCTATGCAATAGAACACCAAAACTTATTTTCATCTAACTGAAACTTTGTGCCCATTGACGAACATCTCCCCTTTCCCCGTCCACTGTTCCCTTTTTTGAGTTGGAGTCTCACTTTGTCATATGGTATTATGATTCCATTTATATCAAATTCTAGAAAACGAAAACTAGTCTATCCTGAAAATGACTAGCCTTTATGGGCTCACATTGCCCTGCAGGAGGCCCACCCATGCCAGGCACCAGGTAAGGAGTGTTCTTGTAACCTCCTCAAAAACAAGTCTCTTAGGGATTTTTTTTTTTTTTTTTTTTTTTTTAGACAGAGTCTTGCTCTACCACTAAGGCTGGAGTGCAGTGGTGCAATTTCGGCTCACTGCAACCTCTGCCTCCTGGTTCAAGTTATTCTCCTGACTCAGCCTCCCCAGTAGCTGGGATTAGAGGTGCGTGCCACCATGCCCAGCTAATTTTTTGTATTTTTCATAGAGATGGGATTTCACCAGGCTGGCCAGGCTGGTCTCGAACTCCTGACCTCATAATCCACTCGCCTCGACCTCCCAAAGTGCTGGGATTACAGGCGTGAGCCACCGTGCCTGGCATCTTAGGGGATCATTTAAGCTGCTCTATCTTGTTCCCATGCATCTAAACATACCTACATGATAGTTGCTTCTTGAAGGTCCATTTATTAATCAAAGCAGAAGTGGTGCTTCAAAAGGGTCACCGAGATGTAAAGTTGCTACTGGCACTGGCTGCAAGGTGATTCTGTTTTTCAGGGAAGGAGATTTGTGCCCATATCAGGAAGTTTATGTTTAATTAGGAAAATGTATCTTCAGCCATCAGCTTCAAAAACCCCTTGAAAAACCCCTTTATAGTAGTAGTAGTGGTGGTTGGGATTATCGGATGAACCATTGGGCTGGTGGGTAGATTCAAGGCTATGGTGCACCTGGAGACCAACCCTGGAAGATGTGTTAAACCTCTTCAAAGCAGCCGGGCGTGGTGGCTCACGCCTGTAATCCAAGCACTTTGGAGGCCAAGGTGGGTGGATCACCTGAGGTCCAGCCTGACCAACATGGTGAAACCCCGTCTTTTAAAAAAAACAAAACAAAACCTCTTCTAAGCTTTCCCTGAGTGATGACTGGGCCCATGCAACCACCCAGGTAGACCTCTCCCTACCCCTTTTAACCCACCTTCCCCAAATGACCTCCTCGGGCACCAGTAGTGGAACTTAAAATGTTCCTTAAAGCTTTGCTTGAAAAAAGAAATAACTTGATTTTTTGACGTCAGTTAGTTTCAAAACCTGACACCACCTGCCATCTTTATTTTCCAATAAAACTTTTTCAAGATGCCCTGACTAGTCTCACCCCTCCTCTGCCCTGGAAACACCTCTGGGCCACTTCAGCTTTCATTCATCTCCCTTGCCCTACACTTCCTTAGAATTCAGTCTGGATTTAATGATTTACCACTTACAGAATAGTTGTTGCTCTGGACCTTTAACATGTAGCTTTGATTTTCCTTTCCCAACCCGACTGTCAGGTGCTTAGGGGCAAATTTTGTTTCTCAGAGCTCTTATTAGCCATTTAGCCATGAATCCTTGAGCAGCTAATATTAATTGGAAGGGACTTTTTTTTTTTTT
>NW_016107339.1:11849435-11857953 GCF_001604975.1 Cebus imitator | reverse complement strand
CGGGGTTTCACCATGTTGACCAGGATGGTCTCGATCTCTTGACCTCGTGATCCACCCGCCTCGGCCTCCCAAAGTGCTGGGATTACAGGCTTGAGCCACCGCGCCCGGCTGGAAGGAATGTTTTAATCTACCAAGGTAGGGGACAGAGCTGGCAGGCACCAAGATCCACTTCTACCTGCATGTTTTTATTCACATGCTCTTTTACAGATTCCTTGGGTTTCCCCAGATTCCATGGCTGATCTTGGAATATATATTATGAAACTAATTTGAATCATGAGGAAAAAAGTTGACAGAGGGCTAGCTGAAGAAGTGACATTTTAGGTCCAGAAAATCACTAAGGTTGTAGAGGAAAACCATTCACTAGCTGGCCTCAGTGGGAAACAGAAAGGCAGGAGCTACTAACATTTCACAGTGGAATCCAGGTTAAACAATCACAAGGCGTGTGAACATGGGCAAACCACTTGACATCACTCCAGCCAGCAGAAAAATTGGATAAAAAGCAATCTTTGAAACGAGCCAAGGCCATGCTGAAACGAGCTTCCCCAAAACACTGCTTCTTTCTGCCAAAGCAAGCTTCTATTTTATTGGTGGCTCAGATTCCAAAGCTCACTTCCCAGGACTAACACTTAAGCGCATGTTGCTATCAGCTGCCACCTCGTGGTCTACATTACAACTGCCTATCAATACCGAAGGTGGTTTAAAATTCTCGCCTATGTAGTTTAGAATTGTCATCCATTTCATTTGACCAATTCTTTTGAGATTGGGTCTCACAATGGATGGTTTTGAACTCCTGGGCTCAAGTGATCCTTCTATGTCAGCCTCCTGAGTAGCTGGGACTATAGGTGTGTACCACAGTGCTCAGCTTCATGAGACCAATGATTGTTTTTGAACAGTCTTGATCTGTAGCCCAGGCTGGAGTACAGTGGAACAATTTTGGCTCACCGCAACCTCTACCTCCTGGGCTCAAACGATCCTCCTGACTCACCTTCCCAAGTAGCTGGGACTACAGGTGAGCATCATCATGCATGGCTAATTTTCACATTTTTTGTGGAGAAAGGTTTTCACTGTTAGCCATACTGGTCTCTAACTCCTGGACTCAAGTGATCTGCCTGCCTTGGACTCCCAAAGTGCTGGGATTAAAGGTGTGAACCACCGTGCCAGGCTCTATTTAACCAATTATCGTCCATTTCTATACAATGCTTGGCCCACAGTACTCCACAAATATGATTTCCAAGTCCCCAGAACCCGTAAGATGCACTTCCAATTAGCTACCAGTTTTGAGCCATCGGTTGGTACAGAGCTGGTATCTTAAATGCTTTAACCTCCTCCATCCCATAGCTTGTATTTACTGCAGATAGTCATGGTGACTCATCTACAAGCCAAGGTTGGTGTCCTGCCCAGCAAAGGTCTGCAGGATTGTCTCAGCTCTCACTGGGCTACTTCCAAGTTCCCTTCTGGCATTGTGCCAGGTGTAGAGTATGTTTGCAGTCCCTCTCTGGCACCCATGCTAAGATCACACTTGACCACCAGAAAACTGCACACACCTCTAGTCCATTTAGTCATGCCATAGGATGACAGATCACCACTTGGAGTCCAAGGGAAACTACAACTCTTATTCCTTCTTCAAGGAACCCTGGACAGCAAAGCTCCCAATATTTATTCCAACCACATTAAGACATAAAAATGTTGGCCAGGTGTGGTGGCTCATGCCTGTAATCCCAGCACTTTGGGAGACTGAGGCAGGCAGATCACTTGCTGGGAGTTGGAGACCAGCCTGATGAACATGGAGAAACCCCGTCTAATACACAATTAGGGGCATGGTGGCACATGCCTGTAATCCCAGCTACATGGGAGGCAGAGACAGGAGAATCACTTGAACTCAGGAGGCAGAGGTTGCGGTGAGCCAAGATCTCACCATTGCACTGTAGCCTGCGCAACAAGAGTAAAACTCCACCTAAAAAAAAAGTTTTCAGGTTACTTTCAAATGTTTTCGTGCTTTTCTTTTTTGGGGACATGGTTTTGCTATGTTGCCCAGGCTGGTCTCAGACTCCTAGCCTCAAGCAATCCTCCTGCCTCAGGCTTCAGAGTATGTGACTATAGGAATTAGCCACTGTGAACAGTTGTTTTTGTGCATTCTTTTCTCCATTGATTATTATAAACAAACCCTGAGCCTTGAAGACTTAGATGAGTAACATTGGCCTAAATATCATTCCTGTGCTTCTTCCCCATAAACTGAAGAATTCCAAGTGTACCATTTTCCTTGGCTGTTACTTTCCATCCTCCCTCCCCAGCACTTCTTACAGTTCCAGACAGCAGGCACAAATCACGACTCCAGGACAAACAGCAACTTTCCCACCTCACAGGGTTGAGGCAGCATGGCTCATCTGGAAAAGGGACCCAGTTTTCCAACTGCCTCAAGGTGCAGCACCATATGGGACACCACTCTGCAGGGAGGTGCTGGCTAGAGAAAGCAGGGCACATGCCAAAGCCAAGTACAGCACAGCCGGTGTCACCCAGGACAAGGACAGCTCCCCAAACCAAGCCAGTACTGCCCCATTTACATTCTGCCCTTAAACCGTTCCTGTTCAGGCTGCATAATGCAAACAAACTGGACACAAGTTTTTTTTTAGCTGTAAGTTTATTCACTGCAAAATAATCCTCTCCAATTTTACTGAGGTGGCTGACCACGTCCACGACCAAATCCGCCCCTCTGCAAGAGAAAGCACATGACATCAGCATGAGCAGCTCTGGTTTGACCTTTCAAGGTTTTGCTAACTTTTAGGCCTCATTATAGCTGCAGAGGCCCCCCCCAAATATAAATAGCTGGGACAGAGCTGAGTATAGGCCGTAAATCCCAGCACTGCTCTTTACTGGATGTGGGGCCATATCTAACATCTAGGCCCGTTTCCTCATTGGTAAAGTGGGAATATGGCCACCCACCCATACTCACATGGAAGCATCCAGCACAGGACTGGACCGTTTCTATTGTACATGCTTTCCTTTTTACAAATGACATATCTAAGAGCAATCATGTGCTATGAAGACCGGCCATTGGACAAGTTATATGCCAGCACTGTGCCTGGATTAGCTAATTTCACAACTAACTTGGTAGCTGTAATTATCATCTCTATTTTATAGACAGGGAAACTGAGGCAGAAGGGAAACCTACGTACCATTACATCATCTGAAAAAAGACGGAGGATTTGATTTCATACCATCTTGGTTCCTAAGGCTACCCACCTTCCAATGTTTAGTTCAATCTCAAGCTTCGGTTCCCAAAACTATTTCAGGGGGTTATATGACCATCATTAATAAAATAGAAAATACCAGTAGGCCACATGTACTGATCTGTGAGACTCATTTTAGTAATTTATATATATATATATACAAAAATTTGCATGATACATCTCAATGTAAAATGTATTTGGAATTTGGAAAAAAGCGTGAGGAGGGAACTAGCTGACAGGACCCAGCCATACTATACAACATCCTCACAATCCACAGAGCAATCAGACTGAGACCAGAAAAAGTGACTCATGGAGAACTAATAGGGAGATACTCACAAACTGGAATTCAGTTGCTGACCCAGCCCCCGCCTCGGCTTTCTTGTCGGCACCAGCTGGAAAGTGAAATACTGATTTAGAATCATCATATGATGGAATCTACTATAGAACAAGGGGAAGACGACTCACCAACTCCAGTCTTGCAGGAAAAGCCATGTACCACCCCATACATCAGTGGAGGGAAACACCTTCTGAGCCACCTTTGCCTCTCCTGGGGCGCCCATCTCAGCCTTCCTTATATGTCACCCTTCAATATCACAGCCCAAACTATCAAATCCTCCCTAAGGATTTCCACTTCCTATCACACCGACTGACTGACCCACTTCAGAGCAGCATCTAGATAACAAAGGGAGCGTAATTAGCAGAAGAACTAAGATGTAAAGGCAACAAGGGCCCACAAAAGCACAAAGCTGCTTTACCACCATGGGAGAGAAGTAGACAAGACGCTGTTCTGTCCTAAATGCCAGTCACAGTTCAAATGGAGATGTGAGCGAAAATTCACCAGTTTTATTTATTTGAGACAGGGTCTCACTCTCTCACCCGGGGGGAGTGCAGTGCCCTCATCTCAGCTCACTACCACCGCCACCTGCTGGGCTCAAGCTGGACTACAAGCAGCTAATTTTTACATTTTCTGTAGACAGGGTTCTGCCATGTTGCCCAGGTTGGTCTCAAACTCCTGAGCTCAAGTGATCTGCCTGCCTTGGCCTCCCACAGTGATGGAATTACAGGCATGAGCCACTGCACTCAGCCAAGATTTCAAAGACTTAAGGGAAAAAAAAAGTAAAGTATCTCACTACTGTTTACTGATTATATGTTAAATTAACACTTTTCGACATACTTTTTTTTGAGACAGTCTCACTCTGTCAACCAGGCACCAGGCTGGAGGGCAGTGGCGCAATCTCGGCTCATTGCAACCTCCGCCTCCCGGGTTCAAGAAATTCTCCTGCCTCAGCCTCCCGACTAGCTGGAACTACGGGCATGCGCTACCACGCCCAGCCAATTTTTTTTTGTATTTTTAAGTAGAGATGCGGTTTCACCATGTTGGCCTGTATGGTCTCGATCTCTTGACCTTGTGATCCGCCCGCCTTGGCTTCCCAAAGTCCTGGGATTACAAGGGTGAACCACTGCGTCCGGCCTAGATACATTTTTTTAAAACCGATTTATTTATTATGAGTTGGGGGTTCTCACGGTTGCCCAGGCCGGAGTGTAGCAACAAGATCATAACTCACTGTACCTCAAACTCCTGGGCTCAACAAAACAATCCTCTGGCTTTAGCCTCCCAAGCAGTTGGGACTTTAGGCACATACCACCATTCCCAGGTCACTTTTACACATATTCGATTAAATAAAAGACATTATTCGTAATCAAATAACCGATTTCCACTTGCTTTTTCTAGCACGGCTACCAGGAAATTTTGTATTACAACTATGGCTCACATTGGGCCCAAGGATACAGGGAGGAAGAAAGCAAATGCCAATAACAAATATGGGTTTAGGAATCGTTAAATCTCTTTTGAGACAGGGTCTTGCTCCATTGCTCAGGCTGGAGTGAGCCACCTTGTCTGGCCCATAAACGTTAAACTTCCAATATGAGCAATCATGAGCTTTCTCTGAACCAAGGGCTAGAGAAATTCATTCCTTCTACTATCCTGTATGGTACTCACGTCAAGTGGTCACTTCTCTAAAAGATGAAGAGGAAGGGAAGAGTGGTAGAAGTTAGTAAAAACCCTTCTTGTACACCTTTTGTATCACAATCAACAGTGAGTGGCTGTAAAAACAATTGAGTCCTATTATTCCTTTGCAAAAATACCGAAGGCTCCTCATCTTCAGGAGGAGCCTCAAGAACTTAAACAACTGAAGAGTTTTTTTCTTTTCTTTTTTGGAGACAGTTTTGCTCTGTCACCTACATTGGATTGCAATGGTGTGATCTCAGCTCACTGTAACCTCTGCCTCCCAGGTTTAAGCTAAGTAGCTGGAACTACAGGTGCCCACCATCATACCGCCTAATTGTTGTATTTTTAGTAGAGATGGGGTTTCACCATGTTGGCCAGACTGGTCTCGAACTCCTGACCTCAAGTAATCTGCCCACTTTGACCTCCCCAAAGTGCTGGGTTTACAGGTGCGAGCCACTGAGCCTGACCTGGGTTTTGTGTTTTAAAAAATTCCAACCACAACTCAGAAGGCTTTCCTCCTAATTCCCATCCATGAAATCACTGCGTAAGGAAAGCAGCACAAAGGACTCCTCTAGCTGTTCTGATGATCTGCAGAGTGAAACCAAGAATCTTTCCTGGTCATTGTGTCATCATCAGGAGCTGAGCCCCAGCCAGAGCCAGCTGTGAGAAACCAGACATTCCCCAACGCCCCTAATATAGGTGATGCATTTACTCACGTGGCACAGCACTCCGTCTGTAGGTATCTCTGTCAGCTTCCCCTCTGGTGAGTCTTGCAGGTCGCTCACCTTCCAGACCTATGTAAATCAAACCACACTGTGAACACAGGGCAATCTGGGAACTCTGTCCCTTACAGTCAAGAAAACTGGCATTGCTCTCCTGTTTTCACTTAGCAACCACTTGGTTAAGATGGGTTAACAGGGACACGAAGTCCTTAAACCGACAGTGTCAGCTAGAAACAATTATTTCTCCATAGAAACTTATCACTGACAATCTCGTTTCTCAAAGACCTAGAAAACTCGCATCACAGTTAAAATGCCACCAATCTGCAAAAAAAAAGTCTTCCACTTTGTTTCAACATAAAACCATTTTTCAATTATTTGACAAATCTAGATATGTAGCTATTTCTATGAACACCTGAAATGCCAAAATTTTGAACCTGATGCATGTAAGTGGAAAAGTTAGGCATCATAAGCTCAGTCCCAACCCCAATATTAAGTGCATCATCTAGGGGCTACCAAAAATCTGTTAGCTCCTGTTGAGCTTCTTCACATACCTGTTAGGCTGTGGGATATATATTAAGGCAAACTTTAGTATTTATTATCTTTTTTTGAGACAGAGTCTTGCTCTGTCACCCAGGCTGGAGTGCAGTGGCATAATCTTGGCTCAATACAATCTCTCCCTCCTGGGTTCAAGCAATTCTCTCACCTCAGCCTCTCGAGTAGGTGAGATTATAGGTAGGTGCCACCAAACTCGGCTCAGTTTTGTATTTTTAGTAGAAAGTGGGTTTCACCATGTTGGCCAGGCTGGTCTAGAACTCCTGACCTCAACTGATCTGCCTTGGCCTCCCAAAGTGCTGGGATTAAAGGTGTGAGCCACCTCACCCAGCCTAATTATTTTTGTTTTGGTTATCTTTAGTAGAGACAGGGTTTCACCATGTTGGCCAGACTGGTCTTGAACTCCTGACCTCAAGTGATCCTCCTGCCTTGGCCTCCCAAAGTGCTGGGATTACAGGTGTGAGCCACCACACCCTGTCTAAGGCACAAACTTTAAGAACTACCTTAAAAATATTATCATAAGCACCCAGGCTCAATGGCTCATCCCTGTAATCCCAACACTTTGGAAGGCTGAGGCAGGTGGATCACTTGACGCTGGGAGTTCAAGACCAGCCTGGTCAACATGGTGAAACCCTGTATCTACTAAAAATACAAAAATTAGCTGGGCATGGTGGTGCCTGCCTGTGATCCCAGCCACTCAGGAGGCTGAGACAAGAGAATCACGTGAACCCAGGAGGAGGAGGTTGTAGTCAACTGGGTGTCTTCCAGCCTAGGCCACAGAGTAAGACTCTTTGTCTCAGCAACAACCACAACCACAACAGCAGTAACAACAACAAAAACCTCATAAACACAGTAAGCAACCGTTCAATCTAGTATTTTCTTTACCCAGTTACTTTGGAACTTACTAGATTAAACAGTTCATATTCTATGATTAGAGTATGAACTGTTCCCCCCCCCCTTTTTTTTTTCCCCCCAAGACAGGGTCTTGTTCTGTCACCTAGGCTGAGTGCAATGGCCACAATCACAGCTCAGTGCAGTCTGAAGCTCCTGGGCTCAAGGACAGGTGTGCACCACCATGCCTGGCTAATTTAAATATATTTTTTTGTAGAGATGGGGGTCTCACTATACTGCCCTGGCTGGCCTCAAACTCCTGGACTCAAGCAGTCCTGCCTTGGCCTCCCACAGTGCTGGGATTATAGAAATGAACCACTGCACTAAGGCAGAATGAACTGCTTCTAAAGCAGAAATAAATTAACCACGTAGTGAGTGGCAAAAATAAATGCCAGGCCCAACTAAATCAGAACATACCAAGTACCGTACAGACAGGCACTGTTATTTTTGCCCCCAGGTGATTCCACGATGTAGTACAGAACTTTTGCTAAAAAGGTACATTATGGGCCGGGAGCGGTGGCTCATGCCTGTAATCCTAGCATTCTGTTCTGGGAGGCTGAGGTGGGCGGATCACCTGAGGTCAGGAGTTCAAGCCCAGCCTGACCAACATGGTGAAACCCCATGTATACTAAAAATACAAAATTAGCCGGCAGGCGCCTATAATCCCAGTCTCAGGAGGGTGAGACAGAATTGCTTGAACCTGGGAGGTGGAGGCTGCAGTGAGCCGAGATCTAACCACTGTACTCCAGCCTGGGCAACAGAGCGAGACTCCATCTCAAAAAATAAAGATACATTATGTTTACCTAACCACCAGAATCAATTGGGGAGCTTTCACAACAAATAAATTCCTGAGCTCCATAAACTAACTCTCCAGGGGAACCTGGACTCTGATGACGTTTAGGAATCTGTGCATTTTGTCACCCCAATCTATGCTCTCTGCAGCTCCTACAAAGTTTTATAACAAAGAACCATAACTCCTGGGAGTAGGGGGACCACCAGTTGCCCAAGGAGGAAGCAGATCAAAACTCCTGTGCTGATCAATAGTGGGATTGTGCCGTGAATAGTCACTGCACTCCAGCCTGGGCAACATAGCAAGACTCTGTCTCTTTAAAAAGAAG
>NW_016107339.1:11842183-11849050 GCF_001604975.1 Cebus imitator | reverse complement strand
CACATGGTGAGAAGCCATGGCCAATGTCATGGATCATATATCTAAGTAAGAAAAGGAGCACAGGCATTTGATAACAAGAAGCTTTGCTGCAGCTGCTTTCTCTAACATAAATGATGCTTTTATTTTATTTATTTATTTTTTTTTTATTTTTAGCTGTAAGTTTATTCACTGCAAAATAATCCTCTCCAATTTTACTGAGGTGGCTGACCACGTCCACGACCAAATCCGCCCCTAAACTGGAATTCAGTTGCTGACCCAGCCCCCGCCTCGGCTTCTTGTCGGCACCAGGTGGCACAGCACTCCGTCTGTAGGTATCTCTGTCAGCTTCCCCTCTGGTGAGTCTTGCAGGTCTCTCACCTTCCTGACCTTTAGGCCGAGGCCTGCCTGTCTCTGGACGGCTGCGGCGTAGGGTGGCAGGCACGATCTCTGGGGGCAGATGGAGGTAATCACGGAGATACTGGATACCCTCATTGGTAAGGTACCAGTAGAAATGTCTCCAGGCAAACTGTTCCTTCACGTAGCCTCGGGACTTGAGAGACTGCAAGGCAGAAAGCTGCTGTTAAGGCCTAACTAGAAGCTTGGATCATCCTATCCAAATCTTCAGTCCCTGCCCTTCAAGTTAGCAAGCAGCTCTGGTAGTCATGACCTCCCCGTTGGAACTTGCCTTAATGTTAAAGGAAGATCCCCCCATCCCAGCCCATGTCATCCCACAGCCTTCCTCCTCACCCTCCTACCTGCATGGCCTTCATGACATGAAGGTTGGGCACGTTCTTGTCTGCTAGCTCCGGGTGCTTAGGCATGTGGACATCCTTCTTGGCCACCATGACTCCCTCCTTAAAAAGGAGCTCATAAATGGCAATCCGGTTCTTCTTAGGCATCAACATCTGCAAGAAGGAGGCGACTGTCAAGAGCACTTCTGAGCATTGTGGCCGGGGCCCGGTAATCAAGTGACCACACAAAACCATAGACGGCATGCCGGTTTAAGGACTACACGCTGCCAATCAGATTCGGCAGAGACCAGCTCCGTCCCTCCACACCCCCAAAAACAGTTCACATGGAAAACTTGCCAATACGTTAAAACAAAAGCAGGAGAGGGGTGTACATTCGCGCCAGACTTCCTAAGTTCTCACAATCACAGAGATCAATGGGAGGGAGGGCAAGAGGCGCAGACCCCGCATTACCCGGAGCAGTCGGAGGCCATCAGCGACTGTACTTATCACGGAAGCGCGCAGCTTACCATTAGATGTGCAGGCAAGGCCCGGAGGAGTCAAGTCCCCGCTTCTTGAAGGCGGCAGACCCCAAACCGAAGGGCTAAGGCCTTCGCACCCTCGTTTCCTACAAACCACTACTCCCCAAAACTAGAGCTCCAGGGCCAAGCATGGAGGCAGTCGGGGGAGCCCTGTCCCCAAGGAAAAAGCGTGTCGGCGGGACACTAACTCTCTAGTCTCGTCTGGCTCGTCTCTACCACACACTGGCTTCATCCTTCCCTCCTCCCTCGGACAATCTCCGCCTACCAGTGGCCCCCCTACCCCATAAAATAGGCCTCCAGCCCCTGTCGCTACTCAGAAATGGGTGTGTGGGGAGTGGGAGAGAGGCTCCCTGCCCGCACCGTGGGGAGAAGCAGCCGCTAAGGCGGCAGGATGGCCCAGATGGGGGCCGATGGAACTCGAACTCCACAGAAACTCACCGCGTCGGCTGCAGGGTCCGGGGCCGGAGCTGGAAAAGAAAGAGCATGCGCGGCGCTGTGTCTCTTCCGGGCTGGCTTAGGCCCGCCCCCCGCCAGGACCCGCGAGGAGCCTGGGGCGGCCTCGGCGGTGCCTGAGAGACTGGCTGCTCTGACCGCAGAGCCTGACTGCCTGAGGGACGTACGCACGCACGAGGAAACCGCCACCCGGAACTTCTGAGCTTGCGTGCTTTATCAGTACAAGGTCACTTATTTTGGGCCTTCCCTTTAGGAACACTTCTTTTTTTACCGCCCAAAATGAAGTTTATTATTCAAGTGACATATGCTCTTTGAGCAAGAAAAGAGACAGAACATACAAGTCAGTTAACAGTAAAAGACTAGAAACATAATCCCATCAACCAAAGAAAATGGCTATTAACATTTTCGTATACATTTTGCCGAACTCATAGGCACTCACAAAAATAGATTTTTTTTTTTTTGAGACGGAGTTTCGCTCTTGTTGCCCAGGCTGGAGTGCAATGGTGCGATCTGGGCTCACCGCAACCTCGACCTCCCGAGTTCAAGCGATTCTCCTGTCTCAGCCTCCCATATTGCTGGGATTACAGGCATGTGCCACCACGCCCGGCTAATGTTTTGTATTTTTAGAGACGGGTTTTCTCCATATTGGTCAGGCTGGTCTCGAACACCCGACCTCAGGTGATCTGACTGCCTTGGCCTCCCAAAGTTCTGGGTTTACAGACGTAAGCCGCTGCTCCCGGCCTAGATTTTTTTTTTTTTTTTAATAAAAAAATAGAATGTTGGCACAGCATTTTGGCAGGCTGACGAAGGAGGAATGCTTGAGCTCAGGAGGTCCAGACCAGCCTGGCGACAGTGAGACTTCATCTCTACAATTTTTTTTTTTTGAGAGGGAGTCTTGGCCTGTCATCCAGGCTGGAGTGCAGTGGTGGGATCACGGCTCACTGCAACCTTTGCCTCCCGGTTTAAGCGATTCTCCTGCCTCAGCCTCCCGAATAGCTGGGATTACAGGGGCATGCCACCACGCCTGGCTAATTTTTTGTAGTTTTAGTAGAGATGGGGTTTCACCGTGTTAGCCAGGATGGTCTTGATCTCCTGACCTCGCGATCCACCTGCCAGGATGGTCTTGATCTCCTGACCTCGTGATCCACCTGCCTCGGCCTCCCAAAGTGCTGGGATTACAGGTGTGAGCCACTGCTCTGGCCAATTGTTTTGTTTTGTTTTGTTTTGTTTTTAATTGACTTTGGTGGTGCACATTTGTATTCCCACCTATTCAGTAGGCTAAGGCAGGAGGATTGCTTGAGCCCTGGAAGTGGAGGCTGCAGTGAGCTGTGTTCTGCCCCTGCAGTCCAGCCTGGGTGACAGAACGAGACTCTGGCTCTATTAAAAAAAGAAAAGCAAAGAAAAAGAAAGAAAAGAAAAGTGGACCGGAAACAGTGACTCAGGCCTGGCTAATTTTTTGTATTTTTAGTAGAGACGGAGTTTCACCATGTTAGCCAGGCTGGTCTCCAACTCCTGACTTTAGGTGATCCTCCCACCTCAGCCTCCCAAAATGCTGGGGTTACAAGCATGAGCCATTGCACCTGGTCAGAGGGATGACTTTAGGGAAGATTGTAAAAGCAGCCGGCAAGAAAAGACAGGTGTGACTGTCCACTTCCCAGCAGCAACGCTGGAATGCAGTCAACTGAAATATGGTCTCCCAGTTATCTTCCCTTCCTAGAGCCATGGTGATCCTGCTGCAACATCAGACCATGTCACTTCCCTGCTTAAATCCCTCTAATGACTCCCCAGCTCACTTAGAAAAATAGTCCTTTTTTTTTTTTTTTTTTTTTGAGACAGTGTCTTGCTCTGTCACCCAGGCAGGAGTGCAATGGCATGATCTCAGCTCAAGCAATTATTGTGCCTCAGCATCCCAAGTAGCTGGGATTACAGGCGTGCTCCACCACTTTTTTTTTTAGTAGAGACAAGGTTTCGCCATGTTAACCAGGCTGGTCTTGAACCCTTGAGCTCAATCGATCCGCCTACCTCAGCCTCCCAAAGTGCTGGAATTACAGGCGTTAGCCACCGTGCTCAGTCGACTTCATTGTTTATGTTTACATCTTTTATCCTCCTGGAATGTTCTCTGATATAAAACATTTTCCCTCCAAAGGGTTAGCCAGTATCTCAACACCATTTCCCCAGTGAGCTATGCTTCTGTTTATCTGAAAGACCACTAAATTGTTTATGAGAGATGAATTCAGTTTTAGATTTTGTTGCATTTCAGGTTCCTTTGAGACACATTGGTGCAAATGCACAGTTTAATTTTGGATGAAGGGTTCTGAATGTGCCCTGTGGAAGAGAGCGGGGTCAGATGAGGGAAGGGTGCTCATCTAAGACCCTGTGAGGTTCTGAGGTCACCTAGAGAGGATAAGGAGTGAGGAGGGGACAAGGAGGAACTCCACAGCACTGCCCAGCCACGCTGGAATGATAGCATTGCCTTGGTGTCTCCATCCTGGATGGCACCTCCCTGAGGTCAGGGACCATGCCTTCTCCTCTCTCGGTGTCCTTTCCAGCATTTAGCATGATGTCTCACACGTTAGTTAATAAATGTTTCAAAATTAACAGTAACCGCGTGGCAAGTGGAGGAAGCAAGAGACTATGAGTAAGGAAGGAAGAGAATAATAATATCTCTGCCATTACCAAAACCTTCAGAGATGCCAGTGCCTCATGGAGTTTGCCGAATTCCATTCCGCAGTTAGGCACTGGGTCCCTAGCCCTGGGCCAGATGGTGGGGCTGAATGGGGACATGAGGACGCAGGGACCCCACGACAAGCAACAAATACCTCTGTCATGTGCAACGAATACCTCTGTCATGTGCTGAGAGCTGTGGAGAAAATGATCAGCCCATGGTGACAGAGAGTAATGGGGAGTGAGGAGGTGATGTTTGAAACTTACAGATAACTGGGATGAACTGGGAAGGGGGAACAGGGCCTCTGAAAGGCCCTGATGCAGGAAGGAGCTTGAGCTGAAAGGCAGCCAGCCTGGTTAGGGCATGGTGACCAAGGTGAAGCTGGACCACACGTGGACTTCAGGAAGGCATCAGGGTTGTTTTTTTTTTGGTGGATGGAGTCTCGCTCTGTCACCCAGGCTGGAGTGCAGTGGCGCGATCTCGGCTCACTGCAACCTCTGCCTCCCAAGTTCAAGCGATTCTCCTGTGTCAGCCTCCCAAGTCGCTGAGATTACAGGCGCACGCTGCCATGCCCAGCTACTTTTTGTATATTAGTAGAGATGGGGTTTCACCATGTTGCCCAGGCTGGTCTCGAACTCCTGAGCTCAGGCAATCCAACTGCCTTGGCCGCTCAAAGTACTGGGTTACAGGCGTGAGCCACCATGCCCTGTGGCATCAGGATTTTATTCAAAGTGCAACGAAAAGCTGTGGAAGTGTTTCAAGCAGTAGTGACAGGATTCCATGTATGTTTTAAAGTGATCACTTTTATTTTATTTATTTATTTTCAGATGGAGTTTAACCCTTATTCCCCAGGCTAGAATGCAGTGGTGCGATCTTGGCTCACTGTAACTTCTGCCTCCTGGGTTTAAGCCATTCTCCTGCTTCAGCCTCCTGAGTAGCTGGGATTACAGGCATGCCTGCCACCATGCCCGGCTAGATGGGGTTTCACCATGTTGGCCAGGCTGGTCTCGAACTCCTGACCTCAAGTGATCTGCCCGCTTAAGCCTCCCAAATTGCTGGAATTACAGGCGTGAACCACCATGCCCCACCAAAAGATTACTTTGATAAGGACCAACCCCACCCTTTCCACTGCCACCACATATTGTACATGAGATGTTAATATGTCCCATGAGATATAGGAATAACTTCCTGCCAGGCGTTGAAGACAAAAAACAAAGCAAAACAAAACAAACAAAATCCCACTGAGGTTTAGAGACATGGAGGTTTCTTGCCTGAGATCATGGAGTTAGCAGTGATGGAACGAGGCTCTGACTGGGGAGCCTGCAGGCTTCCCACGGCTCTAGGCTGTCCCTTTGCAATGAGGTCCTCCTGCGGGAGCCAGGGCCAGAGCCAGGGAGCCAGAGCCCAGGATGTGGAGCAGGGAGAGGAGGGCTTACCCCTGCAGCCCACAGAATTCTCTGGAAGGCTTTTAAAACTTCATTCACCCAGGCCACACCCCTGACTGATGTCGTCAGATACCTTGGGATGGGGCCCAGGCGTCAGTATTTTACTTTTTATTTTTTCTTGGTGTATAATATACATATTGGAAAGTGTACAGATCTTTAGGTTACTACTCAATGCATTTTTTTCTCTTTTTTTACTTTAAGTCTCAGGAGATCTGAAAAGTTAGATGCAATTTCTCTCTTTTTTTTTTTTGAGACAGAGCCTTGCTTTGTCACCAGGGCTGGAGTGCAATGGAGTGATCTTGGCTCACTGCAACCTCTGCCTCCTGGGTTCAAGTGATTCTCCTGCCTCAGCCTTCTTAGTAGCTGGGATTACAGGCATGCACCACCACGCCTGGCTAATTTTTGTATTTTCAGTGTAGACAGGGTTTCACCATGTTGACCAGGCCAGTCTTGAACTCCTGACCTCAGGTGATTGACCCACCTTGGCCTCCCCAAGTGCTGGGATTACAGGCATGAGCCACCACATCTAGCCAACTCAATGCATTTTTACATGTATGTGTGTGTATGTATAAATCCATGTTAATTACCATCCAGACCAAGATATAGAATACGGCCAATACTCCAAGAATCTCCTGTGCCAACAGTCCCCCCCGCCTGCATTCCCAGGTGCACCTGTTCTGACCCATGTAACCACAGTGTGCATTGGTGTCTGGCGACCTGCCCCTCCCTCTCGGTGAGGATCATGCATGTAGGTAGGTAATTTTTGCCGCTGAGCCATGTTCTACCGTAAAGCTTACCGTAGTTTATTTATCCATTCACCAGCTAATGGACATTTCTGTTTTTCCAGTGATTAGCTATTTATAAATAAAGCTGCTAAGAATGTTCTTGTGTATAGCTTTTGGTGGACATAGGTACTGAGCAGCAGCTGTTTTCTCTTTTTTCTTTTCCTTTTTTTTTGAGAAATGGAGTCTTGCTCTGTTGCCTAGGCTGGAGTGCAGTGGCGCGATCTTGGCTCACTGCAACCTTTGCCTGCTGTGTTCAAGAGATTCTCCTGC
>NW_016107339.1:11840435-11841854 GCF_001604975.1 Cebus imitator | reverse complement strand
TTTCTTTCTTTCTCTCTTTCTTTCTCTTTCTTTCTCTCTCTCTCTCTTTCTTTTTTTCTGAGTCAAAGTCTCCCTCTTTTGCCCAGACTGGAGTGCAGTGGTGTGATCACAGCTCACTGCAGTCATGACCTTCTGGGCTCAAACAATCCTTCCTACCTTAGCCTCCCAAGCAGGTGGGACTGCAGATGTGCACCACCATGCCCAGCTAGTTTTTAAACTTTTGTGTAGTGACACGAGGGGTATGGTGTGGGTCTCACTATGTTGCCTAGGCTGGTCTTGAACTCCTGAGCTCATGTGGTTCTCCCATGTCAGCCTCCAAAAGTGGGATTATAGGTGTGAGTCACGGCACCCGGCCTAAATGACTATTTCTAAAGCAGCCAAAGTTGTGAACCAGTTACTTTGAGGAACCTATGAACACAAAGAGAAGCCAGGGTTTAGGTCCCCAGGGATCCTGGGGGTCTCCTCAGATTGGAAAAGAGTAAACTGTGGTTTCTAAAGATTTTCAAGTTGCAATTCCTTGTTTTGAGATTCCTGGGTCTTTAATAAAATCTCTGATGTCACAGCAGGAGTGAAGGAAGACCTATGGGAGCAGTGCCCTCTGTGGCAAGCACTGTGGCCAGCAGATTTCTCTATTTCCCAGGCTCTGGGGATGGGGCGGAGGATTCCAGTTCATGGCCCTGGTACAGTGATGCACTGGTTGTAACAGCAATAAACCAAACATTCCTCAAGAGACACCCTGGGCCTCACCTCTTCCCCCATCTCCTGGCGCCGCACCTAAAATAGCTTCCTAATCCTGTAGAATATCACCTCTTCCCACTCATGCAGAAACCCATTCAAAAGAGCCATCTGTGCTGCGAATCTTCATTTGTAGCTCGCATGGCATATGTCAGTTTGTGGATGTAGGTATAGATGGCTGCTGATATGTTCCCAGACACACACGCACACACACACACACACACACACACACACACACACACACGCACACTACTTGATGCCATGGGCCAAAGACCTGTTTTCTCCTCTAAATGGCACCTGCTCCCCTCCATATGGGACATCCCCTCCCCTTCCATGAGCCACCTCTTTTCCTATCGTGATTTGGAGCAGCTCCTCTGACCTCACCTTTATGGTGCTGCTGTGATTATTTTCCTGAATTATTTGATTATGACCAATGTGAAAGTGAAAACAGAGTTCAGGGAATGTCACATATTTATAGCCTGTTGGATCCGCTGCCTTTGGACGTTGCTCTTGAGGAGCTGATCCACATTGCTGTGGAGGCGGCCCATGTTGGAGGCTATCCACGGTGCTGTTAAGGTCTGGCTCATCCATCATTGCCTATAAACCTCTGAGCTTTTCTCTTGCTTCTTATATTCTTTTTAACTGTCTTTTCATTTGAGACATACAATTATTATTATTCTGTTT
>NW_016107339.1:11835768-11838514 GCF_001604975.1 Cebus imitator | reverse complement strand
TTTTAAACGGAGTTTCACCATGTTGGTCAGGCTGGTCCTGAACTCCCAAACTCAGGTGATCCACCCACTTTGGCCTCCAAAATGCTTGGATTACAGGCGTGAGCCACCACGCCCCACCAGTGAACTTTTTTTTTTTTTTTGAGACAGAGTCTCACTCTGTCACCGCTCATACTGGAGTGCAGTGGCGAGATCTCAGCTCACTACCACCTCCACCTCCTGGGTTCAAGCGATTCTCCTGCCTCAGTCTCCTGAGTAGTTGGGATAACAGGCACACGCCACCACGCCCAGCTAATTTTTGCATTTTTAGTAGAGATAGGGTTTCGCCATATTGGCCAGGCTGGTCTGGAACTCCTGACCTTGTGATCCACCCATCTTGGCCTTCTAAAGTGCTGGGATTACAGGCGTGAGCCACGGCGCCCGGCCAAGGTTAGTGAACTTTTGTGAGTGATTACCCTTGTAATCACCACCCATGAACGAGAACTTTGCCATTCCTCCACTCGCCCCCATAGAAGCCCTTCCCTGCGGCATCCCAACTGTAGTCCCAGGCTTCCTCTACCTGAGCCCATCTGGACTCATGGGGCTCACTTCCAGGAGGTTCATCACCCAAGAGTGCATCTCTGGACACCACACTTCAGTCTTACACACTTTAAAAACAATTTTATTACAGTATAATTTACATCTAATAAAATTCATCCATTTTAAGGGCACAATTTTGATAAGTTTGACACTTGTATACAACCACGTAACAATCCTGACACAAGAACATTTCTCTCACTCCCCAAATTCCCTTGTACCCCTTCACACCCACTCCCCTTCCCCCAGTCCTGCGCCTGGGCAACCACTAATTTGCTTTTTGTTACTATAGATCAGATTTCCCTTTTCCAAAATTTCAAATAAATAAAATCATGTTATATTCTTTTTGGGGGGCACAGCTTTTTTCAGTAATGGTTGTGAAATTTATCCCTGTTCAGTATTTCCTTCCTTTTCATTGCTGGGAAGTATTCCACTGAATGAATATACCAAAATTGTTTATGCATTCTTCTTTTGATGGACATTTGAGTTGTTATCCGTTTTCGGCTATCACAAATAAAGCTGCTCAAGCATTGGTGTACAGGACATATGCTTTCACTCACTCAGGTAAATAAATACCTAGGAGTGGGATTGCTAGGCTGTGTAGGAGATATGTCCTAAAATTTATACAAAACTGTCAGACTGTTTTCCAAAATGACTGTGTGTTCAGGAAAAACTCTCAAACTGAGTTTTTCTTCCACTCTTGGACCGATATAACAATCAATATAGAAGACTTCCGTGATCCCAAAATATATGGGGAGTTCTCCCCAGCATCAAGCAAGACATCAGTTCTGCAGCACACACCAACGGGGTGCCAGTTCCCGCACTGTCTACCTGGAGACAGTGTCAGATTCCACAGATTTGGAGCTCAGTCCTCAAACACTACCCCACACCCCACCCTGCCAGCCCCCAGATACCAGTAGCAAGTCTGGGCCTCAGGAACTTCTGACCAACTGGCTTCAACTTGGCGTTCCCACAATCCCATCTTTGAGGGCAATTACATTGCTGAAGCAGCTCACACAACTCAGGGAAATATTTACGTATGTTTACCGATTTGTTCATGCAAATAAAAAATACAGGCCGGTCGAGGTGGCTCATGCCTGTAATCTGAGCACTTTGAGAGGCCAAGGTGGGCGGATCACTTGAGGTCAGGAGTTTGAGACCAGCCTGGTCAACATGGTGAAACCCTGTCTCTACTTTGTATAAAATACAAAAAATAGCCCGGTGTGGTGGTGTGCACCTGTAATCCCAGCTACTCAGGAGGCTGAGGAAGGAGAATCACTTGAGCCAGGGAGGCGGAGGTTGCAGTGAGTTGAGATCGCGCCATTGCACTCCAGCTTGGGTGACAAGAGCGAAACTCCGTCTCAAAAAAAAAAAAAAAAAAAAAAATCCTAAGCTCCCCAACTGACTGAACAGACCCCTTCTGACCCAAGGGGACCCAGAAAAACCTGAAAAACTGAACTCCTGGCCAAGACTGGAAAGGAGGTCACACTTTCTTCCTTTTAGAGTTTAGGCACAACTGACCAGCATCAACATGAACATAGAGAAATAAGACTGACAGAACAGACTCTGGACAATAGGATGCCAAATTCCAACCTTACCCTGCTATAGCATCATGGGACAAACAGCGACCCTAAAGGAAATAAAAATATTTTACCCAAAAATATATTTCTTTGACATATTTTGAAATAGTTTTGCAGAGCCATCTTTTGTGGGGGAAATTTGCATCTGTAGAGAATCTCCGTTAATGCAGCCAGGCTTCCCTGTTTAGACCTTTCTGGGACTATGAGAGATTAAATTAGAGCCTGACGCATTTAAGTTCTGAAAAGAGCTTTACCATCTATTCTTTCTGAAAGGGGCTACCTATGAGGCTTCATCTATGTAACAGGAACTTTGGGCCCAGCCCCGTGGCTCACACCTGTAATACCAGCACTTTGGGAGGCCAAGGTATGTGGATCGCTTGAGGTCAGGAGTTCGAGACAAGCCTGGCCAACATGGCAAAACCCCATCTCTACTAAAAATACAAAAATTAGCTGAGTGTGGTGGCGCATGCTTGTAATCCCAGCTGATCAGGAGGCTGAGGCAGGAGAATTGCTTGAACCCAGGAGGCAGAGGTTACAGTGAGCTGAGAGCATGCCACTGCACTCCAGCCTGGGTAACAGAGTGAGACTCCATA
>NW_016107339.1:11827224-11831898 GCF_001604975.1 Cebus imitator | reverse complement strand
TCACCCTCTGTTGCCCAGGCTGGGGTGCAGTGGCAAAATCACAGCTCACTGTAGCCTCAAACTCCCAGGGCTCAAGTGATCCTCCTCAGCCTCCCGAGTAGCTGGGACGGCTGATTTTTAATTTTCTTTGTAGAGACAGGTTCTCACTAGGTTGCCTAGGCTAATTTTTTTAAAAAAAATAATCCATGCTTTCCAAGTCCTAAAAAATATTTGCCTACCTTAAGGTTACAAAGACTTTCTCCTATGTTTTCCTTTAGAGATTTATTAATTTTAACTTTTATCCCACAATCTATTTCAAATTAAATTTTGGTATGAGGTAAGAATCAAGATTTTTTTTTTGAAATGAGGTGTTGCTACGTTGACCAAGGATTGTCTCAAACGACTGAGCTCACGGAGTCCTCCAGCCTCAGCCTCCCACACAGTGCTGGCCACCATGCCCAGCTCGAAATTCTTATTTCAAATGGATATCTAGGCTAGCGTGCTGGCTCATGCATGTAATCCCAGCACTTTGGGAGGTCAAGAAGAGTGGATCACTTAACGTCCGGAGTTCAAGACCAGCCTGGCCAACATGGTGAAACCCCGCCTGCACTAAAAATACAAAAATTAGCCAGGAGTGGTGGCGCACACCTATAATCCCAGCTACTTGGGAAGCTGAGGCAGGAGAGTTGCTTGAACCTGGCAGGCAGAAGTTTCAGTGAGTAGAGATGGTGCCACTGCACTCCAGCCTGGGCAATGAGAGCAAAACTCTGTCAAAAAAAACAAGGATATCAATAAAAAGCAATAAAAACAAACAAACAAACAAACAAAGGACATCTAGTTCTTCCAGCATCATTTGTTGAAAAGGCATTGAATTACCTTATTGAGTTAACTTGGCACCTTTGTTGAAAATCAATAGACCACAAACCATGAATTTGTGAATCTGCTTCTTGGACTCTTTCCTGTTCCATTGATTTATAGGTCTATCCTCACACAAATAGTACAGTTTTTAAATTTAATTTAATTTAATTTTTTTTGAGATGGAGTCTTGCTCTGTTGCCCAGTCTGGAGTGCAATGGCATGATCTTGGCTCACTGCAACTTCCACCTACCAGGCTCACCTCTCCCGCCTCAGCCTCCTGAGTAGCTGGGATTACAGGTGACTGCCACCATGCCCAGCTTATTTTTGTATTTTTAGCAGAGATGGGGTTTCTTTTTGTTTTCTTTTTTGAGTCAGAGTCTTGCTCTGTTGCCCAGGCTGGAATGCAGTGGTGCAATCTCAGCTCACTGCAGCCTCTAGAAACAGGGTTTCACCATGTTGGTCAGGCTGGTCTTGAACTCCTGAACTCGTGATCTGCCCACCTTGGCCTCCCAAAGTGCTGGGATTACAGGCTTGAGCCACCGCACCCGGCAGCACACTTTCTTAACACTAACTTTACAGAAAGTCTTGAAATCAGCTGGCATAAACCTTCCAACTTTGTTATTATTATTATTTTTTATTTGTTTGGTTTTTGAGATGGAGTTTCACTCCTGTTGCCCAGGCTGGAGTACGGTGGTGTGATCTCAGCTCCCGGCTGCATGGCCCTCCCTGTAAGCTGGTCATGGCATGGCTGTTTGCTTCTTCAAGATGAGTAGGAGCGTCTCTCCATGCTATTGGTCAAGATGAAATCTATAAAAAACCATGAGCATGTGAGTGACATCCCATCCCATTTGCCCTACTCTGTGGGCCAGGAGCAACTCACAGGTCCTGCTCACACTCAAGAGGAAGGGATTACGCAGGGCAAGGCTCACTGGGGGTCACTTAGGGTGTGTTGGCCACACCCTCCATACCCTTCATTCTTTACACAAATTTGTCAAAGTACCTGGGTTGTATAACCTGTAGAGTTTCCTACAGTCTGGATTTTGCTAATTGTACGCTCATGGTGCAATTCAGCATGTTCCTCTCTTCTCTGCATTTCTGGTGAACTGGCAGCTGGACACAGATAATTGATCAGGCTCAGGTTGGATCCCGTTAGCAATATTTTAGATGGTCATGGTGTGTGGTCTTCACTCAGGAGGCACATAGCATCTGTTTTATGATGCTAGTGGCTATTGAGACGTAATGCCTGCATTAATTCACTAGGGGCAGCAAAATGGTGGTATTCTAATTCTATTACTTTTTTTTAATTCACCGAATTATTATTATTATTATTATTTTTTTTTTTTGGAGACGGAGTTTCGCTCTTATTACCCAAGCTGGAGTGCAATGGCGCGATCTCGGCTCACCGCAACCTCTGCCTCCTGGGTTCAGGCAATTCTCCTGCCTCAGCCTTCGGAGTAGCTGGGATTACAGGCACACGCCACCATGCCCAGCTGATTTTTTTTTGTATTTTTAGTAGAGACGGGGTTTCACCATGTTGACCAGGATGATCTCGATCTCTTGACCTCGTGATCCACCCACCTTGGCCTCCCAAAGTGCTGGGATTACAAGCGTGAGCCACCGCGCCCGGCCTGAATTATTATTTATTTATTTCAAGATAGAGTCTTGCTCTGTGGCCCAGGCTGGAGTGCAGTGGAATGATCTTNGCGTGAGCCACCGCGCCCGGCCTGAATTATTATTTATTTATTTCAAGATAGAGTCTTGCTCTGTGGCCCAGGCTGGAGTGCAGTGGAATGATCTTGGCTCACTGCAACCTCTGCCTCCTGGGTACAAGCAATTCTCCTGTCTCAGCCTCCCAAGTAGCTGAGACTCCAGGTGCACACCACCCTGCCCGGCTAATTCTTGTATTTCTAGTAGAGATGGGTTTTCACCGTATTTGTCAGGCTAGTCTCAAACTCCTGACTTCAGGTGATTCTCCCACCTCAGCCTCTCAAAGTGCTGGGATTACAGGTGTGAGTCAACACGCCCAGCCTGTAATGTTTTTATAAGATGATGCTTTCCTTCATTTATTATTTAAGTCTAGTTCATATAGGGAAGGAAGGATAAATGTTTGATTCATTTATTTACCAGGTTTCAAAATACATATATTGGTGAGCCGTTGTTTTTTAACAGCATTGTGAACCCACGGATTTAAACCTATTTGATTGGTTCGAGTTCATTGCAATTCTTATCCTTATTAAAGCTCACACGGTCTAGCAAGAGCCTCTTCCAACTGGCTCCTGAGTCTTTTTGACATGATCCTAATTAGTCTTTGAGAGCTGCCTTGCAAGCTGGTATGTCAAGGTGATCCTGCTCTGGACTTGGAACAAAGCATTTCTCCAAGAAGCCCTGTTTTTTTTTTTTTTTTTTTTTTTTTTTGAGACGAAGTTTCACTCTTGTTGCCCAGGCTAGAGTGCAGTGGTGCTATCTTGGCCTTTATTTTTATATTTATTTATTTATTTATTTATTATTATTTTTTTTTGAGACGGAGTTTCGCTCTTGTTACCCAGGCTAGAGTGCAACGGCGCGATCTCGGCTCACCGCAACCTCCGCCTCCTGGGTTCAGGCAATTCTCCTGCCTCAGCCTCCTGAGTAGCTGGGATTACAGGCACGCGCCACCATGCCCAGCTGATTTTTTGTAGTTTTATAGAGACGGGGTTTCACCATGTTGACCAGGATAGTCTCGATCTCTTGACCTCGTGATCCACCCGCCTCGGCCTCCCAAAGTGCTGGGATTACAGGCTTGAGCCACTGCGCCCGGCCTTATTTTTTATTTTTTTAGAGATGGGCTCTTCTTGCTCTGCTGCCCAGGCTTTAGGACATTGTAGCTAACTGCAACTTGGAGCTCCTGGCTTTAAGCATTCCTCCCACCCGGGTCTCCCAAAATGCTGGGATTACAGGCGTGCCATTGTGCCCAGTCCCCAGTTGAAATATTATTTTAAGACCACAATCCAGGCTCTGGGGATGGTACTGTCACTGGGTTAGCCTTTTTGGTGGACAAAAGTAGGAAATATTGGCCAGGTGTGGTGGCTCACACCTGCAATCCCAGCACTTTGGCAGGCTGAGGTAGGAGGATCACCTAAGGTCAGGAGTTCAAGACTAGACTGGTCAACATAGTGAAACCCTGTCTCTATGAAAAAATACAAAAATTAGCCGGCTGTGGTGGTGTGTGCCTAGCGTCCCAGCTACTTGGGAGGCTGAGACAGGAGAATCACTTGAACTTGGGGGGCGGAGGTTGCAGTGAGCAAGATCTTGCCACTACACTCCAACCTGGGCCACTGTGTGAGACTCCATCTCAAAAAAAAAAAAAAGTACGAAATATATATGATTCTTTGGCAGCTCATCTGATATGAGGAAGAAGAGGGAGGGGTTGGAACTGAGAGGCAATAAATAACTGACACATTCACTGTTTTCTGGACTTTCTGGCCTTCATTGCTGTGGTCCCTGTTCTGCTGCTTAATTTTCTTTTTTTTAGCATGAATGAATGACCTGGTGTCTGGGTAAGGCTTTTTGTTTGTTTGTTTTTGAGACTGAGTCTCTCTCTCTTGCCTAGGTTGGAGTGCAGTGGCATGATCTTGATTCACTGCAACCTGCCTCCCAGATTCAAGCGATTCTCGTGCCTCAGCCTTCCTGGTAGCTGGGATTACAGGCATGCGCCATCATGCCTGGCTCATTTTTGTATTTTTAGTAGAGATGGGATTTTGCCATGTTGGCCAGGCTGGTCTCGAACTACTGACCTCAGGTGATCCATCCGCCTCAGCCTCCCAAAGCGCTGGGATTACAGGCGTGAGCCACCGCGCC
>NW_016107339.1:11802493-11826059 GCF_001604975.1 Cebus imitator | reverse complement strand
GGTGATGGCTTTCCCAGAAAGCACAAAAGCAGAAGCTTCTAGGTCTCCTAAACGTCAGATGGTCACTCCCACTGCCTTCTGGTAGTCAGAGCAAGTGGTAAGACCTGGTCAGAGTCAAGGGCAGGAACATGACTCCGAGGAGCTCAGGTACACAGAGGCAGAAGGGGTGGATAGTGCCATCTTCAGAGATGCCAGCTCAGGCTTGTCTGACCCAGAGCCCAAGCAGGTGCCATCCCCTAGGAAGCTTGCTGCAGGCCAAATGAACACTGTACCTTAGCTGTCGATAAGGGGTGGGGCAGGGGAGGGAAAGGACTCCCGGTGTTTGGACTCCTCGGGATTCCACGTAGGTATGGAGTTTCCACCTGGGTCTGCGGGGAGCACAGGGGTTGGCACAAGACTGGCACTGTGGAAAAGAATTAACTCCCATCTTTCCTCTCCACCCCTATCACTTGCAGGCCCTCCCAGGGCTGGCAGGACATACGGCCCTGCCAGTGGTAAGTCAAGCCGGGAGCCCTGCCAGGGAGGGCCAGATGGAGAGGGAGGAAAGCACAGATCAGCTCCGTGGCCGGCACCATAAATAATGCTCCTAGGTGAGGGTGGCAGCTCTGCAGGCCCATTTGATCAGCCGTGGGTGTCAGGGCTTCAGCCCTCCCCTGTCTCTGGCCTGAAAGCCTTAATCCGCCTGGCATAAGGGCTCCCTGCAACCTGCGCTGGGGAGGATGGCTGAAGGGGAAGGCAGATAATCTGACGTATCAGGGCCACTCCAAAAGCCATTCTTTTGTTCCCTCCTGGCTGAGGGGAGGTGCATGGGGCCGGCTGTGTGTGGGGAAGGGCCACCGCCTGGGGCCTTGACATTCTGATGGGCCGCAAGGCAGGCATTTTCCTCTCTGATGCCTCAGCTCTTTTTCTGGGGCTGGCTAGGAGCACTGGCAAGGCTGATGCCATATGGTGGTTCCACTTCCTCAGGCATGGAAGTGGATCTTTGCAAATTGGAGAGCAGGCACTGAGCCTCACTCCTGCTGTCTTCTATGCCTGGCTGTCTCCCCTCAAGAGAGGGAGATTTGACTTTCTGCCTCAGGACAAATTCCACAGGCTGTCCCATTTATCCTTAGGAAGACGAAACAGAGGGTTCCACCTGCCAGAACTCCCCAGATATTTTTGCTGCCAGGCTCACGGAGAGCCAGAGTGGATCAGAGGGCGCAAAGATGAGAGAGGCGAGGGAGGACCGGGAGGAAGCTGAGAGCTCCGTGCTGTCGGCATCTCGTGGTCCCCGTTCTCCCTGTACTCAGTGTCACTGCAGTTTTTTGAACAGGGAAACATTTTAGAGCTCTGATTGTCAAAGTGTAGCCTGGGACCCATCTGGGAATCAACTGGGGGAGCTTTAAAAGATGGCAGGTTCCTGGGCTTTGCCAGACCTGATTAATCGTAATCCCTAGAGAAGAGGCACAGGGGAGCTGCATTTTCAACAAGCCTTCTGGTGATTCCTTAACCTCTCTTTCTTTTTTTTTTGAAATGGGGTCTCGCTCTGGAGTGCAGTGGCACGATCTCGGCTTACTGCAACTTCTGCCTCCCCGGTTCAAGGGATTCTCCTGCCTCAGCCTCCAAAGTAGCTGGGATTACAGGTGTGCACCACCATGCCCAGCTAAGTTTTGTGCTTGTGATGGGGGCACGGTCAGGCACAGTGGCACTCTTGGCCCCTTGCGGTCTGATGGGTCTGGGAATTTAGTCATAGCACACCCTTGGTCTGGCTTGGTTTTGTTGCAGCCTGGCTTGGATGAGTTCTCCAAGGCATTTTGTGCTCTGAGATCCCACAACAAACCTTTAATAGAAATGCGTGAGTTCATAAATTGCATCGAGAAATGCGCATTCTATAAGTCACTTACCTAGAGTCAAACACTGCAGCTGTTTCTAAGCCCTGTCCGCTAACTGCCCTACTCAGAGATGCTCAGCAAAGTGACCCCCCCCCACTCCCGATGCTATCTGTGACAATGCCTGTGGTTCCCCCATCGTTGCTGAGCAGAAGTGGCATATTAGAGGTGGCAGGTCTGTGTTGCCAGAGGCCAGGAGCTCCCCTGGCTCAGTCCACCAGTCTGCAGCTACCTTCTCTGGGGTCAGGTGCCAGCCAGGCTTGATTGGTAGCAGGGCTTAGGGGTCTTGGGAGTTGTAATATGAACGTGGACTGAGCTTTGGAGGGTGACAGGGACTTGGGCTGTTGTGCGTTTCTGTAGTCATCACTATTGCTTTCCCTTCAGTGGAGCTCAGGGCATGTGGGGAGGGGCAGGGTGCGTTCAGAGATAGGCCTGGGGTCCTCCACTCCTCCCTGACGCTGCTCCACTGCAGCTGACGGCCAAGGGGACAGGGGGCATTGAGGAGGACGGATGGGGCTTGGTGCCTCTGTGGCCTGCCCACCACTCAGGGCCACTGCAGATTCGGCAGTTAGAGACACTAACCCAGAGCCAGAGAGGCGTAAGAAAACATCAAAGGACTCTCCTTTCCGCAGAAAGCGTCAAACACTCCTTCCTAGTCAAGATCCTGATATTTGCAGGAGGAAAAGTCTTCCTTTCAGGAGGCTATGCCTACATGAGCAGCCGACTAATCTCCATCACTGCTGTGGAGTCCCGCTATGTCCTCACGTTATCCATAGTGCTTCCGACAACCTGCAAAGTGGCCACTGTTTTCTCCATTTTGCAGATGGGAAAGCCGAGCCCTGGGAGCTCAGCTCTTACACAGCCAGCAAGCCGCAGGCTAGGGTGAGGGCTCAGGACTACCCCCAGGCCAAGGCTCTGCTGGCTTCCCCTCAGGCCAGGCCAGGCAGCCTCAGGGAGGTCAGAAGACAGAATTCAAGATATACAGAGTCAATGCAAAAAATCCCAACAGCATTTTTTTTAAACAGAAATAGAAAAGATTATACAATTTATATGAAATCTCAAGTGATTCTCCTGTCTCAGCCTCTTGAGTAGTTGGGACTGCAGGCTCAAGTCACCATGCCTGGCTAATTTTTGTATTTTTAGTAGAAATGGGGTTTCACCATGTTGGTCAGGCTGGTCTTGAACTCCTGACCTCGTGATCCGACTGTCTTGGCCTCCCAAAGTGTTAGGATTACAGGCGTGAGCCACTGCACCTGGCCTCTAACAAATTTTAAAATCCCATATGACTTACTGACTATTTGAGGGGACTGGGGGAGAGTGCACAGCAAGTTTCATTGTTTAAGTTTCCTCTGTGAGTATTTTTTGTGGCCATTATTTTCCTCAGGTATAATTTCTCCAGTCAAAATTTTGCAAATTCAAATTTTTTCTTTTTTTTTTTAGTTTTTCTTTTTATTTGAAGCACTGTGGTTTGTACAGATTCAAACTTCTTTGAGATGTTTCGATTCTTTCTTCTGGCCATTTAAATTTTATTTTTTAATTTAATTAAATTAATTTATTTTAAGATGGGTTTTCACTGTGTTGGCCAGGATGGTCTTAATCTCCTGACCTCGTGATCTGCCCGCCTCGGCCTCCCAAAGTGCTGGGATTACAGGCGGCCTTATTTATTTATTTATTTATTTGAGACTGAGTTTCACTCTTATTGCCCAGGCTGGAGTGCAATGGCATGATCTCCGCCCACTAGAGCCTCTGCCTCCCAGGTTCAAGCGATTCTCCTGCCTCAGCCTCCTGAGTAGCTGGGTTTACAGGCATCCGCCAGCATGCCCGGCTAATTTTTGTACTTTTAGTAGAGATGGGGTTTCGCCATGTTGGCCAGGCTGGTCTCGAACTTCTGACTTCAGGTGATCTGTCGCCTTGGCCTCCCAAAGTGCTGGGATTACAGGCATGAGCCACCCCGCCCAGTCTTTCTGGCCATTTTAAATTTTAATTTATTCATTTATTTTGGAGACAGAGTCTCATGCTGTCATCCATGCTGGAGTGCAGTGCTGCGACCTTGGCTCACTGCAACCTCCGCCTTCCAGGTTCAAGCGATTCTTGTTCCTCAGCTTCCCAAGTAGCTCAGAGTACAGGTGTGTGCCACCACACCCTGCTAATTTTTTGTAGTTTTATAGAGACAGGGTTTCACCACGTTGTCCAGGCTTATCTCAAACTCCTGAGCTCAGACAATCCACCTGCCTTGACTTTCCAAAGTGCTGGGGTTATTGGCGTGAGCCACCGCGCCCAGCTCTTCTGGTCGTTTTTATGTTGTGTTGATGATTTCTTGGGAGCAGTCACTAACTTCTCCTCTAAAGAATATCTATTATTATTCTCTAGCTCTCGAATCCCCGTTATGCTTTGTAGCATTTATCAGCAGCTGGTGTTATTTTATATTTACTTGTTTATCTGATTATCATCTTTCTTTCCTCCAAGGCTGTGAGCCCCACGAGGGCAGGGATGTTGTGCGCCTTGCTCATGGCCATATTCCCAGCACTTAGAACAGTGCCTGGGACACAGTGGGCCCTGAATACGTGGAAAGAATGTACTGAAGGAATGAAGTACAGCTTGGATAGAACACCCATGGTCTGAATTTGTCCCCTGGTTGGTCCATGAGTAAAATCACGAGGAACCTTCTTAGACACCCAGAGAGAAACAATGCCAGACAGAGAAGGGTCCAGGGCCCAGATGGTGGGCCAAGCCATCCCCCTGCGCACTGAGGATGAGCCACGTTCCAGGAGCTCCAGTTTTGCCAGGGAGACACAGGTAGCCAGCAGGGCAGCCTCTGCTTTTGTGTTTGATTTACTGATGCTACAAAGTGGTGACTTATGGCTTAAGGGCAGCACAGAACATTGTCAGTGCGACCAGAAATGGTGTTAATGATGCTACACAGACCGTCAGGGCAAAAGGAGAGACCAAGACAGACAAGGAGGCGGAGCTTTGACAACATCGGAGCTAGCACCTTTTAATAGCTGTCGTCGCCGGAGGCCAACGCTGAAGAGCCTAGCTGGGGTCTCTGCCTTCTCGCCCACCATTTTGCCCAATTGAACACTATTGAGCAACAGAACCACAGCAAAGACCTGGGCCCCACAATGAGTGATCTCATGTTTTAAAAAATTAGGTGGTCAGGCACCGTGGCTCACACCTGTAATCAGCACTTTGGGAGGCCGAGGCAGGCGGATCACTTGAGGTCAGGAGTTTGAGACCACTCTGGCCAACATGGTAAAACCCCATCTCTACCAAAAATATTTTTTAAAAAATGGCCAGGTACGGTGACTCACGCCTGTAATCCCAGCACTTTGGGAGGACAAGGAGGGCTAATCATGAGATCAAGAGTTCAATACCAGCCTGGTCAACATAGTGAAAACTCGTCTCTAATAAAAATATAAAAAATTAGGTGGACGTAGTGGCAGGTGCCTGTAATCTCAGCTACTTGGGAGGCTGAGGCAGGAGAATCGCTTGAACCCGGGAGGCAGTGGTTGCAGTGAGCCGAGATCATGCCACTTCACTCCAGCCTGGGCCACAGAGTGAGACTCCATCTAAAAAAAAAGAAAAAAATTAGCCATGTGTGGTGGCATGCACTTGTAATCCCAGCTACTTGGGAGGCTGAGGCAGGAGAATCGCTTGAACCCGGGAGGCAGTGGTTGCAGTGAGCCGAGATCATGCCACTTCACTCCAGCCTGGGCCACAGAGTGAGACTCCATCTAAAAAAAAAGAAAAAAATTAGCCATGTGTGGTGGCATGCACTTGTAATCCCAGCTACTTGGGAGGCTGAGGCAGAAGAATCGCTTGAACTTGGGAGGTGGAGGTTGCTGGAATTTCAGCATTGCACTCCAGCTTGGGTAACAGAGTGAGATTCCCTCCCAAAAAAGAAAATTACAGATGAGTTCTTATTATGTTACCCCAAGCTGGTCTCGAACTCCTGGGCTCAAGTGATTCTCCCACCTTGGCCTCCTGAGTAGCTGAGATTACATGTGTGAGCCACTATACCCAGTAAGCCACTTTAAAGCCTCCATGTGGGCTGTTCCTTGTTGCATAACAAACCATCCCAGAGTTTAGTGGCATCAAACAGCAATGTATGAGTGTCTCTCCTGATTCTGTGGGTTGACCCAGCTCAGCTGAGTGGAGTTTCTTATGTTTTTGCAGTTTGATTGCTGCTGGGGCTGCAGTCTCTGCAGGCCCAATGGGGCTGGAAGTCCAGGGCAGCTGTCTCTCTGTTACAGCTGCTGGTTGGTGCTGGCTGTCAGAGGGCTGCTGAAAGGAGCATCCACAGGAGGCAGGAAGCAGACACTGCCGGCTGGGTAAGGGCTAGGCCGGGAGCTAGCACAACATCAAGTCTGCCGTCTTCTGTTGGTCAAAGTAGTCACAGCATTCTACTTGAAACGGATGGAGGACAGACTCTCCCCCTTTTTTTTTTTTTTTTTTGTTTTGGAGTCAGTGTCTCACTGTGTTGCCCAGGCTGGAGTGCAGTGGCCTCATCTTGGCTCACGGCAACCTCTGCCTCCTGGGTTCAAGCAATTCTTCTGCCTCAGCCTCCCAAGTAGCTGAGATTATAGGCATGTGCCACCACACCGGCTGATTTTTTGTTTATTTTTTAAATTTATTTTATTTTATTTTATTTTATTATTATTTTTTTTTTTGGGACGGAGTTTCGCTCTTGTTACCCAGGCTGGAGTGCAATGGCGCAATCTCGGCTCACCGCAACCTCCGCCTCCTGGGTTCAGGCAATTCTCCTGCCTCAGCTTCCTGAGTAGCTGGGATTACAGGCACGCGCCACCATGCCCGGCTAATGTTTTGTATTTTTTTTTAGTAGAGACGGGGTTTCACCGTGTTGACCAGGACGGTCTCGATCTCTTGATCTCGTGATCCACTCGCCTTGGCCTCCCAAAGTGCTGGGATTACAGGCTTGAGCCACTGTGCCCGGCCCTGATTTTTTATTTTTATTAGAAAACGGGTCTCACCATGTTGACCAGCCTGGTCTCGAACTCCTGACCTCAAGTGATCTGTTCAATTGGCCTCCCAAAGTGCCGGGATTACAGGCGTGAGCCACTGCATTCAGCCAAAAATTAGTTATTTTTATTTTTGAGACGGGTTTCGCTCTTGTTGCTCAGGCTGGAGGGCAATGGCGTGATCTTGGCTCACTGCAACCTCTGCCTCCTGGGCTCAAGTGATTCTCCTGCTTCAGCTTCCCAAGTGGCTGGGCTTAATTATAGATATGTGTCACCATGCTCTGCTAATTTTTGTATTTTTAGTAAAGACAGGGTTTCGCCATGTTGACCAGGCTGGTCTTGAACTCCTGACCTCAGGTAATCTGCCCACTTTGGCCTCCCAAAGTGCTGGGATTATAGGCATGAGCCACCAAGCCTGGCCCTAGATGGTTTTCAGGCTTCAGCTCCAACACACCATGCTGCGATCCATCTTTACTGCATTGGAGAGGAAACCAAGGCTGAGAGGTGGTGTCCCATCCCGGGTCACCTGGTGAGTGGGTGGCAGAACGAGGATCAGAGGCAGTCCTTGGCTCTAAACTCTGTGATATATTTCATCTCATCTGGGCTGGGCCCTCCTGGCTCTGGGAAGAGGGGCAGCATGAAAAAGGGACAGAAGGCAGCAGGGCCACGGCGTGAGCAGGCTGATCTGCCAGGTTGTCTCCTCCTTGGCCTAACGCTTGGCTGCATGATGAGGAGGCCCAGCTGGAAGGAACACCTTGTGTTCCCAGACTGAAAAGCAGCAGAGAGGTTGTGGGCTGGAAAGGGTGCTTTGCGTTGCGAGCTTTGTAGGAGCAGACAGGTGTGATTTCTTTCCTCACCCATCATAGGGAGCATGCCAACACTCCTATAACAAAAGACAGGTTAACAAGACAAAAGCATACCACATTTATTTAATCAACGTATTATGTGACATGAAACTTTGTCACATGAAGAGACAAAGCCTTCAGAAATGAAAGGCCAACAACTCTTGGAAAATGGTCTATTTTTACACTCAGGTTGAAGAATAGACAGCCGTGTGGAAATGGGATTGGACAGAAGGGCATGGGCTAGTGGTAACAGACTGAGAGGGGAAGCCTGGTGACGGCAGTGGCTGCTGGCATCCCACTGGTTACAGCAGGGAGGCATGGCTGGGGCTGCAGACTCCATGGAGCTGGTGGGCACCCCACCTCTTTAGAGTTGGGGCGGGAGCTCCCTGGGTGCCGCTGCAGCTGCCCAAACCGTGGCTGCAGACCCTGGCCTCCTGCTCTGTGGAGCAGCCAAGAGCCTTGCCCTCCTGGGTGGGGCTACAGCTACGCAAACTGCAGCTGTGGCTCCCACCCTCTTTGTGCTGTTGGAGTGGGCTGGGAGCAGGCAAGATCTGCCCTCCTGGGTGCCGCTGCAGCCCCCTGACCAGCAGCTGCAGATCTGGGCCTCCCACTCCACGGAACAGGCAGGAGCTGGGCATAAGCAGGAGCCCCGCCCCTTCTGAGCTGGTGGGGTGGGAGCTCTGGGGTGCAGCTGCAGCTGCTCTCCTTCCAGGTGAGGACCCGGGAGTCTCTGCAGCCTGCACTCTCAGCGGCCCCAGGAAGCCTCCTCCGACACTTCATCCCATCTCTGCAGGCTCGGGGTGTCTGCTGCTTCCACCTCCTGGCCTCTCTCCTCTCCCAGCACCTGCTCTGATCTCAGAGCAGGGTTGGAGCTGAGCCCTAGGGCCATGAATGGCAGTGGGAGGCCTGGGTAGATGGGGGCGGGTCCCCAGTAAGGCCCCAGCTTCAGGCTAGGGAGGGGGGGCCTGAAGGCTGAGGGCTGGGCTGCCCATCCCAGCTGCCAGTCCCAACAAACTGGAGTGGGGACTCATGGTGCCTCTTCTGGCCCATCCATGGCCACTTTTGTACCAATCAGCAGGTACTTCCTCCTCTCTGAGGTCCATAAAAGCCCTGGGCTCAGCCAGAGCAGAGCAGAGGATGGCCAGAGAACGAAGAGGGTAGAGAAACAATGGGACACAACCAGCTGCAGAGAGGAGCTACCCTCTCCAGGGCCTCCTCTCTGCTGAGCACTGAACACTTGACTGAGGGATGCCCTGCCTACAGAGAGGAGCTACCCCCTGCGGTCTCTTCTGAGCTGTTGTAACACTCAATAAAGCTCATCTTCGTCTTGTTTACCCTTCACTTGTCTGTGTACTGCAGGATGAGAACTCGGGCAAATGTACCGTGTCTGGCCAGAAAATCGACACCCTGAAGATTCTGTAACACCAGCAAGGCCCAGCCAGGCCTTCTGTTCAGATTCATTGGTCTCTCTATGTAACATTCCTTCCTCCATGGTCTGGGGCAGGACCCTTCTAGAATGAAGGTCTTCAGGAGAGAAGGGAGAGGGTAACCTTTCTAGGATTTATGGCTTGCTTTGGGAGAGAGGGGTTGTAGTTTCTATGTCTCACCTTGGAGAAGACAAATTCTGGTTTCTATGACTCCCCTCAGGGAAGAAAGAGGGGTGGGAGACAGAAGGGCAGGAGAAGAGGGCGAGAGACTTTGTTTCTGAGACTACTTTGGAGGCCGTTCCCTTAGTTCAAAGTACTTAACTTGCCAACGTGTCAGACTCTGGGGTTTCGTTTGCTCAGCCCAGCAACCTCATGGCAGTGCCTCTGTTTAACTCCTGTTTTCTTCTTGGGTGCATTTGCTTTGGAGGAAGTAGAAGCTGAAGCACAGCCCAGGATTGAAGAGGAACTCAGCCCTAAAATTCTGGAGACCAGGGCTTGAGGCCTAAGCCTGCCACGGACTCACTGGGACCCCTGAGCAACTCACCCAGGCTTTCTGGGCCTGGGACACGGGAGCTTGACCCAATGGGGCCTCTCCAGTTACAGGATACAGGTTCTGGCCATCAGGCTTGGGTTCAAAGCCCAGCTCAATTGAGGCCTATTGGATGAGTCGTTTTCTCATTTAAAAAAAGTGGAAGTCAAAGTAATATTTGGCGTGGTAAGAATCAAATGAAACAATGCATGTGGAGGGTTTTGGAAAACTGAAAAATCAATACTTTGTACAGATTCTCCCCCGCCCTCCACCATTCATTTTCAGGATGACATTACTAATGATGAATTCTGCCCAAGACCACATCTTAAATATAAAAGATGATTTTCGACTGGGCACAGTGGCTCACACTTGTAATCCCAGCACTTTGGGAGGCTGAGGCGGGCGGATAGCTTGAGGCCAGGAGTTTGAGGCTGGCTTGGCCCACATGGTGAAACCCCGTCTCTACTAAAAATACAGAAATTAGCTGGGCGTGTTGGTGCACACCTGTAATTCCAGCTACTGGGAGGATGAGGTGGGAGGATCACTTGAGCCTGGGAGGTGGAGGTTGCAGCGAACCATGATTATGCCACTGCACTCAAGCCTAGGAGACAGAGCAGGACCTTGTTTCCAAAAAGAAAGGAAAAGAAAACAAGAAAAGAAAAGGAAAAAGAAAAAGTTAAATTGACCTGGCATCCTAAACAAGCAAACGAAAATTACAAAATCTGTCACGTGTGGAACCTGACGGCCAGCCTTCGGTTAGGTATTCTGCTTGCGTTTAAGGTACATCGCCACTAGGTGGCGATGGTATCTGGGCCATTGAGGCTTGTTCCAGTGCTGGGTACCCAAAGGACAATCTCAAGTGTCCTCTCTTTTTATACTTGGAGAGAGGCACCCCCGATGGACCCACCGAGCCTCAGTTTCCTCAGTTGTAAAATGAGGATAAGAGTTCCCACATGAGGGCAAGTTTGTAAACTCCTGCTGTGCATAGCAATGTGCTTAGCAAATGTTTGTTTCTTTCCTAGATGTATAGTTAGGAGCATAGCTTCTGGAACCAGACTGCCTGGGTTTGAATCCCAGTCCTACCACTCACCAGTTTTGTGACCTCAGGCAAGTTACCTAACCTCTGTGGGTCTCCATTTTCCTGCCCATGTAATGGGGGCTGTAATCAGACCCATCCCTGTAGTTTCTATGTGTAAAGCTTAGAAAATGCCTGCTCTGCTGGGCGCGGTGGCTCATGCCTGTAATCCCAGCACTTTGAGAGGCCAAGGCAGGCGGATCACAAGATCAGGAGATCGAGATCATCCTGGCCAACATAGTGAAACCCCATCCCTGCTAAAATACAAAAAAATTAGCCAGGCGTGGTGGTGCACGGCTGTAGTCCCAGCTACTCAGGAGGCTGAAGCAGGGGAATCACTTGAAGCCAGGCGGGGGATGCCGTGAGCCGAGATCATGCCACTGCACTACAGCCTGGGCGACAGAGCAAGACTCCATCTCAAAAAAAATAATGATAATACAATAAAATAAAAAACTAGAAAGTGCCTGCTCCAGGAAAAGGGCTGTGTTTGCCACAGTGTCTGCATGTCCTGGGGGAGTAGGCTGGTCTGTGTCTTAACTCTGGGCGCCTCCCACGACGGAGGGCCTTGCGAACGTGAGATGTCTTCAGGGAGTTTTTTTTTTTTTTTTTTTGAGACGGAGTTTCGCTCTTGTTGTCCAGGCTGGAGTGCAATGGTGCATTCTCAGTTCACCGCAACCTCTGTCTCCTGGGTTCAGGCAATTCTCCTGTCTCAGCCTCCCGAGTAGCTGAGATTACAGGCACACGCCACCATGTCCGGCTAATTTTTTGCATTTTTAGTAGAGACGGGGTTTCACCATGTTGGCCAAGATGGTCTTGATCTCTTCACCTCGTGATCCACCCGCCTCGGCCTTCCAAAGTGCTGGGATTACAGGCGTGAGCCACTGCGCCTGGCCTCTTCAGGGAGTTTTTAAGCCCCTGGGCATGAGTCATGGACTGAGGAAGCCACAGATCTGAGGCTCCTGGCATCCCGGTCTCAGATTTAGGACACAGCTGGCAACAACCTCCGTCCACCAGGCAGGTTACAGCACTCAATTTGCAAGCGTGAAGCCAGCTGGTGGGAGGATAAGGCGAGGGCAGAAGGAGCTGGGAGACTGTTTTTAAAGAACTTTTGTGCCTCAGGGGTGTCCTGCTCACGTCCCTGCGTGCTGCGGAAAGGCAGCTCAAAAAATAAAACACCCCATCGGGCGACTGGGCCAATTGCTTTCCACGCTCTGACCTGCCCACCTCTATGCAGGTTTGCGGGGGAGGAATCATGTGGTAAAGACAGCACCTGACCAGAAGTCAGGAGATCTGTTTTTAGCCACAGCTGTGTCACGGATGTGCTGTGTGACCTTGAATGAATCACATTCCCTCTCTGGGCTTCAGAGTCCTGCTCTGCCAAAATTTGGGGGAAAAAAATCAGTGTCTTTTCTTTTTAAGCAGAGATGTGGTAAGAATAGAGAAACTCCTCAAAACCCCACCTTATCCTTGAAACCTTTCGTGTTGGATGGAACAAAAGGGAACCCATGGCATCTCCACCACCCTCCTGCTCTCCTATGCTAAACATGCAATATTAATTACCATCCATTATTCATTGATTGATTGATTGATTTCACAGGCTTGTCCAGTGCTGTTCTGTTCTTTCCACATGTTATGTCTGCAGCATGTGAAAACTCCTCTGGGGAGGTCTGTGCCTGCCTCGCTGCCCTCTATGGCACAGACCGCCTAACGGAGGAGGCTTCTGACGGAGGGAGGGCTCAAAGCTCCCAGTGGAAAGGAAGGTCCCATGGAAACTGAGGCTGGTCAGATCTTAATGGGACTGAGAAAAGTGCACTGAGGCTGGGTGCGGTAGCTCACGCCTGTAATCCCAGCACTTTGGGAGGCCAGGGTGGGTGGATCATGAGGTTAGGAGTTCAAGACCAGTCTGGCCAACATGGTGAAACCCTGTGTCTACTAAAAATACAAAAATTAGCCAACCGTGGAGGCACATGTCTGGAATCCCAGCTACCAGAGGCTGAGGCAGGAGAATTGCTTAAACAATTCTCCTGGCGGAGGAGGTTGCCGTTAGCTGAGATTGTGCCACTGCTCTCCAGCCTGGGCAACAGAGCAAGACTTTGTCTCGGAAGAAAGAAAGAAAAAAAAGTGTGTTGAGGAGACAAAGGATGTGAAAAGCACTTTGAAGAGTGAAAAGTGCTGCGCAAAAGGGAGAAAGTCTTATTCTCTGAGCAGCGGCACAAAACAATTAGACAGAGAGGAGAGCGAGAGGGAGCGAGAAAAAGTTTATCTTCGATGCATATAACTTTTGCAGACAGAAAACCTAGAAGAAAGCTAGTTTAATTTTAGGAAGCATGGAAGTTGTGTCAATTCCTAAAATAACAGTTTATTTTAGATTACACAGGACAGGTGTGTGTGTGTGTGTGTGTGTGCGTGTGTGTGTGTGTGTGTGTGTGTGTTCTCCTCTGTTTTTTTATGGCTTGGGGTTGCTAAGGTCTGAATTCGGCTCCAGGGAAGCCTCAACTCCTAAAGCAGTAAGCCCAGCTCAATCTCTGTCTTCTCTCTCACCCCTCTCCCCGCCCACCTCCTCCCTCTCCTTACCTCTGCCCAATCAGGTCTGCTTAGCCACTGCCCTTCCACACTGTCCCCAAGTGGCTCCACCCCTGTGAAGGCAGAGTCCTCCCTGTGCCCTCTGCGTTACACCTGTCCCTTGTGAATGTCCTCTTCCTGCTCTTGCCATTCTCCACCGAATGCTGCTGCCGAGGGACATCGAGTGTCCTCTCTCAGTCAGCGTCCTGTGCGCTGGACTTCACCGCCTTTTCAAAACCTTCCAGGCCTGGGCTCCATTCCATCTACATCAAAGCTCCTGATGACACGCTGAGCCAGGCTAATGTATTAGAAGGGGCGGGGCCGATTGTTAGTCTATCCATCCTAGATTGTCCTTTAAGAGCCTCTTGGGGAATTAGCTTCTTCTTTTTTTTTTTGAGACGGAGTTTCACTCATGTTACCCAGGCTGGAGTGCAATGGCGTGATCTCGGCTCACCGCAACCGCCGCCTCCTGGGTTCAGGCAATTCTCCTGCCTCAGCCTCCTGAGTAGCTGGGATTATAGGCACGTGCCACCATGCCCAGCTAATGTTTTGTATTTTTAGTAGAGACGGGGTTTCACCATGGTGACCAGGATGGTCTCGATCTCTTGACCTCGTGATCCACCCGCCTCGGCCTCCCAAAGTGCTGGGATTACAGGCTTGAGCCACCGCGCCCGGACTTTTTTTTTTTTTTCGGAGTCTTGCTCTGTCACCAGGCTGGAGTGTAGTGGCACAATCCCGGCTCACTGCAACCTCCGCCTCCTGGGTTCAAGCGATTCTTCCGCCTCAGCCTCCCGAGTAGCTGGGACTACAGGCGCGTGCCACCACACCCAGCTAATTTTTGTATTTTTAGTAGAGACGGGGTTTCATCATGGCGAGAATGGTCTCGATCTCTTGATCTCGTGATCTGCCCACCTCGGCCTCCCAAAGTGCTGGGATTACAGGCGTGAGCCACCGGGCCCGGCCTTGGAATTAGCTTCTTTACATTAAGAAAGTCCTGATAGGCTAAGCACGATGGCTCACGCCTGAAATCCCAGCACTTTGGGAGGCTGAGATGGGAGGCTCGCGTGAGCCCAGGAGTTCAAAACCAGCTTGGGCAACGTAGGGAGACCCTGTCTCTACAAATAATTTTTAAAAATTAGCCAGGTGTGGTGGCATACTCCTGTAGTCCCAGCTACTAGGGAAACTGAGGCGGGTGGAAGAGGATTGCTTGAGCCCAGGAGGTTGAGGCTGCAGTGAGCTGTGATTGCAACACTTTATTCCAGCCTGGGCAAAACAGCAAGACCCTGTCTGAAAAAAAAAATTCTTTCTAAAGATGGGCATTTCACAGCACTGTGGTAGACCAGAAAGGGAGAAATTTTGGGGTGCATGTAGTTGATGGGAATAATAATATCATCATTTTGGCACACCTACTAGGTACCAGGCACTATGCTAGGTGACTGGTTCCTTGTCTAATTCCATGATCATAAATACTACAAAAATACCTGAGTACTTATGTGCTAAGCAGTTCACCTAGATTGTCTTGTGCAGTAGGCGCTGTTGCCATGCCCATTTTCCAAGCCTGGGAACCAAGGAACAGATCAATTAAGCAACTTGCCACACAGCTATTAAGATGAAAAGGCTGAATCTCAAGGGGTTGAATTACTTGTCCATGTTCACCCGGCAAGCAAGAAACTGAGTGAAGTTGATGTCCCCCCGCCTCTGCCCTACGTGCTCATCACACCTCCTTCTGGGGCTACTGGGAAATTCTGGGTTGGGGTGAGGACAGCTAGGACCAGGAACTGCTGGAGTGGAAGTGGGGGGTGGGGCTTCACCAGCCCGAGACAAAGAGCGTATCCCTTGCTCAGACGGTGTCCAGCAGTGCTCCACGACCCAGCCCTAGCCACCTGCCAAACGTCCCCTGGCTTTGCTGGCCTTTCCCAGCAATCCATCCCTGCCTCCTGCCCTGTCTGGCTCATCAGAATCCCAGTTAACCTTTGGCACCCTGTTGGAATGCTGCCTCCTCCAGGAAGCCTTCCCGGATGGCCCTAAACCAGAGTGTCCTGACCTCCTCCAGAATATTGTTCACTCACTTGGCCGTCCTATTCAGGCTTGAGGTACATACTACCATCTGGCCTCCACAGCTAGGTGTTGAGTTCCCCGAGGCTCCAACACCTAACATGCAGGTGCTCAGAGAATTCTTAATGCATGAGTAAATACAGCATTCAGGCATCCCACGGGGTCACAGGAGCATGAATTTCAGTGCCTCTGATGAAGCGTGTGGAGAGAGAAGTCAGGAAATATAAACGTGATTATTCCAGGCTCAAGCAATAGGGAGTAGTGAGGTCTGCGGTAAACTAGAGTCTGCATGCCTACTTGAGGGGCTCACAGTCAAAATCAATCACCAATCCCACCCCCCAGTCCCTACACACCTAAAGGGCAGGGACCCATTCTGGTCCTCAGCAATCTCACTTCCTTTGCCTTCCTCCACCTTTATTTTTCTATTCTGTGCATACGGCTTGAAAACCCTCTCTTAGCTACCGATACTGAATGTCTGTCTTCCCTCACACAGGTGAACTACGAGACGGCAGAGTTTTGCTCTGTCCTCTGCTGCAGCCCAGCCCCTCCTCAGTGGCTGGCACAGAACAGGTCTTCAGGAGGTATGTGCCCCGCTCCTCCCTGCAGCTTCCGGGCTCCAGGCAGCATTCAGGACTCAAGTCGGAAGAGTGAAGGCCGTTGAGGACTTGTTAGGCCCCAATTCCCCCAGCGAACCCCAAGGAGACGGGAGCTTTGAGTCTGTTTTGGTGACAGCCGGTCCTCCTGGAACTAGGACACCAGGGTTAGCGACTCTGCCCCATGGGGTCCCAGGGCAGGGGCTGCGGGCGGGGTGGGCATCGGTGGGGCGGTGGTGCAGGCTCCCACGCACGTTCAACATGCCCATCACACAGGCACCCGCACGCACCAGGGGACGCCGAGGCTCCGGAGCAGAGGAAAGGCCAAGGCGGTGGGGAGATGGGGAGAGAGGCGGGGAGCAACACCCCGGGCTCCGAGCGCGCCAGCTGGGAGGGCTGGGAAGGAGGGCGCACGGGAGGGCTCCTGGCACGCGCGGGACCGCGGGCAGCCCCCGGAGGAGGGAGTCGGGCAGGACGGCTGGGGCAGGGGGCAGCTGACGCAGGGGGGAGCCGGACCCCACCGGCCACCCCCCGGCGCCTGCCAAACTGGTGGCTGCCTCCCCGGCAGCCGCGGCGCGTCCACCTGCGCAGCCACCGCGCCGCCCTGCCCGCGCTGCCATTGGCTAGCTAAAAATGCCTCTCTAATCTGCGCGGCTCTGTGCACGCCTCCTCCTCATCCTTCCCCCCGCTCCGCCTCGTCTCTGACCTTCCTCCTTCCCGCAGCCCAGGCGAGATCCCGGAGAGACGCGGTGGCGGCGGCAGCGCCAGCCCCTCCTCCCCCGGGAAGTCGGCCGGGCTTGAGGCCGGGCCCCAGACGTCCCGCTTCGCCCAGAGGCGCCGCCAATGGTGCCCGGCGCTCCTGCCCCCAGGTAGGGGGTCTGGCCCTTGAATAGAGGGTGGCGGGTTGTGTGGGGGGTGTACAGTTAGGGAGTGCGTGTTCGAAGTGGGCGCCGAGACTGGCATCTCCCTGGGCCAGAGCCAGGGGCAGGTTGGGCAGCTGCCTGGAGAGAAGTGGGTGCGCGCCCGGGGATGCTTTGCAGGGGACAGAGTTCGCGGGCATCACACAGGCAGTGCTAGGATGCCCCTGCGCTGTGTCCCTTGGGGGCGGCGCGAGCCGGCAACGGAGGCCTTTACCCCAGGAAAAGCGCCGGAAATAGGTTCCTGGGGAAGCTGGGGCCTGGGCCCGGGCGGTCCGGGTCTTTGGACTGCTACCAGAAAGGGTGGGTGAGCTGGTGCCAGCTTGGTGCGTAGGCTATTTATGGATCAGAGTGGGCTGGGGAGAAACACAGCAGCTGATGCCTGTCTGGCTTATGGTTAAAGGTATTTCCTTCTGTCCCCTACCCCTTCCCCCACAGCTGGGATGGGAGGGGGGAGGAGGCAAGAAGGAGGTGATGGTGCGAAAAGGCCCGCAGATACAGAAGCCACGGGCTGCTGGGCACTGCCCTCCCCTGCAAGCCCCAGGCCACTCGCTGCCTGTTGGAGCTGTCTCTGCCCCTTATTTTCACCTTACAAGAGGCTATGATAAGGTTAAAGGGTCATCAGGGTGTAGGGGACATGGTGGCAAACCTGGGAGCTTGGCCAGATCCAGCTTCAAGCCTCAGCTGCCCCTGCCCACAACAGCCCAGCTCTGCACCACATAGGCAGTGACATATATGGCCGCTTTTTTCGAGGCACAACCATAAATAACCCACATTGCCCCAGCCCCTGGCATAGCTGGGGTGCAAACGAGACTGTCTGTCGGTGATTTTGCTTCCACCCTCCACCGTGGCCTTTCCATTACATGTCCAAGTCACCCCTCTCAAGCCGCCCTTCCAGGCAGCTTCCCTGATACCCCAGGTGAGATCCTTGCCCCCTCCGCTGTGCTCCTGGACTGCCGTGGCTGGGTTATTTGTCTTGTTTGTCTCCTTCTAGAGCAGAGGTATTTTCAGGCGGGGAATCTGTCTAATTCATCTCTGTCGTTGCCCCTGCACCAGAGCAGGTTTGGCACCAAGTAAATAATTTGTGGAATGAGTGACTGAATGTGGAATGAGTGACTGCAATAATTTGTGGATTGAGCGTGAACTCTGGGAAATAGCTGGCAACCCCAGGGAGGGGGTTGAGCCCACTCTTGGGCTTTCTCTCTATCCCCCAGGACCAAAGAGCCACCCAAACCAGACAGTTCTCTGTAGGCCCCTCCTAAGTCTGGAGTTGATGGGAACCTATGGCTTTTGGAGACAGTGTTGCAACCTGCTGGCTCCAGAGGGTCTTATGGGCCCCTGGTTTGAGTGTCCAGGCCTGGTCCTGGCTCTGGAGAAGGTCTGATGTGAAGGTCTGGCTCTCCTCTGGTTGCTGGGTTAGTGCTTTCTTCCTGGGGTGCCAAACTTAGACCAGGGTCTCTGCCTTGGTCCTAGCCCTTGGGAGGAAAATCCAGGTCAACAACAGGGAAGCTGGGAAGGCCCAAGCCAGGCCGTCCTCAGTGTCTGGGGTGTTAATAGCAAGCTCTCAGGGGTCTCATGACCCTCAGGTGTGGAGGAGCAAACCCAGTTCAGAGGAAGAGGCCTGTGTCTGTGAAGGATGGCAACACCTCCAGGCTTAGGAGGGGCCTAGAAAGAACTGTCTGGTTGGGGTGTCTCTTTGGTTGTGGGGACTAGAGAGAAAGCCCAAGAGGGACCTAACACCCTCCTTCAGGCTGCCAGCTATTTCCCAAAGTTCACAGTCATTCAATCATTCATTCAACACTATTCCACAAATAGTGCTGCTATTCGACAGCCATGTAGTCTCCCTAACGCGGCTCTGCCACCGTCCCCATGCCCAGTCCAACTCTCCCTTCTTTGTTTTTTTTGAGACAGAGTCTCACTCTTGTTGCCCAGGCTGGAGTGCAGTGATGCAATCTTGGCTCACTGCAACCTCCACCTCCCAGGTTCAAGTGATTCTCCTGCCTCAGCCTCCCAAATAGCTGGGATTATAGGCGTGGGCCACCACACATGGCTAATTCATATTTTTAGTAGAGATGGGGTTTCACCATCCTGGCCAGGCTGGTCTCGAATTCTTGACCTCGTGATCCACCCACCTCGGCCTCCCAAAGTGCTGGGATTACAGGCGTGAACCACCAGGCCCAGCCTCCGACTCTCCCTTCTTGCTCTCACTCCGCCCCTCAGCTGCCCTGAGCTGCTTTCAGTTCCTCAAGCATGTGGGGCTTCTGTCACCTGCAGGCTTTGCACAGGCTGTTCCTGCCTCCTCCTCTCCCTCCTCCTTCCCACCCAAATCTCTCACCCTCGGGAGTCCACTGAGACTCCTCTTCCTTCCAGAAGCTTCCCCAGCTTGGGTTGGGAGCCTCACCCATGAATCCCCTTCCCGCAGGCTGGCTGCCTCCCCTAGGAACCCTCCCATCACACAGTGTCCTCTTGGGCTTCTGATCACCCCTCCCTGCTGGGCTGTGGGGTCTGTGGGTGCAGAGTCTGTGCGCTGTTTCCGGTGGCCCCTGGCGTGGCACAGAGGAGCCCCAGCTCTGGCTTGTGGAGCGAGTGAGTGGCTACCGGTCTCATCATCTACTTCCTCTCCTCGCCAATATCAGGACACATTTTGCATTCTTCTTCTCCCATTAGGAGTTTGCAGGATCCCCCCAGCAAGAATGAGTTGGTGGTAGAAAGCCTTCCCTGGAGAAGTCAAACTGGCTACAGGTCTGGAAGGACAGAAGGACAGGAGAGGACATTAGGGGTGGGGGCATACACCAAGTTGGGGGGCCTCCCTGGGGAACCAGGTGGAGGGGCTGGGACAGGAGTGGGTATACTAGATAGGAAGGAGGCTACTTGATTTGGTTTTGCATATATATATATATAAAATTTGGTTTTGCATGTTTCTTAAAGAAAAATAGCTTTTATTATTTTTCTTATTACCAAAATAATATGTGTTTGCTGAGGGGCAGGTCAGGGTCCCAGGAAGTAGCCGTGAGGATTGGCAGGCAGGTAGGGGAGGGGTCCCAGAGCTCCCCTGTGCAAAGCAGGGAAGGAAGTGGGATTGGATGAGGGAAGTGGACTCATGCAGTCCCAACAGGAGACGGGGTACCCTGGGGCTAGAGTGGCCTTTCAGGTTGTGCGCATTTGCTTGGGAGAGTTGGGCCCTAGACCCCAGCATCTGCACCCATCAGGCAGTGGGTGTGGGCGGCCTTCTGGCAGGTGGCTCTCTGGTAGCAGCAGTCCTTGAAGCGTCTGTCCATGGAGGTCGCCTGCTGACAGCACCAACCCCTTAGGGCAACAGATAGTGTTCGTCACCAGGAAGGATGGGTTGGGAGGAAGCCAGAGGTGGGCCAGAGGGACAAGGTCAACGGAACCTGGCCTCAGCTGGCTCTGGGGAGACAGGACCTCTAATGCCAGGGAAGTTGCTGATGCCATTTCCAGGAAGGGAGCGTGTCTGTGGGGAGCAATTTAGAATGTACTGGAAAGCCAAATGAAGGAAACCCATTAGCCACTTCAGACCCACCTGCCATGGGCACTTTGTGGCTGGTTTCCAGCCAGGGGCAGGGTGACCTGGAGGGGAGGGTTGGGCTGGGGACTGGGCCGTGGGCCTCTCCTCCACCCTGCCCTGGGTGGTGCCTCTGAAGACCTCGAGCTTGGGTGTGAGGGGCTGCAGGATACCTGAAGACTAGGAGGGCAGAGGAGGCCTTGGCTCCTACTTAGAAATCACTCAATATTATTATTATCATTTTCTTTTTAGAGAGAGGCTCTTGCTCTGTCACCCAGCCTGGAGTGCAGCCTCAACCTCCTGGGCTCAAGGGACTCTCCCACCTCAGCCTCCCGAGTAGCTGGGGCTACAGGTGGCGTGCTACCATGCCTGGCTAATTTTTCGATTTTGTTGTAGAGATGGGGTCTTACTATGTTGCCCAGGCTAAAAAATCGCTTGATATTAAAATGCTGGGTAGGGGCTAGGGTAGGCTTTCCATTAAAATGCAGGATACTCAGGTAATCTTAAATTTCAGAAAAACGACAAATGTGTTTTTTGTTGTTTTTTAGTCTAAGTGTGTCCCAAACATTGCATAGGACATATTTTTACTAAAAACTGTATTTGTCATTTATCTGAAATTCAGATTTAACTAGGTGTCTTGAATTTTTATTTTATTTTTATATTTACTTATTTATTGATTGATTTTTATTTTTCAAATGGAGTTTCGCTCTTGTTGCCCAGGCTGGAATGCAATGGCGTGATCTCAGCTCACTGCAACCTCCGCCTCCTGGGTTCAAGCAATTCTCCTGCCTCAGCCTCTTGAGTAGCTGGGATTATAGGTGCCCGCCACCGTGCCCAGCTAATTTTTGTATTTTTAGTAGAGATGGGGTTTTGCCACGTTGGCCAGGCTGGTCTTGAACTCCTGACCTCAAGTGATCCGCCCGTCTCAGCCTCCCAAAGTGCTGGGATCACAGGCGTGAGCCTCCTCGCCTGGCTCTGAATTGTTACTGACTAAATGTGGCCACTGTAGGCTGGGATAGGGAGGAGTGAAGAGAGAGGGTGAGAATTTTCTCTTCTTGAGTGTGGGAGAAGAATCAATAGATACTTGTTTGAAGTTGACAGTTTTAAAACATTAACACGTCCATTTTTAGAAACAGGTGAGATGTTCCAAATTTCCCATCTGTTAACTTTCTATACTGGCTAGAGTAGCCCCTTATTTGTGGATTTTGGCTCCTTAGTGCTGCTGAGAAATAATAAAACCATAGTTCCCTTATTTATTCAGGTGAGGCAAAGGGCGATGTGGTGATGAAGGGTGAAATCACTAAATAGGGTTAATCCATTTAAGAAATAAAAGTCCTCATCCTAAGAAAGCGCTCATCTGGCAGAGGGCGTGGGAAACTGGAACTCCCGCGTCAGTCGGGGAGCCTACGTTAGCACTGTGTTTTTGGCAACAGCGGTCACAGTTTTGACTCGGCAATTCCACTTTTTGGGACTTATCCCACAGGTACACTCTGATCAGGGTGCAAAGATTAGCTGGGCAGACAGTCAGTGTAGCAAAGCTAGATGTCCCTCAGGAAGACCAGTGACAGAGTCAAGACTTCTGCATATGCTGTGATTTTAGGCGGTTGTTGGTTCTGGGATTTAGTCAGTGGATCTCTGAACGTGTTTTGTGCCAGGCCACTTTAGGTGCTTGGGGACACTGAGACCAGATGGGGCGGAGCTAATTACCAGTGTGGAAAGATGGGCACAACATACTGATGAGTTACAGCAAGTGGCTTTGTAGAACAATGTGTGTAGTATGATGTGCATACACGTATGTTCCTCTCTGTTCATTTCTACATGACATGCATAGAAGGCTGCATACCTGATTGTGATTAGAGCTTACCTCTGGGGGGAGGCTGATTGCCGGGACAGAGGGAGAATGTATCCTCTTTATTTCAGCCATCCTGTGCTGTTTGCATTTTACAAACAAATATCATTACTCATGAAGAAAAAAATTAAAACTGCACTTGATGGTACTGGGAATATTTTTCTTAGAAAGCTAAAAAAAAGAGCATGTAAACTGCATTCCCCTTAATCTGACAGGAATGCAGTTGAGTCACGAGCTGCCACTGTGTTTGGAGAGTTTTTATATGTGGCTGGTTCCTAACTGGTCCTCTTACGGGCTTATTTCTCCTCTCCCTCCTCCCAGACCCGTGGTGCATGAAACCTGGCAGGATGGGAATGGGGGTAAAGTCACATCTGGGTATCAGGAGGCTGGGTATCAGGAGGCTGGGTATCAGGAGGCTGGGTATCAGGAGCATGGCAGAAGTGGGGCATCTGGGAAACTGGTGGCTACGTAGCACTGGGGTGTCCTGTAGGGGCACAAAGGAGGGGCCGGGGATCCCTGACATGTGCCAAGCACTCTTCTGTTTATCCATATTTATTAAATCACTTAGTCCTCTTAGTAACCTCATGGGGTTATCCCCATTTTACAGATGGGGCAACTGACGTTAAGTGCCTTGCCTGAGGTCACACATTGAATAAGTGGCTGAGCCAGATTCACAGCGTGCAGTCTGGCTCCAGAGGCTGTGCTTGTGAGCCTCTGTGCCTCAGCACCTGTTGTCAAGGAGTGGGGATAATCTCTTGTGTCAGAGACTGGAGGCAGGGGTGTTCTGGAAGACTGAAGGAGGGTTGTCTTCTGCAGAAGGCAGACCTGGAAGGAAAGGATGGTCAGATCCAGAGATGGTTGGGTGTGGGCAGGGTTGGGCATTCCAGGCAGAGTGACGGCAGGGACAAAGACGCAAAGGCTGAAATGTGAGTGCTGGGCTCAGGGGCTGGGAAGGAAGTCAGCACAGGAACACGAGGGAGGACATGGGTCGTGAGGCTGGTGGGGCAGCCAGCCTGCACTGCTGCTGCTGGACATTTTAAATGATCCTCCTCATAGGACCTTTTGGGACAGGCGGTCCAGGGCCTTCTCTGCTCCGCCTTGCAGGGCCTGGCAAAAACCCTGCATCCCTCAGCCCCACTCTGCCCAACCTGGGCCTCCCCTGAGGTCACACATCTCATCCCTGGGTTCTTGGGGTCTAGCCTTGACCAAACACTGAGGATAAGAGGGGCAGCCGAGGCACGGCTAGAGGGCTGGGGATTGGGGATCCAGGCCGAGATCCCTGCCCTGACACTGACTCACTGAGCCATCACTCAACACGCTCCCTTGGATTCTGTTTCCTCTTGT
>NW_016107339.1:11778016-11801063 GCF_001604975.1 Cebus imitator | reverse complement strand
TAATCCCAGCTACTCAGGAGGCTGAGGCAGGAGAATTGCCTGAACCCAGGACGCGGAGGTTGCGGTGAGCCGAGATCGCGCCATTGCACTCCAGCCTGGGTAACAAGAGCGAAACTCCCTCTGAAAAAAAAAAAATAATAATAATAATAAATTAGACTTGATCAAAATGTAAAATTCTGGCCTGGTACAGTGGCTCACACCTGTAATTCCAGCACTTTGGGAGCCCAAGGCAGGTGGATCACAAGGTCAGGAGTTTGAGACCAGCCTGGCCAACATGATGAAACCCCATCTCTACTAAAATTACAAAAATTAGCCAGGCATGGTGGCACCACACACCTGCAGTCCCAGCAGCGTGACAGCCCTTTCCCTTTCCCTGCCCCTCAACCCTGCCCACAGAGCTGATCGCCTCCTCCTCTCACACTGCTAGCACCTCTCCTTTCAATATTTTCTAAAATAAAAAAAAATTATTTTAACTCACATATTTGTGCCTAGTGTGTCACAGTTTACAAAATACTTCCTGTCTCAGGTCGGGTCTTCTAGAAGCAGAGCTGAGGCAGGGATTCCTGGGCAAATGATTTATTGCAAGCATGCTGACATTAGGGTGGAAAAAGATGTGCTTACAGCTGAAGCCTGGCTCTAGCTGATCCCCCGGGAGCTCTAGATTATGAACAGGGAGTCCCACAGGGTTATCTTTCCTCCAGGCAAGGGGCCAGGCCTTTGGAGCCCCTTAGTAGGTGGTCGTTGTCAGCAAGCTGCTTCCCGGGGACGGTCTAACCTCCCCCGCATCTCCAGGTGAGGCAGCTCCTGTAAGCCGAGGGCAGCTCTCAGGGGAAGGGGGCAGCTGTGAGCTGTTAGCAGCCGGCACCTATGGCTGCTGGGAGATGGGTCCCCCACCTGATAAGTGGACACCAGCAGCACCCCCTCTACTTCCATATCCATTTCTGCTTTGAGCCTTGCCACAAGCCTGTGGGGATGGTATTTATTAATGATGATTATTCCCATTTCTGAGAGGAGGAAGCTGAGGTTCTTGGGGGGAAATGACTTGCTGGAGGGTGCACAGCCAGGAAGAGGTTAGATTTAAGCTCAGATTCTTACTCGGGATCCTCTGATCAGCTGCCAAATTGTCTTAGTGGCTGCTGGTTTGAAGTTTTACTCTCGTGCATTCATCCTTATGAATGTTAAATGAATATGTATCGCGTGTGGTGTGCTGGGTGCTCAACTAGACGCCGGGCCATTCAGCAGTGACTGACACGCACTTTGTCCTTGTCCCTGGACTTGCCAGTCGGTGGGTCTGCCCAGTATGCAGCTGCCACCGTCGTGGTTACCCCTGCTGAGCCCTCAGCAGTTCCAGCTTCCATAATGGCAACACAATGTATGTCGGGCATGAACTATGAGCTAGCACTGTGCCAGGCTCCCTTCGCCTTCACAGCACCTCATCTTCAGATGGGTAAGCTGAGGCTGCAGAGGGACTCGCAGCTGCCGACCAAGGTCCCTCAGCGAGTGTGTGATAGAGCTGGGATAGCTGGGATTCAAAAGCACAGGGCTGAATGTGGCTCTCCCCCTTCCTGCGGCTCCTTCCCCAGCCCCCCGCCCTCCCCCACAGCAGGATATCTGGTGTCACCTCTATCATCAGCTCCATCGGACACTGGGCTGCCACTGCTGCCTGCTCCCCGAGTATTGGGTGACTGGCCGCCATCTCACCTGCCCCACTTGGCCCTGCCCCAGATGGGGCACCTCTGACAGGAGGCCTCCCCCACCCTACAGGGCCCAGGATCCCTGCCTCTGCCCCCATGCCAGCCCTTGTCATTGGCCCTGACAGCTGGATGGGCCCGTCTGCCAGCCCCAGTATGGCCTGGGTGTTGGTGGCCCCTCCCCCTTGCACCAGCTGGCCTGATAAGCCGCAAAGCTGGCTTGGCTCAGCTTGGGGGCCCCAGGACAGGGCTGGGGGCGGGTGGCAAATCACAGGGGACTTCCTTCCTCCCTGCCAAACAGGACCAAGACAAGCCTGACAGGGAGCAACCAAGTCACAAAATGGCCACCTGAGGGTTGTAGGGTGGCGAGGGCACCCCCCAGGACTGCCTTGGTAATGGGAGTCTGTGAGGCAGTAGCTCGGGGGTGGGCACTCCAGGCCTGCGTCAGCTTGGGATCCCAAGCCGCCTTTCCTCCCTAGGACCCCCTTGTTCCCTGGCGCTCAGGCCTCTCTGACCATTGCTCATTTGGGCTGTGGCAGAGGAGGCTGGTGCTCTGTTCCAAACCCCAGCCCTGAGGGCTTCCTCCACGGGCTGTACTGAGAAGGGACTGTCCCTCTCTGGCAGAACTTCAGGAATCTTTGTGTGAATTTTGGACATGAAATAGTATGTGAAATATATGCAAATAAGCATGTCCAGGCTGGCATGGTGGTTCATGCCTGTAATCCCAACACTTTGGGAGGCTAAAGCAAGAGGATCGCTTGAACCCAGGAGCTCAAGAGCAGCCTGGGCAACAGAAGTAGATGCTGTTTCTATTAAAAAAAGAAAGAAAGAAAGAAACAAAGAGAAAAAAAAGAGCATGTCCGTCTTACTGTGGGCGTGGCCTGCTGGGGTGCTGTGGTCTGCAGGAAACAGGCACTCCCTGCAGCAGCTGGGGGACCGGGGCACAGAAAGACAAGGAGCCCTGAGGGTTTGGCTATCTCCTCTTTACCGCAACCTCAAGTCCGATTTCCATCATATTTTCTCCTCTCCAGATGGTGATTTTTTTCTAATTTGATCATTTTGTTGGCATTTATCGGTTAGACTTCTACAGAGAACAATTCCTTTTCACCTGTTTTGTTGTTCTGAAACATGGTGCATACTGGAGCATAAAGGCTCCATTCTTTCCCTGTATTTATCCTTTTTATGTTTGTTTACTTTTTGAGACAGAGCCTCACTCTGCTGCCCAGGCTGGGGTGCAGTGGCACTGTCTTGGTGCATCACAGCCTCAACCTCCTTGGCTCAAGCGATCCTCACACCTCAGCCTCCCTAGTAGCTGAGACTACAGCTGTGTGTCCTTGCGCCTGGCTAATTTTTTTTTTTTTTTTTTTTGTAGAGACAGGGTCTCCCCATGTTGCCCAGGCTGGTCTTGAACTCCTGGACTCAAGCAATCCTCCCGCCTCAGCCTCCCAAAGTATTGGGATTACAGGCATGAGCCACCATGCCCAGCCCCTTTATTTATCCTTTTATTTTTTTTATTTTTAATTTTTTTTTTTGAGACAGTCTCATGCTGGAGCACAGTGACGTGATCTTGGTTCACCACAACCTCTGTCTCTTGGGTTCCAGCAATTCTCCTGCCTTGGCCCCCTGAGTAGCTGGGACTACAGGTGTCTGCCACCATGCCCGGCTAATTTTTTGTATTTTTAGTAGAGATAGGGTTTCACTATTTTGGCCAGTCTGGTCTCAAACTCTTGACCATGTGATCTGCTTGCCTTGGCCTCCCAAAGTGCTGGAATTACAGGTGTGAGCCACCTCACCTAGCCTATTTGTCCATTTTTAAAGAAATGAGTTGGTGCTGTAGCAACCTCCAGTGGTGACCAGTGAATATTTTTTCCAAATGTGTCTAAAATAAGTTGTACATTCGTCTTAGACTTTTTTGTGTTGCTGTAACAGAATTCGTGGTCCCTGACAATTTAAAAGGACAAGGAGCTTATTTGGTTCACAATTCTGGAGGCCAAGAAGTCCAAGCAGCATGGCGCCGGGTCTGCTTGGCTTCTGGTGAGGGCCACCTGGCTGCATCGTAATATGGCAGGAGCAAGTGCCAGAGAGACAAGCGGGCAAATGCAAAACAGACACAGACGAGAGGCTGGGCTCACTTTATAACAACCCGCTCTCATGGGAACTAACCTGTTCCCACAGCGAGAATTCACTCACTCCCGCCGGTGGCATTAATCTAGTCATGAGGGCAGTGCCCCCACAGTCCAAACACCCCTCACTAGGCCCTGCCTCCCAACACAGCCACATTGGGAATCAAATTTCAACATTGAGTTTTGAGGGGGACATACTCAAACCACAGCAACATTTTTTTTTTTTCTTGAGATGGAGTCTCACTGTGCCGCCCAGGCTGGAGTGCAGTGACTTGATCTTGGCTCACTGCAACTTCTGCCTCCTGGGTTCAAGCGGTTATCCTGCCTCAGCCTCCCGAGTAGATGGCTTACAGGAGCCTGCTACTGCACCTGGCTAATTTTTGTAGTTTTAGTAGAGACAGGGTTTCACCATCTTGGCTGGGCTGGTCTTGAACTCCTGACTTCCTGATCTGTCCGCTTCGGCCTCCCGAAGTGCTGGGATTACAGGTGTGAGCCACTACGCCCAGCCCATAGCAACATTTTAACAAATTTAACATAAAGCCAATGTCCAAGTTTCCATCATATAGGTAGAAAAAATCAGAACATTGCCACAGCACCAAAGAACCCCCTCAGACCCTTTCCCATCAGCAGCTCCTTCTTCCCTAACTTCCCACCATTCTAAATAGCCAGGGTTATTCGCTGCTTTGTTTTTGGTTTTACCATGTAAGTATGCATCCAAAACCAAAGAGTTCTGTTTCTTTTTGAATTTTCTGATTTTTCTTTATTTCTCTTTTTTTTGAGACAGGGTCTTGATCAGGCTGGAGTGCAGTGACATGATTTTGGCCCATTTAGGCCCAACTTCCTGGGCTCAAGCAATCCTCAGTCCTCCCACCTCAGCCTTTTGAGAAGCTGGGACCACAGGAGTGCACCACCATGTCCAGCTATCGTTTTTTTTTTTTAAGAGAGATGGGGATTCCCTCTGTTGCCCAGGCTGGCCTTGAACTCCTTGGCTCAAGTGATCCTCCTGCCTCAGCCTCTCAAAGTGCTGGGATTACAGGCATGAGCTACCACACTTAGTCTCTTTGAATTTTAAGTAATGAATTATGTATCCTTTAAAGTCTGTTCTTTTTTATTTTTATTTTATTTATTTATTATTATTATTTTTGAGACAGAGTCTCACTCTGTCGCCCAGGCTGGAGTGCAGTGGTGCAGTCGCAGTTCACTGCAACATCCACCTCCCAGGTTCAAGTGATTCTCCTGCCTCAGCCTCTCCAGTAGCTGGGATTACAGGCATGCGCCACCATGCCCTGCTAATTTTGTGTTTTTAGTGGAAAGGGGGCTTCTCCATGTTGGTCAGGCTGGTCTCGAACTCCTGACCTCAGGTGATCCGCTCGCCTCAGCCTCCCAAAGTGCTGGGATTACAGGCGTGAGCCACCACACCCCGCCTATTATTATTATTTTTTGAGACAGAGTCTTGCTCTGTCGCCCAGGCTGGAGACAGTGGTGCAGTCTCAGCTCACTGCAACCTCCGCCTTCCAGATTCAAGCAATTCTCCTGTCTCAGCCTCCCTAGTGGCAGGGATCACAGGTGTATGCCACCACGCCCGGCTAATTTTTGGATTTTTGATGGAGATAGGGTTTTTGCCATGTTGGCCAGGCTGGTCTCGCACTCCTAACCTCAAGCTGGTCTCGAACTCCTAACCTCAGGTGATCACCCTCCTTGGCCTCCCAAAATGCTAGGATTACAGGTGTGAGCCACTGCTCCTGGCGTCTAAAGTTTGTTCTTTTTTAAACTAACATTTTCTTTTTACCATGCATCCAGGTTGTTATGTGTAGCAGCAGTCCTTTCATTTTCTTTTCTTTGCTTTTGAGACAGGATCTTGCCCGGTCACCCAGGCTGGAGTGCAGTGGCACCATCACGGCTCAGTGTAACCTCCGCCTCCTGGGCTCAAATGATCCTCCCATCTCAGCCTCCCAAGTGACTGGGACCACAGGTGTGCACCACTACACCCAGCTGATTTTTAAATTTTTTGTAGAGATGGTGGGGGGCCTCCCTATGTTGCCCAGGCTGGTCTTGAACTCCTAGGCTCAAGCAATCTGCCCACCTGAGCCTCCAAAGTGCTGGGATTACAGGCATGATCCACTGTACCTGGCACCTCATTTTTTCATTATATGTAATAGTTTCTAATATGTGAATAAACCATGATATATTTGTCTAGTCTGTTTATAGACATCAGGTTTTTTTCCTAATTTATGTCTACTATGAAAAGTTCTGCTGGCTTCCATAAAGGGATAAGATTTAAAATACTTTAAAAAAAAGTTCTGCTCTGAACATTCCCCAGGTAAACAAATGCATGCATTTCTCCAGGGTTGATGCAAAGGAATGGAATCACTAGGTCACAGACATGTGATCTTCAGCCTTACAGAAAATGTGAAGCTGTTTTCCAGAGTGCTTGTACCGATTCACACCTACACAAAGCAGTGTGTGCAGAATCCCAGCGGCCCACATTCTTGCAGATATGTGGTTTTTAGCAGACTTTTTTTCCATTTTTTAGATTTCGGTTTTCATTATCATTACGTATTTTTATAAATTTGATGTGTTTCAGCACTTGCACTCATTATTCTCAGTAATGCTCAAATTGTCTCATCTCTGGCCAGCAGGAACTTCTTCAAGCGGACTCTGACATCCTTTTTTTTTTTTTTTTTTTCCTTAGACAAGGTCTTGCTCTGTTGCCCCGGCTGGAGTGCAGTGGCATAATCTCGGCTTACTGACACCTCCGCCTCCCTGGGTTCAAGAGATTCTTCTGCCTCAGCCTCCTAAGTAGCTAGGACTGCAGGCGTGTGCCACCATGCTTAGCTAATTTTTGTATCTTTAGTAGAGATGGGATTTCATCATGTTGGCCAGGCTGTTCTCAAACTCCTGACCTCAGGTGATCCAGCCGCCTTGGCCTCCTGAAGTGCTGAGATTACAGGTGCGAGCCACCGCGCCCGGCCTCTGACATCCTTTTCCTGCGGTCACACTGGTCTTTGAAAATGCCCTTGCTTTCTGGTGTGAAGACGCTTCACATTCCTCAGGGCTGGACTCAGCCGGCTCTCCAAGGACCTGCAGATCTTTCATAGAAACGCATTTTTTATTGAAATACGACTCATATACCATAATATTCACCCTTTTCAAACGTACACTTCAGTGGTTTTTAGTATATTTACAAAGTTGGATAACCACTATCTAATTCCATAACTCCAAAAAGAAACTCCATATCCATTCGCAGCCATTTCCAAATTTCCCCTCGCTCAGCTCTGGAAACCACCAGACAACTTTCTGTCTCTGTACATTTGCCCATTCTGGAAGATTCATATAAATTGAATCATATAAGCCTTTTGTGACCAGCTTCTTTTTTTGTTTGTTTTGTTTTTGTTTTTTGAGACGGAGTCTCCCTCTATTGGCCTGGCTGGAGTGCAGTGGTGCCATCTTAGCTGCTCACTGCAACCTCGACCTCCCAGGTTCAAGCGATCCTCCTGCTTCAGCCTCCCCAGTAGCTGGGACTTCAGGTGTGCACCACCACGCCCAGCTAATTTTTGTATTTTTAGTGGAGACGGGTTTTACCATGTTGGGCAGACTAGTCTTGAACTCCTGACCTCAGGTGATCCACCTGCCTTGGTCCCCCAAAGTGCTGGGATTATAAGCGTGAGCCACAGCACCCGGCCTTGGCTTTTTTCACTTAGTATAATGTTTTTAAGGTTCATCCACTTTGTAGCATGTAACTACTGCATTCATTTTTAGGGCTCAATCATATGCCATTGTATAAACATACCACATTTGTTTATTCATTCATCCATTGATGGACATTTGAGTTGTTTCCACTTTATTATGCATAACGCTTCTAAGAGCATTTATGTGCACGTTTTTGTGAAGCGTATGTTTTCATTTATCTTGGATATATATCTAGGAGTAGAATTGCGGGGTCATATGGTAACTGTTTTGTTTTGTTTCTTTTGAGACGGAGTCTTGCTCTGTCACCCAGGCTGGAGTGCAATGGCATGATCTTGGCTCACTGCAACCTTCTCCACCTCTCAGGTTCAAGCGATTCTCCTGCCTCAGCCTCCTGAGTAGCTGAGATTACAGGTGCCCGCCACCACGCCTGGCTAATTTTGTATTTTTTAGTAGAGACAGGGTTTTGCCATGTTGGCCAGGCTGGTCTTGAACTCCTGACCTCAGGTGGTCTGCCCACCTTGGCCTCTCAAAGTGCTGGGATTACAGATGTGAGCTTAACCTTTTTTTTTTTTTTTTTGAAACAGGGTCTCACTCTTGTTGCCCAGGCCGAAGTGCAGTGGCACAATCATGGCTCACTGCAGCCTTGACTTCCAGGGCTCAAGTGATCCTCTCACCCCAGCCTCCCAAGTAGCTGGGACTACAGGTATGAGCAACCATGCTCGGCTAAGTTTTTATATTTTTAGTAGAGATGGAGTTTTACCCAGGTTGATCTCGAGCTCCTGAGTTCAAGTGATTTGCCCACCTCGGCCTCCTAAAGTGCTGGGATTACACATGTGAGCTACCGTGCCTGGCCTGGACTTTTTGAATTCTAGAAATCAATCTAAGGTTCCATCCAACGGCCTCTGAAGCTCTGGACGAAGGGCCTTGGGCTGTACCACCAACCTTGCCCCATCCTTTCATCTAACGGGAAGGCTGTGGGACAGAGGAGGGGGCAGCTTTTACAGCGCCACGCGGCCTGTGGGCACTGGAGCTGGGGGTCAGTCTGGTTCCTGCTGCTCTTCCAGGGGTCCTCACCCCAGCTGGGCGCATGTCCTCCAAACCTCCAAACTCCACCGCTCCCTTTATCTGGTTCTGACGCCCTGCTCTGTGGCTCCCAGCCTCTCTCCTTCAAGGACTTTATGGGCTGCCCCAGCTGAGAGAGGGGACTTGCCCTCCTAGTCTGAGCTCCCGTGGCACCCCGGAGGTGGGAGGTGGCACCTGGACACATTGTCCATGGTCAAATTTGGGAAATTTACCTTTGGGTTCAACCCAGGTAAAGGGTGTTCTTTAGTGTGGGCCTCATCATGCTGCTGTGTATTGTGAATGTCAAGACATTTAATTGCCAACATTTAGAAGCAATCAAGATGTCCTTCAGGAGGTGAATGGCTGTAGAAACTGTGGCGCATCCAGGCAATGGAATATTATTCAGTGCTCCAAATAAATGAGCTATCAAGCCATGGAAAGACATAGAGGAACCTTAAATGCAGTTTACTAAGTGAAAGAAGCCAATAGGAAAACACCACATACTGTATGATTCCAACTAGATAACATTCTGGAAAAGGAAAAACCATGGAGATAGTGAAAAGATCAGTGATTACCAGAGATTGTGGTGGGGCAGGGGAAGGCAAATAGGTAGAAAGCACAGAGGATTTTTAGAGCAGGGCAACTTCTCTGTATGATACTACAATGGTAGATACATGTCATCAACATGAGTCAAAACCTATAGAATATACACAACCACGAGTGAACCCTAGGGCAGGCGAGGTGGCTCACACCTGTAATCACGAGGTCAGGAGTTCAAGACCATCCTGGCCAACATGGTGAAACCCCGTCTCTACTAAAAATACAAAAATTAGCCAGGTGTGGTGGCAGGCGCCTGTAATCCCAGCTACTTGGGAGGCTGAGGCAGGAGAATCGCTTGAACCCTGGAGGCGGAGGTTGCAGTGAGCCGAGATGGTGCCATTGCACTCCAGCCTGGGTGACAAGAGGAAGACTCCATCTCAAAACAAAACAAAACAAAAGAGTGAACGCTAATGTAAACTATGGACTCGGGTGATAATGATGTGTCAGTGTGGGTTCATCAGCGCTAACAAACGTACCACACGGATGCAGGGTATGGCTACCGTGTGGGTGGGAGGGGTATATGGGAACTCTGTACTTTCTGATCAATTTCGCTATGAGCCTAAAACTTCTCTAAAAAAGAAAATCTATCAATTAAAAAAAGATGTACACGTACACACACACACACACATTAGGGAGCGATAAGTGTTACAGAGGAAAAATAAAGCAGGGGGTGAGGGGCATGGGCTGGCTGTTCTGGATGGGGCGACCAGGGGGTCAGCATCATGAATCAGAGGCTTAAAGCAAGGAAATGCGCCCTGGGGAGATTGAGGGAGGAGCACCTCGGGACAGGAATCGGCAGGTGCTAGCCCCGAGGCGAGGTGAGGCGAGGCGAGGCGAGGCGGGGAAGAGGAGGCACAGGAGGTCTGGAGCGGAGCGAGGCGTGGGGAGTGGTCCGAGGTGAGGATGAGTCAACAGCTTGGGCCCAGAGGTTCAGGGAGGGTTTCGGCAGCGGTGTGATGTGTCAAAATTATATTTATGTTTTTACTTTTCAATAACAAAAAAAAGCCAGTCAAATTTAGCAGCGGAGGGTTGTGTATCAACCTTAGTGACACTATTTATGTTTTAAAAAGATGACTGCAGCTGCCATCTGGCAGAAAGACAGTAGGGGGCGAGGGTGGAAGCCGGGGGACCCCTTGGGAGGCCACGTCACCCTCCGGGTGGGAGAGGGAGTTGTGCAGACCCTGGCATCTGTGGCCGAGGAGTGAGAGGTGGCTGGATTCCGGGTATAGTTTGAAGGAGAGTCAGCGGGGTGTGGGGTGAGGCAGATTCCTGAGTTCTTGGGTGAACAGTGGCGTTGTGACCTGAGATGGCAAAGGCCAGGGTTGGAGCAGGCTTGGGGGCAGCCATTTGGGGACATGTTAAGTTGGCCTGTCCCACTTCCAAGTGGTGCCGTTGAGGAGGTGGGTGGATTTGTGAGGCTGGAGTTCAGGGGCATCTAAGGCCACTGCCCAGATGAGATCCCAGAGCGAGGGGATGTGAGTGGAGACAAGGCCCCAGGCCTGAGCCCTGGGCATGCGAAGGCCCGCCCTGGGAGACAGAGGTGCGACAGAGTGGGAGTGTGGTGTCTGAGGAGCCCGAGGCATGGGACAGGGTGCGCAGAGGAGGAGGACTGGGGACTGCCCATGGGGGTCAGTGGTGGCTGGGGAGGGCCAGAGGCCGACTGGAAAGGCTTCAGTGGGTGTGGAGTTGGGGATGGACAGGCCTTTCAGGAGTGTCCTCTGCCACCCCAGGGAGGAGACACATGGGCCCGCCATGGCAGCGGGGTGGGGGGGGCATTGGACACTCTAGGGGGTCCTTTTTGACTTTCTCTTTTTTTTTTGAGATAGAGTCTTCCTCTGTCACCCACGCTAGAATGCAGTGGTGCGATCTCAGCTCACCGCAACCTCCACCTCCTGGGTTCAAGCAATTCTCTGGCCTCAGCCTCCATGCATGGCTAATTTTTGTATTTTTAGTAGAGATGGGGTTCACTGTGTTGGCCAGGCTGGTCTCAAACTCCTGACCTCAGGTGATCCACCCACCTTGGCCTCCCAAAGTGTTGGGATTGCAGACGTGAGCCACCGCGACTGGCCTTGACTTTCTCTTAAATGAGAGAAACAACAGCATGATTCTCTCTGGATGGGAAAGATTCTCATGTGACGAAAAACCGATCATGCAGGAGAGGGGAGAGCACATCCCAGCCTGGCAGCAGTGTTGCCAGACAAGGGGGTCAGGGAGTGGGGGAAGGGGGCCTGGGGCCCAGGGGGAGGCAGGCAGGGATTAGGGGCCGGCGAGGCGGGTGTGGGGTGCAGTGTCTCTAGGTGCCTCCCTTTTTCCTCGGAGAAATAAGCAGCATAGCTGTTAGCTGAGGGGAAGGGAGGAGGAGGTGCTGTAAAATATTTGTCTCCAATGCGGCTCTCACAGCCACTGGGTGAAGTAGGTGCCATCACCCCCGCTTTGCAGATGAGAAAACAGGAAGGGGGCCAGGTAAGTTGACAGTTAGGGCAGGATGAGATTTGAACAGGGTCTAGAGGGCACAGGGTGTGGAGCTGGGATTCAACTCCACCCCGCCCCTCCCCCCTCCCAGCCCAGTCCAGTGGTGCATCAGCAGAGAGGACACTGGGGTCCAGACAGGGGAGGTAATATTCCAAGGCCAGACAGTGAGAAGGTGTCTCTGGGGAGGAGGCATAACCTTGGATGAGGAGGCTCCCTTCAGCCAGTGGCAATGCCCAAGGAGGGACTCAGGCGTGGGCTATCAGCAGGCAACACTCCCAACAGCTGGGGCTGAAAGTGACCTCACCCTGCGGGGGTCACAAACCTGGGCACCCCACACAGTACCCACTGCAGCTTGCTCCTCTTGCTACTTGGAAATCTGAGCCCTATAATAATTCATGCCACCTGGGGACAGCTTCTTCGGGGTCCTGGCTGGTCTCTTTTCCTGGGAAGCTTACAAGGGGGACAGTGAGATAAGCCACAGTCCCGCTGCTGCAGCAGGACTCTGGGCCACAACAGACCCTTGCCGTCTCCCTCATCAACAACGCTGACCTTGGCTAGCACCTCTACTGATCTAGCTGGCTTACCTGGTAAGGCGCCCCGGCCCCTCATGTCTCAGGGGGTCTGAGTCTCTCCTTCCTGCTCTTCTCAGACTGTGACCATTGCCCTTGCCCATTTTCCATCAATACCAGGCAAGGGAGCACCAAGAGGTGCCCCAGGGAATTGCCTGGCTGCCAAGGCTCTTATTCTTCCCTGCCCTTGCTGTACGAACAGTGGGAGGCTTTCACAGCAGGCCCCTGTGGATGGGCAGGGCCAGTTATTCCTGCCGGGAGGGTGACTCCGTGGTGGCGTTGTTTTCCCTGCTGGTTTCTTGCCACAAGGGACCTGAAGGGAAGTGGTGGCAGTTGTGGCTGAAAGCTTCTTCTGACTCTTGCTGTCTCTTGGTAGAACTGTTTCCCCTTTGGGAACCAGGATTTCTAAACTTGCAATGGCCAGAGTTGTCCCTGGGTGTGGTGGTGAGTGGGGCTGTTTCTACTTCTACCCTGTAGTTCTTGGATGCATCTATTCCGGTCCCACTGGGGACCCAGCACCATACAGTGGTCATTAGAGTGTATACCATGTTCCAGAAGACAGTTCTCCGTTCTTGCAGGGGATCTGCTCCAAGCTGCACCTCATCTGCATCTTTTTATTATTATTTGATTGACTGATTGATTTGTTGCCCAGGCTGGTCTTGAGTTCCTGGGCTCAAGCAGTCCTCTAGCCTTGGCCTCCCAAAGTGCTGGGATTATAGGCATGAGCCACCTTACTTGGCCTATTATTTTTTAAAGTGACAAATAAAAATTGTCTATATTGAGACCTGTCTGGGCAACATGGTGAAACCCTGCTTCTACTAAAAATACAAAAATTGGCCAGGTGTGGTGGCATGCACCTGTAGACCCAGCTACTTGGGGGGCTAAGGCAGGAGGATCGCTTGCGCCTGGGAGGCGGAGGTTGCAGTGAGCTGAGAGGGCGCCACTGCACTCCAGCCTGGGTGAAAGAGTGAGACTCTGTCTTGAAAAAAAACTATATTTTTATGGTGGGCAGCATAATGTTTTGAAATTGTGGAATGGCTAAATCAAGTTAATTAACATATGCATGACCTCACATACTTTTGTGGTGAGAACACTTAAAATCTATTCTTATAGCAATGCTCAACAATACAGCACATTGTAATGAACGACAGCCACTATGCTGTACAGTAGAGCTCTTGGTCAGTTGCATCCAAAAGTCTGCCATATCACCCCAGCTGGCTGCAGTGCTGGGTGGTGCGGTGTGCGGTGAGATCAGCAGGTCCCACTTTGAAAACCCACAGCCACACCACCTTCCATGGCAGGTAGTTTCAAAGGCAGACAGTTTCAGAGGCTTCCAAGAGCTACCATAGCTCCACAGCCCAAAGCACCAGTGTGGGGGTTCTGCAATGTGTGTCTATTGCAGTTATACACTCAGGGACCCGTGAGACCACCCCTGGACGTCCTGTGGATCCAGTGGACCCCCTGTGAGCCGAAGCTGGGCCAGGACTCCACTTACCACCTGCCCGCATATGCTCCCGCCCTAACAGGAGGCCATGATGCCTCTTCGGGTCCCCAGACCAGTGTCCATGTGGTTCCTGTGTCTGACAGTCTTTGAAATGCCTGGGCATTTCTCTTTCTCCCACACCTGGTTACTCAAGTAAAAGGCATGTAAGTCCTTCTTGGGGGGGACTGATGGAATCATCATCACATGTGCTGGTTCTGGGGTTGCAGGGTTCTTCCTTCTGGGGACCTGGTCTCTCCTTCACTCAGTTGGATCTGAAACCTTACTCGGCTCTGGAAACTTGTCAAAGGATCAGGACTTTTCATTGGGTTGCTGCCCTCAGTCCCCATCATCAAGCCTGGGATGTTCTCTTTTTTTTTTTTTTTTTGGAGACAGGGTCTCATTCTGTCACCCGAGCTGGAATGCTGTAGTGTGATAAGGGCTCACTGGTGGCAGCCTTGACCTCCTGGGTTCAAGTGAGCCTCCAGCCCCAGTCTCCTGGGTAGCTGGGACCACAGGCATGTACCACCACACCTGGCTAATTAAAAAAAAATTGGGGAGGACTGGATGCGGCTCATAACTGTAATCCTAGCACTTTGGGAGGTCAGGCAGGCAGATCATGAGGTCAGGAGTTCAAGACCAGCCTGGCCAACATAGTTAAACCCCATCTCTACTAAAAATACAAAAATTCGTGCTTGTGCACTAGTGGCTTGTGCCTATAGTCCCAGCTACTCGGGAGGCTGAGGCAGGAAAATCACTTGAACCTGGGAGGTGGAGGTTGCAGTAAGCCGAGATGGTGCCACTGCACTTCAGCCTGGGCAACAGAGTGAACTTTGTCTCAAAAAACATTTTTTTTTTTTTTTGTAGAGACAGGGTCTCCCTATGTTGCCCTTCCCCTTCCACAGGCTGATCTCAAACTCCTGGGCTCAGGGGATCCTCCCACTTAGGCCTCCCAAAGTGCTGGGATTACAGGTGTCAGCCACCACGCCCAGCCCTTGGACTCTTTTGATTGCATCGAGTGGGCAGTGTCCTTGTTGGCTGTCCATTGGCTTGCCCTGGGACATGGCGTCTATGAGCCATTTCCATGGCCTGGCTGGTCCGTCAGCTCTGACCTGGCTGCTCACGGTGGTAATTGCCCCCACCTGATGACTCCTGAACCTGTGCTTCTGATGACCCATCGCCGAGCGCCGCCACCTGGCCTCTTCCTTCGGATCCTGCCATCCCCACCGCAGTCAGGGCGCCCCGTTCTGTAACTGCAGCTCCAACTAGCAGGTGTTCAGAGGACATTCACCTGGGCTTCTTACGGTTTTCCCATTGGCCTTAGTAAACGAGGTGCCTGCCCAGCCTTCCTGCAAAAGACAGACAATGAGTGGCTTTCTGGCCAGACATGGGAGAGACCCAAGCCGCCCCCTTCTCCAGGCCTTTGGATCCGTTCTTCTGCTGCCTCACGTGGCAGCCCTGGTGTTTCTACTTCTCCTACCGTGGGCTTTCGTTTTCTCCGAGCAGCGTGTTAAGGCCCTCTTGCCAGGGTGTTAATTCTCGTATTATGGGATTGACTCTCCGTTATCTTACTTGATGTCCCACCGCCACCCTTGGGCTAGCTCCTGATCCTCTGTATAGTCTTGAAGCAGGGGGAGCACTCGCTGGGGGTCACTTCTACACCTCACTCTTTCCCAAGCAGGGTCTGACCTTGAGGCAGCTGACTCATCGTGGGATGAGCATTCAACTTCTTCTGTTTTCCGCTCCGCTCATAACTATGCCCTGGGCCTGCTCCTCAGCTTTTTCCTCCCCTCCAGCTGCAGGAGAGGAGGATTTATTTGCTGCTAAGGAGGTCCTCGGCTTTCTCGCTTGGCCTTAAATTAGTGATGAGTCACAACCAGCTTTTCGTGGTCTTTCTCTAGTGCACTCGGGCCCAGCACAGCCGTCCCCTTCCAGTCTTTATAATTAATTACCACTCCCCTGGCCTCTCCAATTTGGGAGCTCTTGCCCCTGCAGCGGGCTCCCTTCCCTGCTATCTGCCGGTGCCAGCTCTCCTAGCACTAGCGACAGTGGGTGACCCAGCTCCGGGTCCCAATATTCAGAGGCTGCTTTCTAAAATCAGTCCTGACATCAACTGGGGTACGTTAGGTCCTGACTTGGAGACTTGTGTGCAGGAAGGTTGCTAGGAGGTGCTCCTTGGAACACCACGGATAAGAGGAGAAGGCTGTGTGCGCCATGGTGTAAATGCACCACATTTTATTTATTTATTTACTTATTTATTTGAGACAGTCTCACTGTGTCACCCAGGCTGGAGTGTAGTAGCACGATCTCGGCTCACTGCAACCTCTACCTCCCAAGTTCAAGCGATTCTCCTGCCTCAGCCTCCTGAGTAGCTGGGACTACAGGCACACACCACGATGCCCGGCTAATTTTGTATTTTTACAGAGGTGGTGTTTCGCCATGTTTGTCAGGCTGGTCTCAAAATTCCTGACTTCAAGTGATCCACTTACCTCTGCCTCTCAAAGTGCTGGGATTACAAGCGTGAGCCACTGCAGCTGGCCTAGAGGCCATAATTCTAAGTGAATTAATGCATGAACAGAAAACCAAATAGTGCACACCCTCACTTACAAGTGGGAGCTAAGCACTGAGCACCCAAGGATATAAACTTGGGAATAGTAGACACCATGGACTTCTAGAGGAGGGAAGGAGGGAGCTGTGAGTCATGGAAATACCTTTTGGGTACTACGCTCACTGCATGGGTGCAATATATACCCATGTAACAAACCTGCACATGGACTCCTGTATCTAAAACACGAGATAGAAGAAAAGAAAAACACACACATGAAAAAAGAAGATAGGGAACTGGGACAGGGTAGAGAGTGGGAGAGGGTGAGCCAAGGTGACCCTGTTCTTTTTTTTTTTTTTTTTGTTGAGACAGAGTTTTGCTCTGTCACCGAGGCTGGAGTGCAATGGCATGATCTCAGCTCACTGAAACCTCCGCCTCCTGGGTTCGAGCGATTCTCCTGCCTCAGTCTCCTGCATAGCTGGGATTATAGGCACATGCTACCACTCCCAGCTAATTCTTGTATTTTTAGTAGAGATGGAGTTATACCATTTTAGTCAGATTGATCGCAAACTCCTGACCTTATGATCCGCCCACCTGGGAGTCCCAGAGTACTGGGATTACAGGCATGAGCCACCGTGCCTGGCCCTAAGGTGTCTTTTAACACAGGCCTCAGTTGATCTCATATGGAGCACTGGGGCTGAGAGGGCACTTGAGAGTTGTCCCGAATCAAGCAAGGGATCCAGGCCTGGGTCAACTGCTGCTTGGATATGAGTTGCCCCTAGGTGGGGCCCAGCAAGAGGAGGGCAATTCCTGGAAAAGAACCCTCAGAGTTGTCAGCAGTGAATAGCCCCTGCAGCTGGGGGGTGGAGTGTCTTCACCCTGACGCTGGGCTGCAGGGCCACACAGGGCATAACACTGTACACAGTTTATTTGCTTAGTTTTTCAACTATTGGTGGACATGTGGGTTGTTTGGGGGCTGCTATGAATGTGGCTGCTGTGAGCATTCATATGCATGTCTTTTGGTGGCCTGGGCACTCATTTCCACGGTGTGTAAACCCAAGAGTGGATGTGGTGGTCTAAGGGATATGTGTGCTGATCTTCAGCAGAGACTGCTGCATAGTTTTCAAAGTGGCTGATCCCATTTTGCAATCCCACCAGCAGTGTTTGAGAGTTCTGATTACTCTGCATCCTTGTCAACACTTGATATTATCTGTCTTTTCATTTTAGCCATGCTGATAGTCCAGACATCATGGATTCTGTTGTGCAACCCGGTGGGGAACCAATGCTCCCTAATAGGTAGGAGGATGTGAGGTATGGGGAGCCCTTGGACCACCCCTGCCTGACTACCTGATTCTAATTCCAAGGGTCTTCAAAAGCACATCCTGGCAGACACATTAAAATGTTGTCAGGTCGTAACATCCTCCAGCGCCCGGGCTTGCCCAGCTCCTTTCAGCACGGGATTCCAGCCATCAGGTGTGGGAAGGCAGCAGGGGTGAGCTTTGCTGCCTGGGAGGCCAGGCTTCTGTGGACGCTGGGAAGCAGCCGCACTGACTTGCCCTGGCCAGCGTTTCGTGGCCTCCAATGCACCTTCTCATCTCAGCTCCTTTGCTTCTCACGATAGCGCTGAAGACAGCGAGAGCACAGAATATCAGCTCTATCTGACAGAAGACAAAACTCAGGCCTGTTGTTGGGCAAAGTCACACAATATCAGTAAAAGTGAGTCTGAAACCAACCCGTGGATTCCAAGTCGAGGACACAAAATTTACCTACGTGTTAGTTTTATTGGCCTATCTCACCCCCCCCTTCCTTTAGAAAGCAACTCAGGCTGGCTCCTTGGCAGAGTGAATCCGCTCTGCCCAGTTCCCCAGGGCCCCCCATTCTTTGTCTCATGGTATCCCCTACCTCTTCCTCATCGATGTCCTCTTAGGCCACTCCCAGAGCTCTCTGTGCTTAAATGTGAGTCAGACCAGAGCATCTCCAACCTTTGACACAGGTCTCCCCTGGGGGCCTTTTAAAAAGATTCTGATTCAGTAGGTCTGGTGGTCCTAAGAGCCTACATGTCTTTTCTCTGTTCTTTTTTGAGACAGAGCCCTGCTGTGTTGCCCAGGCCTGAGTGCAGTGGCACATTCATAGCTCACTGCAGCCTCAACCTCTTGGGCTCAAGCAATCCTCCCACCTCAGCCTCCCAAGTAGCTGGGACTACAGGTGTGCATCACCATGCCTGGCTAACTTTTACATTTTTTGTAGAGATGGTGTTTGGCTGTGTTGCCCAGGCTTCCCTTGAACCCCTGGGCTCAAGCGATCCGCCTGCCTTGGCCTCCCAAAGTGCTAGGATTACAGGTGTGAGCCACCGAGCCCAGCCAGAGCCTGCGTTTCTAACAAACTCCCGGGTAATGCCAGTGCTGCTGGTCCTTGGACCACACTTTGAGTATCGAGGCGTTAGATCACTCCCCACTTCGGCTGTATAGGCAGTTTTTATACTGTGCCCATCCTCTCCTGCAGAGCTCAGGCAAAAACCGGTTAGTCGCTGTCTGAACTCTGGCACGGTGCTAGTTACTGTAAAAGTCCAGGCCTCTCTCTGCTTTTCCCATCATGGTATTTACCATTCAAGTCGTTTGGCTCAGTTCACGGTGCCTCACTCTTAACACCTCTCTCAGAAGCACCTCTATTCCCTCCCTCTTCCGGTTAGCTTCTCTTTCCTCCTCCGTCAACACTCCTAATTCCTACCCTCTCCTCCCCCAAAATGGGCACGATCTCAGCTAGGCATTAGGCAAAAAGCTAGCTGAGTGAGATTATTTATACTAAAGTGTGAATGACTCACATATCTTCCCTTACCTCTCCCAGTGGTTATTTAGATGTGCAAAAGGAGCTTTTGGTTGTTGGAAATGGTGACAGTGAGGGAGAGAACAAGAAACATTCAGAAATCCTTTCCTGTACCACCTAACATTTCCCATATATGGGCTAATGATTGAAATCACATGAAGGAACTTTACAGGTGAAAACCAAAACAGGGAAACTTGGATTTTACCCTAGATCGGCAGAATCAGAATCTCCAATGCGGGGATCAGGAATATTATTGTTATCATTTTTTTTCAGCCAGAGTCTCACTCTGTCACCCAGGCTGGAGTGCAGTGGCACGATCTTGGCTCACTGCAACCTCCACCTCCTGGATTCAAGCAATTCTCCTGCCTGAGCCTCCCGAGCAGCTGGGATTACAGGCATGCACCACAACATGGGGCTAATTTTTGTATTTTTAGTAGAGACGGGGTTTCACCATGTTGGTCAGGCTGGTCTCAAACTCCTAACCTCAGGTGATCCGCCCACCTCGGCCTCCCAAAGTGCTGGGATTACGGGTGTGAGCTACCGTGCCCAGCCAGGAATGTACATTTTTTAAAGGAGATTTTGTTGCACATCCAGGTTTAGAAACTACTTTCCCAAGTCGTACTATGGGTTCTAGTTTCCATCTCCCCTGTTTCTAAAGGAGAGATTACTCAGAGGGTCCCTGTGTCTCGCCCAGGCCCAGGAGAATGTAGAGTGGGAAGAAATGGGGCCTAGGTGAGGTATTAAGGTCTAACTCCGGCCAGAACTCGACTGGTTACAGGCTCCTCATCCTTGGGGAGGCTGAGCCTCAGTTTCCACATCCCTACAACAGGGATGAAGCCAGCTGCCTGCCGCTCACCTGTGTGGTTGTGGCTGGAGAGCAGAGAGGCAGCAAGTCGTGCAGATGCAGGTGATTGTGCCACAGGACAAAGGACAGCTATGATGGGGAGGGTGAGGGATGGAAACCTGGCTAGAGGGGCGCAGCACCTGGGCTGAATGCAGCCGTGGCCACAGTGGCTCATTGGGGATAATTGCCACGGTAATTATGAAGATTGCACCGGCAAATGGATTCTTGTTTACATTCTGCTCTCCTCCAAAGGTTATCTGTAATTGCTTGACTTCCCCCCAACAGCAGGGAGGAGGCCGTGGTGGAGACCTGTCAGAGGGTCTCTGGACTGCAGGCTCAGGTTGGGGGGATGGGGGGTGGGGGCTTCTGGGGTTATCTCTGCCAGCCTGAGGGGGGAGGCAGATGGGTGAGCTCGGGGGGGGGGGTGGGGGGGTGGGGGGTGGGGGCTTCTGGGGTTATCTCTGCCAGCCTGAGGGGGGAGGCAGATGGGTGAGCTCTTGGCGCAGAGGCTGCTCGGCCTCCTCCTCCTGGATGGTACCGCAGCTCCTTAGTGCACCTTCAGCCGTGCTGGCTGGAGAAGGGAGAGGCAGAGCTTGCTGACTCGTGGGGAGACTGACAGTGAGACCAAGGCGGTGGCTTGTCCTGCCTGTCAGTCGGTCTAGAAGCCTCAGATCTATACCCTCTCAATCTGACATGCTCCCTTCTCTGGTCATCTTTCTCTACAAATGAAATGGTTAGATCTAAAAGACTTTGCGAGGCCCCTTCCAGCTATGGATTCCTGGATTCCAGGACTCCAGCCTCTGGTCCCCAAGTTTTGTGGAAGATTTGTGCATGGGCTTTGGAGCTGGATACAATATAGTCTGAATCCTGGCTCATTCCTGCTGTGTGACATTGGGCAACTGACTTTACCTCTCTGAGCCCCAGTTTCAACTTAAAAAAAAAAATAGAGATAATGGTGTGCATCTCTTTCTCTCTCTCTATCTTTTTTTTTTTTTTTTNTTTTTTAAGATGGAGTCTTGTCTTGCTCTGTTGCCCAGGCTGGAGTGCCATGGCACAATCTTGGCTCACTGCAACCTCCACCTCCCAGGTTCAAGTGATTCCCATGGCTTAACCTCCCGAGTAGCTGGGAATACAGGTGCTCCACCACCATGCCCAGCTAATTTTTGTATTTTTAGTAGAGACAGCGTTTCACCATGTTGGCCAGGCTGGTTTCGAGCTCCTGAGCACAGGTGATCCACCTGCCTCGGCCTCCCAAAGGGTTGGGATTACAGGCTGGGCCCCCGCTCAGGCAACGTTATGCATCTCTTAGGGCTGTTGAGATTAAAGGAGACAATGGTGGAATATATAACTGACATTATTATTACTATTATTTGAGAAGGAGTCTTGCTTTATCCCCCAGGCTGGAGTGCAGTGGCATGACCTCGGCTCACTGCAAACTCCGCTTCCTGGGTTAAAGCGATTCTCCTGCCTTAGTCTGCTCAGTAGCTGGGATATTACAGGTGCCCGCCACCACACCCGATTAATTTTTGTATTTTTAGCAGAGATGGGGGTTTCACCATGTTGGTCAGGCTGGTCTCGAACTTGTGATCCTCCGCCTCGGCCTCCCAAAGTGCTGGGATTACAGGTGTGAGCCACTGCGCCCGGCATATAACTGACATTATTGAGTGCTTCCTATGTGTCAGGCACCGTTCCAGGTGCTTTTCATGCCTTACTCCAGATATCTTCACAGTCGCCCTGTGAGGCAGGTGCTGCTATCATCCCTGGTTAAAGAGGAGGAGGCACTGTGGAAAGCATGGACAGACAGGCTTCTCGCAGAAGTCAGCTGCTGCAGTAATTGCCCCTTCCTTCCTCCTGGGAAGCTTCTCCAACAAGGCTCCCCGAAGGCTCACCTCAAGCTCTTCCTCCTTCTTGGAATCCCTTCCAAGGGTGTGCCAGCCCCGCCCCCAGGCAGCCATATCTCTCTGATTCTGTGAATGGACCACCTGCCCCACACTGTCCCTAACTCTGTTGCCATCTGACTCTGTGGCCTCTCTCAATCCCTCCCACGCTCTGCTGAGGCTGAACCCGTGGTCGTTTCTTGTTCATCTTCTTGAATGCTCCTGGCAAAGCAGTGGCCATGGCATGGTGCCAGGAGGGTCCATTTATTTGAGAAGTTCCAGGGCTAGAATCTCCCAAAGTCCCCACTGGGTCCAGTGTACACCTTATTCTACGTGTCCATGGGCTACACCTCATGCTAGAAACTGAGAATACAGAGACCAATGCAAAATGACCTTGGGCCTAAGATTTCAGTGCCATGGACAATAGTTTCAGCCCAGGCTGCCCATGGGAGTTACCTGGGGAACCTTCAGTTCTGATGCCTGTGCCACACCACAGATATTCGGGGGTGCAGAAAAGTCCTTTGCCTGTTTTTGTTTGTTTTTTGAGACAGTCTCTCTCTCTGTTGCCCAGGCTGGAGTGAAGTGGTGCGATCTTGGCTCACTGCAACTTCTACCTTCTGCGTTCAAGCAATTTTTCTGCCTCAGCCTCCCAAGTAGCTGGGACTACAGGAGCACGCCACCACGCCCAGCTAATTATTGTATTTTTAGTAGAGATGGGGTTTCACCATATTGGCCAGGCTGGTCTTGAACTCATGATCTCAGGTGATCCACCCGCCTTGGCCTCCCAGAATGCTGGGATTACAGGTGTGAGCTACTGTGCCGGGCCCTTTTGCCTGTTTTTTAACTGGGTTGTTTGGTATTTTGTTATTGAGTTGTAGAAGTTCTGCATATATTCTAAATATTTATTCCTCATCAGATATGTAATTTGCAAATACTTTTTCCCATGCAGCAGCCTGGTCTTGAGGAGTTTTAAAAGTGTCCCAGCTGGGCACAGTGGCTCACACCTGTAACACTTTGGGAGGCTGAGGCGGATGGACTGTTCGAGCCTAGGAGTTTAAGAACAGTCTGGGCAACATGGCAAAACCTTGTCTTGACTAAAAATACAAAAAAAATTAGTCAGGTATGATGGCACACACCTGTAGTCCCAGCTACTCCGGAGGCTGAGGTGGGAGGATCACCTGAGCCTGGGGAGGTCATGGCTGCAGTGAGCTGTGATTGCACCAGTGCACTCCAGCCTGGGCCACAGAACAAGACTTTGTCTCAAAAAAAAA
>NW_016107339.1:11698080-11777934 GCF_001604975.1 Cebus imitator | reverse complement strand
GCCCCACGTAAGAAAACCGGATATCCATGAGCAAAAGAATGAATTTGTATCCGTACCTTGTACCACACAGGTCCCCAATCTTTTTGGCACCAGGGACTGGTTTTTTGGAAGACAGTTTTTCCACAGACCAGGGTTGGGGGATGATTTTGGGATAATTCAAGCCCATTACATTTATTGTGCACTTTATTTCCATTATGATTACATTGTAATATATAATGAAATAATTATACAACTGGCCATAATATAAAATCAGTGGGAACCCTGAGCTTTTCCTACAACTAGACAGTCCCATCTGGGGGTGTTGAGAGACAGTGACAGATCAGCAGGCATTAGATTCTCATAAGGAGCGTGCAGCCTAGATCCCTCGCATTCACAGTTCACAACAGGGTTTGCGCTCCCAGCAGAATCTAATGCTGCCAGACAGGAGGCGGAGCTCAGGCGGTAATGTGAGTGAGGGGGCGTGGCTAAATGCAAGCTTCCCTGCTCACCACTCACCTCCTGCTGTGCAGCTCACTTTCTAACAGGCCACAGACAGTAGCAATCTGTGGCCTGGGGATTGGGGACTCCTATTATACCATACACAAAAATTAACTCAAAATGATTCAGACATAAATATGAGAATTAAATGTTTTAAATTCTTGGAAGAAATATAGGGAAGGGCCCGACGCAGTGGCTCATGCCTGTAATCCCAGCACTTTGGGAGGCCAAGGTGGATGGATCACTTGAGGTCAGGAGTTTGAGACCAGCCTGGCCAACACGGTGAAACCCCGTCTGCTGAAAATTCAAAAAAATTAGCTGGGCATGTTAACGGGAACCTGTAATCCCAGGTACTCGGGAGGCTGAGGCAGGAGAATTGCTTGAACCTGGGAGGTGGAGGTTGCAGGAGCTGAGATGGCACCACTGCACTCCAGCCTGGGCGACACAGTGAGACTTTGTCTCAAAAAAAAAAAAAAGCAAATATAGGGAAGAATCTTTATGACATTGGATTTGGCAATACGTAGTTTCTTGGATATAACACCAAAAGCACAGGCAACGAAAGGAAAAAAATAAATTGAACTTCATTAAAATTTAAAGCTTTTGTACGTCAAAGGACACTATCAAAAGAGTCCTTTGATGTACAAAAGGACAAAGGACACTATCAAAAGCAGCCGACAAAATGGGAGAAAATATTTACAAATCATATATCTGATGAGGGGTTAATAGCCAGACTATATAAAGAACTTCTACAACTCAATAGCAAAAAAAACCCAGTTAAAAAACAGGTAAAGGACTTTTCTCCAAAGAGGATATACAGTTGGTCAGTAAGCACATAAAAAGATATCCAACATCGCTGATCCTTAGAGAAATGCAAATAAAAAACGCAATGAGATGCCACTTCACACCCATTAAGATGGTCATTATTAAAACAGAAAATAACTAGTGTTGGGAGTCTCTGAGCCTACTCTGGTTTGGGAGGCTGCCTGAAGTCCTCAATAAAATAAAATAAAATAAAATGAGTGTTGCAGGGAAGTGTAGAAATGGAAACACTCATACATTGCTGGTGGGAATGTAAACTGGTACAGCCGCTGTGGAAAACAGTTTGGTGATTCATTAAAAAGCTAATCATAGAATTACCATATGATCCAGCAATTCTACTTCTAGGTACAGGCGAATGTTGGAAAGATTGTGGGTTTGGGTCCAGACCACTGCAACAAAGTGAGTATTGCATAGCATGAATTTTTTGATTTCCCAATGTATATAAAAGTTATGTTTACACTATACTATAATAGTCTATTAAGTGTGCAATAGCATTGCGTCTAAAAAATGCACATACCTGGCCGGGTGCGGTGGCTCATACCTGTAATCCCAGCACTTCGGGAGGCTGAGGTGGGCAGATCACCTGAGGTCAGGAGTTGGAGACAGCCTGGCCAACATGGCAAAACCCTGTCTCTGTTAAAAATACAAAAATTAGCTAGGCATGATGGCAGGTGCCTGTAATGCCAGCTACTTGGGAGGCTGAGGCAGGAGAACTGCTTAAACCCAGGAGGTGGAGGTTGCGGTGAGCTGAGATCGTGCCATTGCACTCCAGCCTGGGTGACAGAGTGAGACTTTGTCTCAAAAAAAAAAAAAAAATGTACATACCATCATCAAAAGATCTTTTGTTGCTAACAAACATATGATCATCTGAGCCTTCAGTGAGTCCTCATCGTTTTGTTGGTGGAGCTTCTTGCCTCAGTGTTTATGGCTGCTGATTGATCGGGATGGAGGTTGCTGAAGGTTGGAGTGGCTATGGCAATTAAAAAAAATTTATGACAGCAGTGAAGTTTGCTGCGTCCGTTAGCTCTTCCTTTCATAAAAGATTTCTCAGTAGCACATGATGCGGTTTGATAGCATTTTACCCACAGTAGACCTTCTTTCCAAATTGGAGTGAGTCCTCTCAAACCCTGCTGCTGCTTTCTCAACTAAGTTTATGTCATATTTTATATCCTTTGTTGTTATTTCAACAATGCTTCACTGCGTCTTCACCAGCGGTAGATCCCATATCAGGAAATCACTTTCTTTGCTCATCCATAAGAAGTCACGCCTCATCCATTCAGGTGTTATCAGCAATTCAGTCACATCTTCAGGCTCTAATTCTAATTCTAGATCTCTTGCTATTTTTACCACATCTGTGATTTCTTCCTCCACAAAAGTTTGAGCCCCTCAAGGTCATCTATGAGGGTTGGAATCAGTTTCTTTCAAACTCATATTAATTTTGATATTTTGATCTGCTTCCATGAATTGAGAATTTTTTTAATGGCACCTAGAATGATTAGTCCTTTCCAGAAGGTTTTCAATTTACTTTGCCCAGATCCATCAGAGGAATCATTATCTATGGCAGCTATAGCTGTGTGAAATATATTTCTTAAATAAAAAGACTGAAAAGTTGAAATGACTCCCTGATCCATGGACTGCAGAATGGATGCTGTGTTAGCAGACGTGAAAACAACATTCATCTCCTTAAACATCTCCATCAAAACTCTTAGGTGACCAGGTGCGTTCAATAAGCAGAAATATTTTGAAAGAAATCTTTCTTCTGAGCAGTAGGTCTCAACAGTAGGCTTAAAATATTCAGTAAACTGTGCTGTAAACCTGGATGTGCTGTCATCCAGGCTTCCAGGCTTTGTTGTTCCATTTATAGACAGAGGCAGAGTGGATTTAGCATAATTCTCAAGGGCCTTAGAATTCCAGGAATGGTGAATGAGCACTGGCTTCAACTTAAAATCACCAGCTGCATTAGCTCCTAACAAGAGAGTCAGCCTGTCCTTGGAAGCACTGAAGCCAGTCATTGACTTCTCTCTAGCTATGAGGGTCCAAAATGGCAGCTTCTTCAAATAGAAGGCTGTTTCATGGGCATGGAAAAATCTGTTGTTTACTGTAGCCTCCTTCCTCAATGATCTTAACTAGACCTCTGCATAACTTGCTGCAGCTTCTGCATCAGCACTTGCCGTTTCACTGTGCACTTTGCTATTATGGAAATGGCTTCTTTCCTTAAGCCTCATGAACCAACTTCTGCTGGCTTCTACCTTTTCTTCTGCAGCTTCTTCACCTCTCTCAGACTTCATAGAACTGAAAAGAGTTGGGGTCTTGGATTAGGCTTTGGCTTAAGGGATGGTTGTGGCTGTTTTCATCTTCTATTTAGACTACTAAGACCTTCTTCCTGTTAGCAACAAGGCTGTTTTGTTTTCTTAATATTTTTTTTGTTGTTCTTTTTTTAAAATTCTTTTTCTTAATAGTTTTTTATTTTTCTTTATTTTCTTAACATTTTAAATTGAAACACTTCAATTTACACATTTTGTAAAGTGTGTAACATTCAAGTTACACACTTATAATGTTATATTTTTAAAATTGAAGTCTAACATATCTTAGCTGTGCAATCCAATAAACTGTACACCTGTGAAAACTGCCACTCGAATCAGAATGGAAAATATTTCCAGTGCCCCAAAGGCATGTTCCCGCCTGTTGACATCTCCCAGAAGCAATTGCTGTTCTGACCTCAATCTCTATGAATTAGATTTGCTTCTTCTGAATTTATCTGTAGTGTTTTTGAGTATATCTCTTTGTATAGATTTTTTAGTAGTTGCTCTAGGCATTACCATATATGTCTACATACCTATATCTATTTGTCTATATTTATGTCTATCTACCCATCCATCCATCCATTCACAGTCTGCTGGTGTCCATGTTTTACCAGTTCAAGTGAATTGCAGAAAACTTACTTCTCCTTAAGTTCCTTTACCCTCCCCTTTATAATCTAATTGTCATCAATTTTTCCTCTGCATGCTTTAAGAAGCACATCAGACAATGTTTTATATATACACATATGTGTGTGTGTGTGTGTGTGTGTGTGTGTATGTGTGTGTGTGTGTGTGTGTGTGTGTGTGTTTTGAAACGGAGTTTTGCTTTTGTCACCCAGGCTGGAGTGCAGTGGCGCAATCTGGGTTCAAGCAATTCTCCTACCTCAGCCTCCAGAGTAGCTGGGATTACAGGTGCCCACTACTGTGCCCAGCTAATTTTTGTATTTTTAGTAGAGATGGGGTTTTGCCACCTTGGCTTGGCTGGTCTCGAACTCCTGACCTCAAGTGATCCACCTGCCTTGGCCTCCCAAACTGTTGAGATTACAGGTGTGAGCCACCGTGCCTGGCCACAGTGTTATAATTTTTGCTTCAACCCTCAAACATAATTTAGAAAGCTTAAGAGAAGGAAAGTCCATCCTATTTCCTGTATTTTTACTCTTTCCATTGTTCTCTCCTCCTCCCCAATGTTCCAGGAGGATTCCTTCTTTTATCTTTCCTTTCGGTTTCAAGAACTTCCTTTATTCTTTTAGGGTAGGTCTGCTAACAAAAAAATTCTCTTAGTTTCCCGTTATCTGAGAATACCTTGATATTCCTTCATTCCTGAAAGATATTTTCTCTGGATATATGGTTCTGGGCTGGCAGTTCCTTTATTTCAGCACTTGAAAAATGCTTTGCCCCTTCTTTCTGGCTTCTGTGGTTTCTGATTTTAAAAAATCTGCTGTAATTTGTCCCCCCGCCCCTTTTTTTTTGATTTTTAGATTTTCTTTTAGGGATGAGGTCTCACTTTGTCGCCCAGGATGGAGTGTTGTGGCACAATCATAGTTCACTGCAGCCTTGAACTCCTGGGCTCAAGTAATCCTTGGGCCCAGGAGGCCTCAGCCTCCCGAGTAGTCAGAACTACAGGTGGACGCCACCACGCCCAGCTGATTTTTTTTTTTTTTTACATCATGACTCTGGCTCACTTTATTTTTGGCCCCAGGTCAGGTCTCCCAAAGGGTTTCCCAGCAGTCACTTCAGAGTCTCCTGCAGTCACCATCAAGCAGACATGTTCCTCAGAAGGCCGTGTCATCGCCCCAATTCTTGACTTCTGGTATCACCATCTCCTGTCACTTGGGCTCCAGCCTCTGTCCAATGACCTCAAACAGGACTTCAAAGCATAGCTACCAGTTTGAAGGTGTCCTCAGGCTTGGTAGGAGCCAAGTGGACAAAAGTCTTGTAGAGCACAGCACCCTTGGGCAGCCTGGTGGCGAGATCCACAGCCTCCGTGTTTCTGGGATGAGGCACGTAGACATCCTTAGCGTAGTGGACTAGCCCGTCTTCCAGGGCATACAGACATTTATTCTTCCCAAGACCCACATGGGCACTGGGTGACAGCGGAAACGGCACTGTGTTGCAAGGACGTTCCCAGCATGAACATAGTGTCCTTCCACTTTCTTAATGCCCAGGCATCTGCCTGATGACTTTCCACTGAGGTTTTTGGAGCTACCACTCGTCTTCTTGGAAGCATATCTGACAGCAAGAGCTGTAGCCGGAGGGGACTCAGCAAGGATGTAATGGCTGTCCCGATCCTCAGCGCCGGCACCGCCGACGCCCCCAGCTGATTTTTAATTTTTTTGGAGAAATAGGGTCCTGCTATGTTGCCCAGCCTGTTCTTCCCTTTTAAATAAAGTGTGATTTCTCTCTCTCTGCTTTCAAGATTTTTCATTGTCTTTAGTTTTCAAGAGTTTGACCATGATGTGCCTTGGAGTGGATTTCTTGGGGTTTTATCTGTTTGGTGTTCACTCACCTTCTTAAATCCATTGTTTGTCTTTTGCCAAGTTCAGGATTTTTTCAGCTGCTATTTCTTTGAATATTTGTTCAACCTCCACTCTTTCTCCCCCTCTTGGACTCTAAAAACATGAATATTAGAGCTTCTATTTTAGACCCACAGGTTCCTGAAGTTCTTTTATTTTCTTTTTTTCAGTCCATTTTCTCTCTGTTGTTCAGATTGGGTAATTTTTTTTTTTTTTTTGAGACAGAGTCTCGCTCTGTTGCCAGGTTGGAGTGCAGTGGTATGATCTCAGCTCACTGCAACTTCCATCTCCCAGGTTCAAGCAATTCTCCTGCCTCAGCCTCCTGAGTAGCTATGATTACAGGCATGCACCACCATGCCCAGGGAATTTTTTGGTATTTTTAGTAGAGACCGGGTTTCACTGTGTTGGCCAGGCTGGTCTTGAACGTCTGAACTTGTGATCCACCCACCTCGGCCTCCCAAAGTGCTGGGATTACAGACATGAGCCTGGCCCACACTGGGTGATTTCTATTGTTCTATCTTCAAGTTTCATGACTTTTTTCTCTCTTACCTCCATTCTGTTTTTTTTGTTTTTTGAAAGGGAGTCTCTCTCTGTCACCCAGGCTGGAGTACAGTGGCACGATCTCGGCTCACTGCAACCTCTGCCTCCTTGGTTCAAGTGATTTTTGTACCTCAGCCTCCTTGGTAGCTGGGATTACTTTCAGTAGAGATGGAGTTTCACCATGTTGCCCAGGCTGGTCTTGAACTCCTGGCCTCAAGCGATCTGCCCACTTCGGACTTTCAAAGTGCTGGGATTACAGGTGTGAGCCACCATAACCGGCTTCCATTCTATTTAGAAAGCTCACTGGATGTTGATCTTGTCCAGTGAGCTTTCTAAAATTCTATCAATTTGGTGGTTCTTTGTAATTTCTATTTGCTTAGGCTTTCTGTTTTTCATTCGTTTCAAACATGTTCATAATTGTTTGCTGTAGCATTTTTCAGATGGCAGCTTTAAAATCCTTGTCAGATAATTCCCGTATTTATGTCTTGCTGTTGGCATCTGTTGGTTGTCTTTTCTCATTAAAGCTGAGATTTTCTTGGTTCTTGGTGTGACAAAATATTTTCCTTTTTAGAGACAGGGCCTCGCTCTGTTGCCCAGGCTGGAGCGCAATGCCACAATCCCAGTTCATTGCAGCCTCGACCTACTGGGCTCAAGCAACCCCACCTAAGCCTTCAAGTATCTGGGACTGCAGGCATGTACCACCATGCCAGGCTAATTTTTTCATTTTGGGTCTCACTATGTTGCCCAGGCTGGTCTCAAACTTCTGGCCTCAAGCAAGCCTCCTGCCTTGGTCTCCTAAATTGCTAGAATTGCAGGTGTGAGCCACTGCTCATGGCCACAGATTATTTTTGTATTATATCCTGGATGTTTGGGGATATGTTATGAGATGCCGGATCTTCTTGAAATCTGTTTCAGCAGGCCTCCTTTAACCCTGGGCCTTATTAATGCAAGGTGGGGCTAGAAATCCACGTCCCTCACTTGACCTTGCTTGACACCGTGGTGGGGGGTCAGGGGTGCCTTCTTACTTCTGGGCAGTGGTGGGAGTTCTGGCTCCAATGTTCCCTCCCAGCATGGGAAGAGAGGGTGCCTTGTTACTGCTCCTATGTGGTCTCCACTGACCTGATTACTCTTGAGTGGAGTTGAAAGTCCTGACACCAACCCAGCAAGGAGGGGGAAGGGCACCTTGTTATTGTTGGGTGGAGTGGAAGTCCTAGCTCTCCCTCATTCTTCACTGTTATCAACCTGGCCATGGCGGATGGGGCTTCTAGTTATGGCCAGGCAAGTCTCCCTACCCGGCTTTTGCTCAAAGCGAAGCATGGGTCTGGGGCTGTAATTTCTTCCACGGTGTTTGGCTAGCGTGGGGAGGTCATTGTTTTACAGGTTTTTGTTTTGCTAGGCTAGATCTCTGCTGGGCCTTTGGCTAAAGAGAGCAGGTTTCTCTCTCTCTCTCTCTCTCTCTTTTTAAAATTATGTTTTAGACCCATTAATAGGAGCAGAGAGCAGGTTTTTCTTGGGGCTGCTTTTGTCTATGTTTGTTGGTATTTCTGGGTTGCTGACTTCTTCCAGCTCCAAATCTGGCATCTACTGGGCAAAAAGAAAACCCAGGGAACTCACTGCTCTGTCATTGTTTGGTCCTGAGGTCTCTAGTCAGTCTGCCTTCTTCTCTCTACCTTTTAGAGTTTTCTGATGTCTGTTTTATATAGAGTGTCCAGGGGGTTTTAGCAGAGGGCTGGGGAGAAGTGCATCTACTCCATCTTGTTCAGAATCAGAAGTCCAGATTCGTCTATTCTTGAACTTCACATAAATAGAATCTACTGTGTGTGCTCTTTTAAGTTTGGCTTCTCTTGCTCAGCATGATGTCTTTTCCAAAAAACTTTTATTGTGGTTAAAAAAAAAAAAAAAAAGCCCACATAACATGAGATCTACAAAATCTTAAATGTACAGTATTAACTATAGGCCCAATGTTGTGTAGCAGGTCTCTAGAACTTTTTCATCTTGCAATGATGAAGCTTTATACCCATTAAATAACAACTCCCCATTTCTTCCTCCCCTCGGCCCCTGGCAACCACCATTCTCCTTCCTGCTTCTATGGGTTTGACTACTTTAGATACTTCATAAAGTGGAATAATACAGTATTTGTCCTTCAATGACTGGCTTATTTAAGTTAGCATAATATCCTCAAGGTTCACTCATGTTGTGGCATGAGATAGGATTTCCTTTTTTAAGGCTAAATACTATTCCACTGTGTGTATATACCACATTTTCTTTATCCATGCATCCAGTGATGGACATTTAGGTTGTTTCTACATCTTGGCTACTGTGAGTAATGCTGCAATTTGTCTTTGAGACCCTGATTTCAATTCTTTTGGATACATACCCAGAGTAGTGGTATAGTGGTATTGATGAATCATATGGTAGTTCTTTTTTTTTTTTTTTTTTTTTGAGAAAGAGTTTTGCCCAAGCTAGAGTGCTACGGCATGATCTCAGATCACTGCAATCTCCACCTCCTGGGATCAAGCAATTCTCCCGCCTCAGCCTCCTGAGTAGCTGGGATTACAGGCATGGACCACCATGCACCATGCCTGGCTAATTTTTTGTATTTTTAGTAGAGATGGGGTTTCACCATGTTGGCCAGGCTAGTCTTGAGCTCCTGACCTCAGGTGATCCACACACCTCGGCCTCCCACAGTGCTAAGATTACAAGCATGAGCCACCGTGCCTGGCAGTAGTTCTTTTTTTAATTTTCTTCTTTTTTAAAAAAATTTTATATTTAGTAGAGACGAGGTCTTGCTATGTTACCCAGGCTGATCTTGAACTTTTGAGCTCAAGCAATCCTCTTGCCTTGGCCATCCAAAATGCTGGGATTAGAGGCATGAGTCACCATGCCCAGCCTATTTTTAACTTTTGAGAAATTTTCATACTGTTTTTTATAGCAGCTGCACCATTACACATTCCTACCAACAGTGCACAAGTGTTCAAATTTATCCTCATCCTTGCCAACACTTGTTATTCTATTATTATTACTTTTTAAATAATGGCCATCCTGACAGGTATGAGGTGATATCTCGCTGTGGTTTTGATTTGCCTTTCTGCAATGATTTGTGATGTTGAGCATTTTTTAATATCCCAGTTAGTCATTTGTATGCCTTCTTTGGAGAAATGTCTGTTCAAGCCCTTTGCTTAATATTTAATTAATATTTTTTTGAGATGGAGTTTTGCCCTTGTTGCCCAGGCTGGAGTGCAATGGCACAATCTTGGCTCATCTCAACCTCCATCTCCCAGGTTCAAGTGACTCTCCTGCCTCAGACTCCTGAGTAGCTGGGATTACAAGCATGCGCTACCATGCCCAGCTAATTTTTGTATTTTTAGTAGAGATGGGGTTTCTCCATTTTGGTCAGGCTGGTCTCGAACTCCCAACCTCAGGTGATCCACCTGCCTCGGCCTCCCAAAGTGCTGGGATTACAGGTGTGAGCCACTGCATCCGGCCTAATTAATTAATTATTATTATTTTTTAGTTATCCGGTTATAGGAGTTTCTTACATATTTTGAATACTGATCCCTTGTTAGATATGTAGTTTGCAATTTTTTTTTCCCATTCAGGGGGTTATCTTTTCAGTCTGCTAACTGTTTCCTTTGCAGTGCTTAGGCTTTTTAGTTTGATGTAGTCTCATTTGTCTATTTTTGATTTTGTTGCCTGTGCTTTTGGTGTCAGATAGAAATCATTGCCAAGGCCAATATTCTGAAGTTTTCCCCTATGTTTTCTTTTAGGAATTTTATGGTTTCTGGTTTCATGTTTAAGTTTTTAATGCACTTTGAGCTGATTTTTGTCTATGGTGTAAGATAAGGATCCAATTTTATTCTTTTGCATGTAGAAAGCAGTTTTTCCATCACCATTTGTTGAAGAAGAACTGTTTTTCCTATCATTTCCCCATTGTGTCTTCTTGGCACCCTCACTGAAGATCTGTTGACCATATATGCATGGGTTTATTTCTGGGCTCTTCATTCTGTTCCATTGGTCTGTATGTCTTTACTTATTTATTTATTGCTGGTGACCATAATATGCATATATGTCTGCCTTTATGACAGCACCATACTGTTTTAATTATTGTAGCTTAGTAATATATTTTGAAATCAGAAGTATGGGGCCTCCAGCTTTGTTCTTCTCAAGATTTTTTGGCTATTTTAGGGACCTTTGTGGTTCCTATGATTTTAGGATTCTTCCATTGAGATCTTAAGAGGGATTACATTGAATCTGTAGATTGCTTTGGGTAGTATGGATATTTTAGGAATATTAAGTCTTCCAATTGATGAACATGGAATGTTTTTACTTCTTTGTGTCTAATTTCTTTCATCAATATTTTATAGTTTTCAGTTTACAAGTATTTCATCTCCTAGGTTAGCTTTGTTCCTAAGTATTTTATTCTTTTTGATGTTATTATAAATAGAATTGTTTTCTTAAATTTTTTTCAGAAATTCAGAAATTTCAGAAAACTTTCACAATTTCTCAGAATTTTTTGTTTGTTATTAGTATACAGAATCAGCATGATGTCTTGAAATTTATCCATGTGATTGTGTGTAGTGGGATTTTTTTCATTAATGTGTAGTATTCCACTATATGAACAAACCACATTGTAGAATTTATACAATGTAATCCTACACAGCAAACTACCTTTACTACATGCAGTAATATGCACAGTTTGTTTGTCAACCCCTCTGTGGGTGGGCATTTGGATTGCTTCCAATTTGGAAATATTAAGAATGAAGCTTCTATGAACATTCTTGGACATGCGTTTTTGTGGCTATTAGCACTAAATATTGAAAAAGCTTCTTCTTTCTTTTTTCTTTTTTTTTTTTTTTTAGATGGGTTTTTGCTCTTGTTGCCCAGGCTGGAGTGCAATTGCGCAATCTCAGCTCACCGCAAACTCCGCCTCCCGGGTTCAAGTGATTCTCCTACCTCAGCCTCCTGAGTAGCTGGGATTACAGGAGCTTGCCACCACACCCGGCTAATTTTGTATTTTTAGTAGAGATGGTGTTTCTCTATCTTGGTCGGGCTGGTCTCAAACTCCTGACCTCAGGTGATCCACCCACCTCAGCCTCCCAAAGTGCTGGGATTACAGGCATGGGCCACCGCACCAGGCCGCAAAAGCTTCTTAACTGGTCTCCTTGCCTCAGCCTTTGTCTCCTTCTAATCACTTCTCCATGTAAAAACCACTGTGATCTTCTGGAAAAAAATTTGGATCCCTTTCTCCCCTTGCTCAAAAACACCAATGGCTTCCCTTCCTATTTAGAATAAAATTCAGAGTCCTCACCATGGCCTACAAGGCCCTCTCGGAGCCAGCCCCTGCCTGCCTCTTCTTTGTCACTATCTTATTTGCCACCTCTCTCTGTCTGGCTTGCTCTACCTCCCATCCATTCATCCGCCCTCCCATCCACCCATCCACACATTCAGCTGTGGGCTGCTTTCAATGTGCTCAGCTTACTCCCACCTCCAGACATTTGCCCTTGCTCTTCCCTCTGCCAGAAACGCTCTTCCTTCAAATCACCACGTACCTACCTTCCTTTCTCCCTTTATTTAGGTCTCTATTCAAATGTCATCTCTTAAAAGGGAGATTGTAAAATGTTCCTGCCTTATACTCTCTGTCTCCTTAGCTCACATTATTTTTCTTGATGGCACCGCTCATGTCATCATCTGAACTTTATGATTATTTTTTGAGACATGGTCTTGCTCTGTCGCTAGGCTGGAGTGCAGTGGTGTGATCTTGGCTCACTGCAACCTCCGCCTCCCAGATCATGTGAAAATGCAGATTCTGATGCGGGAAGTCTGGAGTGGGACCTGAAATTCCACATTTCCAGTGATTCTCCTGCCTCAGCCTCCCGAGTAGGTGGGACTACAGGTGCGCATCACCATGTCCACTAATTTTTGTGTTTTTAGTAGAGACGAGGTTTCACCATGTTGGCCAGGATGGTCTTGATCTCTTGACTTGTGATCCACCCACCTTGGCTTCCCAAAGTGCTGGGATTACAGGTGTGAGCCACCATGCACGCCGGAACATATTTATTTTGTTTATCATGTGTCTCCCTTTGGCATGAAATCTCCCTGAGGTCATGGATGTTGTCTGTCTGTCTGCTGTGTTCTACCCTAGAGCAGCGCTGCATACAGTTGCATTCAGGAAATGCTTGTTAAATGCACAAAGAAACTAGCATAAGATTTAGTCAGACACCTTATATTGACACCAGCATCATCTTGCAGCTGTGTATTACAGTACAGGGCTAGCCCCTTAACTTCGGAGTCTCATACCCCAATCACCTGGGGTTGTGTGAAAATGCAGATTCTGATGAGGGGAGTCTGGGGTGGGACCTGAAATTCCACATTTCTGACCAGCTTCCAGGTGGTCCCCAAGCTGCTGGGCCTTGGAAAGTGAGACCTTAACTCCTTGGAGCCTCAGTTTCGACACCTATAAAATGGCTCATTGTAAAAAAACCCAAAAAACAGTGGATACAATATGGAGCACTGTGCACCATGCCTAGATGGAGCAGGGACTCAGCGAGTAGCAATATTTGCTGCTCCTCCTCCAGGTGACTGCTGGGGCCACTGGACATTTTCTCCCTCTGATCTTCCCCCTCCCAGTACCCACCCCACATGCTCAGCCACCTACACAGAATCCCACTAAAGCCTTTTCCATATTCTTTCTCCAGAGCTGGCCAGCCCTGCCTGTTGTGGGCTGGGGTTGGGGAGGATTCTGGCATTTTGACAGTCATCGGAATATTATGCAGATGAGATGCAAAGCAGCAGCTAATGAGCACTGATTGCATTTCCCCTGGCTCTGGGGAACACGTGGGATAACTGTGCTGAGCTGGAGGAAGGGGCAATGAATGCTTTTGGGGAGCTGGATAAGGAGGCAAGGAGGCAAGGAGAGGGATGACAGAGGAGCAGGCTTCTCCCTGGGAGCATGAAGGGCCGCTGCCCTGTGGCCTGGGCCAGATACCCTCTTCCGATCTCACCAGTGGGACAGGAGCATGGCTAAGGTCCAGGGACAGGAGCTGAGATTGGGCATGGAGTGCGTGTGTGTGCGTGCGTGTATGTGTGTGTACATGGTGTAGGTGGGTGTCCTTGGACCTGCAAGTGGGGGAGTAGAGGGCCTTCATTCCCAGCAGCAGATGGGGCCAGATTAGGCTGACAGTGGGATGGGGTGGGGGTGGATGGTCTCTGGGCAGAGGAAGAAGGGGGAGGCAGAAGGGGTCGGTTTCTTCCACAGGGCCTGTCTGGAATTCGTGAGTGTGGGAGGACAGGACGTGGGGTCTGCCAAGCAGCAGATGGGGCCTGATCAGGCTGACGGAGGGGTGGGTTGGAGGGCAGCTGTCTTTGGTATCCCTGGATGGAGCCCTTCTCTTTAGGAGAAAGATGATCCTGGGCTGGGGGCCGGCAGGTAGGCAGGGGGCTCTGCTTACAGCACCTGGAAATTCAATCCCTCCCTGTCCCCCAGCTGAAGCCTCCTCACTCTCCAGGAAGCCTCTGCTCTTGGGGCCGGGAGTCCCCACCCTCCTGGGCTGGGCCTTGACCTGAACTCCCTGCCAAGGACCTCCAGGTCTGGGGACAGCTGATGTCAAGCTTCTGGCCCAAGGAAGGCAAGTCTGGAAGTCACTTCTGAGGTTGATTATGGGGTCCTTGTGTCCACCACTTGTCTGGCACTTCAAATACGATCTCGTCCTGCCTTTGACCTAAGGATAGAAGCTAACTTGGCTATGAAACTTTTAGAAACTGGGTGGCTGATGCTGTGTTTCCCAATCAGATCTTAATGGAATCAACATGGGACACCGAAAAAGGCTTTGCAGGCAGAGGGTTCGAATCCCAGGCCCAGCCACTGGCTGCCTTTGTCACCGTGGACAAGCTGCTCATCTCTCAGAGCCTGTTTCCTAGTCACCATGCCCTGTGACAGTCGAAGACTGTGGGAGAGCACCTGAGACAGGCCCGGGCTTTCCGGGAACCCACTAGCTCGTCGTCTCCTCAAGGGCAGGGACTCTGTTTTGCCCACAGCTGTATCTCAGTGTCTAGAACCATCTGTGGCACATGGTAGGTGCCTAGTCAGTATCTGTTGAATGGATGAAATGCTCCATTTCTCTATTCCGAGATGATTTTTCTCTTATCACTTGACATCTCTAATATTGAGATGCTTCGTGCAGTTGACGGCATGTCTGAGTTTCACTGGCAGCAGCCTTGTAATTGAGAGGGGTCTTGGAATGATGAATACAGAAGAGCTATCATTATTACCAGAGGCCCTTTTATAAAAAAAAATTTTTTTTTTTAAAGAGACGGGGTTTCACCATATTGGTCAGACTGGTCTCGAACTCCTGACCTCAGGTGATCCACCTGCCTCGGCCTCCCAAAGTGCTGGGATTATAGACGTGAGCCACCGTGCCCGGCCCACCAGAAGGCTTTTTGCTTCATTTGTGGTGGCTTCTGGTTCCTTCTTGTTGTATCTGCCCTCGATGGGGAGTGTGGGGTCCCTGAGAATTGCCCAGAGGCACAAGGGCAGCAGTGACGCTTGCCCGAGGCCCTGCAGGGGTGCTGGGCTGATAACAGCATGCTCTGTGGGGCATGCTGTGTGTCCCGGGTCCCGGTCCCCAATCCTGTCTCCTGCCACCTGCCACCCACATTGTCCCTCCTGGGTGTTGGCAGGAGTCTAGAAGCTTGTGTGAAGCCTGGAATTCTCTCTTCGGGGACAGTCGTTTTCCTCTGTCCTGTCATAACCCCAAGTCCTGGGACTGGACAGCAGCCAGGGGGAGGGTAGGGATATGTGTGAACCTCCTAGGCTGAGGGGGCTCTAGGCGGGATCTAGTGTGGATTTTCAGAATGAGAGTGACGGAGGGTTGGCCGTGTCTCCACCCCCACCCCATTCCCCTTCGGCAGCAGAGCTGAGACGCTGCTGAGATCAGATTAGTGCCTGGTCCCAAGGCGGGGCGGAGCAGACAGGCAAATCCTCCTCTGGGAGGCCACTCATCATGCAACCCCTGGCCCTGACACTTCTACTGCCACCACTGAACCCCGCCCATGGGGCTAGCTAGCATCAGGGCTTGTGTGTGCCACGGTGAGTTTGTATAGGAAGGGTTTGTGCGTCACAGGTTCTGAATCCATGTCGATGTGTGTGCATGTGTCTTAAAGATGTGTGTATGCTGATACTAGTGTCACAGTTACATGTGTGTGTTATAGGTGCATGTGTAGGAAGATAGACTTGTGGAAATGCACGTGTGCAAATATGTGTAATGGGTGTTTATATCTCTAAGTGTGTTGTTGGGATCCACACGTCATGGACACCACCCATGTATGTGCCTGAGTGGTGTGTGGCAGCCATGGCCCACGGGAGAAGTGTTGCAACTGGCATCACAAGGCCTCAGTGCCAACAGCTAGCCCAGGAACCTTGGGCGCTCAAAGTCTTTTACTGCTGTGGCCCATCAGCTTCCAATCTGTAAAATGGGTATGAAGTCTCATGGCACGAGGTTGTGGAACACCTCTCACACTCAGCCTGGCCTAGAAAAAACTCAAGAGGATAAATGATTAAACAAATAGAAATGCTTCACAGAGCAGCAGGCACTCAGATTTTACGGACCTGAGGGAAGTGCAGGGCAAGGTGCAGCTATCTGGAAGGACAGTTGGGAGGCAGGATCCTGGGGAGAAGGGAAGAAAGGGGATGGGGCAGGGCGGCGGCCCAGCCGGTGTCCCCACCAGCCTCTCTGTGCCCATGAAGTGTGTGCGTGTGTGCCCATATTGATGCGGCGCGCCGTGCAGGAGGCGGGCGTCCCCTGCTGTACATGGGAGGGAGGCTGTCTGTGTGGCGCATTGCCCAGTTGCCATAGAAACCAGAGAAGGAGGTGGGTGGCTGGAGAAGGAGGCGGGTCGGGAGCGGGGATTGGGGAGGAGGCAGCAGTGTGGGGAGCTGGCTCCTGCAGTTCTGGCGCTGCTGCCTTCCAGAGTGAGCGGTGGAGGGAACCCTAGAGGACAGAGCCCCCAGCCCGGCACCAGGCCCCCTCTCCGCCCGCCACCACGGAGGAGAAGGAGGACAGCCAGCCCCTCCGGCCCTGGCCTGGCCCAGCGGGGGCAGTAAGCTCCTACCTGCCCCCAGCTTGGTGCCCACACGGGCCCAGGTAGGCATTTCGATGGCTGGAGGAGGCTGTGTGGAGTGGGGAACCGGGCTGCCCTGCCTTCCTACCAGCCGCACCTGGTAGGAGCCAAACAGGCCAGCCAGAGGGGCCGGGCCAGGGACCCAGCTGGGGAGTGGGGTGTGGGGCACAGCCGGCATCCCGAGAGGCCTCCTCAGAACCTTGGTCCTCCTCATCAGGGGACTGTCCCTGTTGCCTTTCCTCCTCTGTACCTCTTGTCTCTGCTACTAACAGGTCCTGACTTTGCAGCCATGGCCCCTCCTTGGGGCAGTGGTTTGAGGAAGGCTGGAGCCTCCAGGGACCCACAGTCTGAAGCTAGACAGGGTGGGCAGCAGAGGGCAGGGAGGAGTGAGGATGCCCCCGCCCCATTCAAGGCACTGCCGGGCTCTCACCATTTGGGATAAGCAGACTTGCCTCCCACCCCCATGACGCCAGAGCCTCCCTGCTGGGCCTGGATGGTCTCAGGCACTGGGCTTAGAGCCTGCAGGTCAGGTCAGAGGCATATACCTCCTGCCCCGAGCTCGGGCCCTTCCCCTTCCTCATTCTCGCTGCAGACCTAGTGAACTCTCCCCCACCCCAGATCTCCCAAAGCACACCCGTGGCCATCCCCAGCAAGCCCAGCGTCTCCAAGTTGGGGCACCAGGGAGTAGGCTCTTGATGGGGTGGGAGTGCCTGTGACCCTCCCTCCTGCGCTGTCTGTCCCTCTGCTGCATTGCTCCTGGGGACAGACTCACTGCTGCTGGAGGAGCTCTCGGGCACTGCCACTGCGGAGCCAAGCCGCTGCTGGCTGCTCAGGAGGGGGTGGGGTGGGGAGCAGGGGAGGAGCTGGGCCCTCAGCCCCCACTCTGGGCAAGAAGGGGGCCCACAGGAGTGCATGGGTGGGGGCACCTGGTCCAGGTTTGCTCTAGATGGAGCTGAGCCACCCTGAGTGGCATGGGGAGGAGATGCCAGCCTGAGAGGGGCAGAGGGTTGATGTGTCAACTATGGGTGTGCTTAAGGTCCCGCTCCTTCTCCCCCTGCCATCTCTCCTGCACTCCCTGACAGTGCGGCTGGGTCTTTCACTGGAACACAGTGTGGGGTATCCCCTTCTCCTGGGCGCTCGGGTCAGAGGGCCTGGTGCAGGGGCTGAGGAGGGTGGCATGTTGGGTGGGGAATACACGCTGAGAAGCTGGTGTGGTTCTGCTCGTTTCTGCAAACATTAGGTTCACATCTGCAGAGTGCTGGACACAGGGGCTCCCACTTTGGGATCAAGGGCCTAGGAGGGAGGAGGGCAGGTCTCAGGTGTGGCAGAAACAGATGCAGATTCACATGTGCACACTGGCACTGCCCGCCCTGCTCCTGCAAACCTTGCCACTCTCCCCCTCTGCCGGCAGGGTGGGAGCTGGTATCTGCCCTGCCTCACCTCCTGCAGCTGGGCCTGCTGGCCTCAGTTGTCAGTCAGCAGCCGCCCTGTCTCCTCTGCAGCAGGGGCTGGTGAGGCCTGGACGGCAGGGCCTTTGGGTGAGAGCTGAAGGAGTGTCTGTCTGCTCAGCAGGCCCTCCAGGCCTGGCCCCAGCCTCCCGCCCCTGCCCCTGGCCTGCCTCCTCTAGGCCTGGGCACCCCCATCAGATTTTTGCTTCACAGGTCCGCTTGATGCTGCCTGTCTTTCTCCCACATTCTTGCCACCAGATTCTGGGGCAGTGAGCCCGCCAGGATGGGCTGCTGGGGCACACTTCCCTGCCTCACTTTGTGGCACACAACGAGCCCATGGCCCAGGGCACTGGCCTGGAAGCCAGATTGGGGCTTGACCTCCCCCAGCCAACCTTCTCATGTGAAAGGGAGCTTGAGGGAGGCCCCAGGAGGACTGAGAGGCCTGGAGCTCAGCAGGGGCTGGGGCCTGGGGCACAGGAACATCTGGCTCCCGGCTGGCCCCTCCTCACTGCCCCTATCCCCGTGCAGGAGCTGGCCAGGGTGAAGAGGTGTCTCCAGCTGGCTGTCCACGGGCATCTCAGGGCTGCAGAACAGAGCTCCGGTCCCCCACAATGCCGTTCCTCCCTCGGTATCCTCAGCTCCGCAAACAGCAGCTCTGTCTGCTGGCTACTCCGGCAGGAGCCATCCTTGACTTCTCATGCCACCATCACATCCAAACCATCGGCAGATTCTGTTGCCTGGAATGTTGCATTTCCAGACTCCAGCCTCTTCCCCCTCCTTCTGACATTACCTCCTCATTCTGAGGCCCCATCTTCCATCACCTGGGGACTGCCGCTGCCTCCTAGAGCTTCTCTGCCCACTCTGCCCTGCTTCGGTCTGCTCTTCCCCTAGCGGCCACAGAACCTTTAAAACAGAAGCCAGATCACATCCCGCCTCTTCCCAAACCCTGCAATGGCTCCCATTTCACTCTAAGAAAAAGCTAAAGGCCTCCCTCTGATCGACAAGGCTCTCCCCAGCGCCCTCCCTCCACCTCTCCAGCCTCACTCCTCCCCTTCCCTCCCCAGCCTCCTCCCCCCACCTTCTCAGCTCCCTTCCCCCACCTCTCCAGCCTCACCCCTCCCCTTCCCTCCCCAGCCCCCTCCCCCCACCTCTCCAGCCTCACCCCTCCCCTTCCCTCCCCAGCCCCCTTCCCCCACCTCTCCAGCCTCACCCCTCCCCTTCCCTCATCTGCACAGGCCACATGACCCCCTTGCTCCTCAACCCTGGCAGCTGCCCTTCTGCCCCAGGCCCTTTGCACAGGCTGTTGGGGCTGCCTGAGTGCTCTGCCTGGCTTCCTCCCCACCTCCTTCAGGCCTTTGCTCCAAGGCCACCTGCTCAGAATGACCTTCTCTGACATCCTGCATAAAGGAGCACCACTCCTCTCCCTCCCTGTCCCCTCCCCTGCCTTGCTTTCCTTCACAGCCCTTGTCACCTTCTAACACCCTGATTACCACTTATTTATCTCGTTTCTTGCCTGCTCAGTCCCCCTAGAATGTCAGCTCCACAAGGGAGGGGGTTTCCTGTCTTGTTCACTGCTGTAGCCCAGCTGTGCACCCTGAGAATCAGGGCTGCAGTGTAAAGCCAGGAGTGTCTCCCTCAGGGGCTGGCTCAGCGTCTGTGCTGTCATGGGGAGCCTATTATTCTGTCCTCACAGGGAAGGGTGATGCCTGCCTACCTGGGCCATTGCCTCAGGGGCATTGGGTCAGCCAGGACGCTGGGCCTACACCGGGTCCACGTGCCTTCCTTTTCTCCACTCCAGCTGTAGCCAGAGCAGCTCTGCCCGGCCAAGCCCGGGAAGAGAGCGAGCTGCATGTATCCCACGCCAAGCCACAGACGCAGGAGGGTCACGACTCCTTCTTCCCGGTCAGGACTCATCCCTGAATTCCCTGTGTTGAAAAAACATGCCGCGCTCCCGCCAGGAGTGCTGCCCACAGAGAGGGCAGCCTGGTCCCTGCTCTCCAGGTGACACAGAGGCGATGGGCTCAGGACAGACAGACAGACCCCTGCAGAGGGGCCAAGTGTGTGCTGACTAGTCTTGAGAAAAGGGATGCCCCAGAGCAGAGAGGAGGGGGCCGGCCTTCCGAGCAAGCTCCTGCTCTGCCTCCCCATCTGTGGCATCTTACTTTGGGCTCTCCCAGAAGCCAACCCTGAGATAAGAACATGATTCATTTAGGAGGTGGCCCACAGAAACACTGAGGGTGGGGAAATGAGACAGGGAGACAGGCAGCCCAGAAAGGATGCCTTACCAAGCAAGTTACCACTGGGGGCAATTCACCTCACTCCCACTGGGAGGGGTTTTGAACCAACTTTGACTCAGCCAAGGAGGGCGGGGGAGCTGGGGTATGTATACACCACCTTCCCGTGGCTCTCCACCACCCTTCACCCTGTCCCTCTTACGCTGCCTGAGTTTCCTCTGAACTGTTATCACCACCTAACGTGGTGATATTTATTATATTTGCTTCTTGGCTTTTTGCCTGCGCTGGAGTGTAGGTTCCATGAGGGAAGGGCCGGTCTTACTCCCTGCTGAGCCTGCCCTACCTGAAACAGGCTTACAGGCCCTCTAACAATGTGGGCTGTGCAAAATGCTGCCTTGTCCACTGGGCTTGGGAGTAAGGAAGGGATGTAGGCCTTTTGGGGTGATTTTCTGGAGGAGAAAGAGAGGGTTGGGCCTCTTAAGGGGGTGGCTGGAGGAGGAAGAGAGAGAGCAGGGGGATGGTAAAAGGTCAGACCAGGAGTGGGCTAGGGAGGAGGGGCCACCACAGAGGCTAGGGTGCCTGAGGCTGTGTCTGAGGCCTGCCTGCTCTCACAGGTGGGCCAAGGGATGCCTTGGGCCCCTTCCTGGCTGAGATGAGCACACCTGGTTCCCTCTGCCCTGGGCTTCTCTGGGGCCCTCCAGTCTCAAGTGAGGTTTGAGCTCTGCCTCCCTGAGTCTCCCCATTTGTGTTTCCATCTTCCTCCTTCCTCCTCACCTTGGGATCATCATTTCTAATGAGCAGGCCCCTTGAGGACTGCCTGGAACACCCCAGGTTAGAGGAGATGGAGGTCCAGGGGACTGGTTTTCAGACCCAAAGAGGAAGCCTGGCCTGAGATCTTCCTTTCATGGGTGACCTGGAGACCTGGGGGTCCCAGGTGAGGCTCAACCCTGAAAGGGCTCTGGGAGCTTTAGCTGAGGAGGGGGATGGGGGGCCAGGTGATTCAGAGAGATGAGGCTCAGGTCATGAAGGCTCTTTACCTGTTAATACCCATAATACTGCAGGTGAACTCTGGGCCTCCTGTGCACTGGGTTCTCATTTCCTCCTACACCAATTCCATGGGGTAGGTGCTATCATCATCTCCATTTTGCAGATGAGGAAACTGAGGCACAGAGAGTTTAAGTAACTTGCCAGGGTCAGTGGCAGAACCGGGATTTAAACTTCATCTCGAGACATTCTGTCTGGCTCCTGGGGCAGTGTCTTAGCTACTGTGCTAATCGGCTCTTTGAGACAGCAGGTTGCTACTCCTGAACCAGCAAGACTGTTTAGGGCAGGGCGTGCCTAAGAATGCACCACAGTGTCAGTGTCAGCGGTGTCAGATGAGGGGAGAGTAGGCAAGGGCTGGGTATTCGGGGAAGTCTTCTTGGAGGGACAGGGACTGAGCTAGCCCTTGAAGGGAAGCAGGGTTTTTTGGGGAGGGGTGGGTGACAGGAGGGAGGACGCATGCGCCCTAGGCTGGGTTGGGGGGGCGCCATGAGCAAAGGGGCAGAGGCTCTAGTGGACGTGGTGGGTCTCAGCTGTCCCGATTCCTTCCTGCTGCATTGGGAGCCCCAGCAGAGGCAGGTCAGAGCCCCTGTGTGGCCCCAGGCCTGTCGCTGAGCCTGTCACTCTGTCTCTGGGTGAGGTGAAGGGGCAGGTGGGGCTACTGCTAGGAATGTTTTGTGGGACCTGAGACTCTGGGGGAGGGGCAGGCAGCTCTGGTTTCACCATGGCCCTGCCCCTGAGCTGAGCCTGTTGGGGGAGAAGGCCTTAGGCCAGGAGGGCTGGAGTGACACCCATGGAGAGCTGGGAGCAGGGGCAGGGGAAGGACCCACCCCTGGGTCTGAGTCTGGCTCTGCCTCCTCCCTGCTGTGTGACCTTGGACAAGTTATCTGACTTCTCTGAGTCTCTGCTGCTGTCTGTAGAACAGGGAAGGCAACAGCTATCTCAGTGGCTGTGAGAATTGGAGAGAAAGCATGTGAGGAGGCACTATAATGGCATACAGTAGGCCCTCAAAGACGGTTGTGTCGTTGATGCTGCCCGTGTGCTGCAGCACCCCTGAGCACGGGGGTTGCCCTGCTGAGGGCAGGATGGTCCTGGGACCACAGGAGGAGGAGACCCTGGAACTGGGCCCTGGGGGCTGACCTAGAGGAGGGAAGGGCTCTCCAGGAGAAGCCTGGACTGGAGACAGAGGGCAGGTGGGACATGGGACCCCCTCCTGGCTCCTGGCTCTGGTTGTGTCATCATCATCGTCAGCATTGGCTGGGAGCCCACTGTGTGCAGGGAACTGTGTCTGGCTCTGGGATAGAGAATTCATAACTTCTGCTGTTTATTGAGTGAATATTCCAGAAGGTCCTTGGCAATTATTCGTTCATTTATACAACAAAAGTGCACTGTGCACTTACTGTGTGGCTGGCACTGCACTGGATGCAATGGCTCAATCTCAGCTCACTGTGTCCTCCACCTCCTGAGTTCAAGTGATTCTACTGCCTCAGCCTCCCAAGTAGCTGGGATTACAGGCGTGAGCTACTGCACCTGGCCCAGGCTTGTGTTCTTAATTCCTCTATCCCTTCTTCAAGCCAGGAGTGGATGAACACAGCTGGGGGCCCTGCCCTCCAGGGTTTCCTGGAGGCCCTGTCAGGAGATGCCTGGGCCTGAGGACAGACGCCTTTTGCCCTGGGGCTTCTTTGTCACTAAGCCCGTTGTCCAAGTTGGGAGAACTGAGGCCTCCATCGCAGACTTGTCCAGATCTCACTGGTAGTGGTTGGGGGAGCCGGTGCCAGAGTCCTGCACCCGCTGTCCTGCACTTCACAGGCTGTGTTGTCCTCATGGATGAGAAAGGCAAGACCCTTCCTGGCTCCACAGAGAGAGGATCATCCCTGAGATGCAGCTGTCGCCCCACTACCGGCAGCAGTGGTGTCAAAAAGACAGTGAGCACCGACACCTGTGGAGAGCTCGCATGCGTTGCCCATTTTACAGATGAGGACGCCGAGGCCCGGGAAGAGGAAGAGATCCACGCAGGGTTGCACAGCTCATGAGAGAGCCAGGGTTCAGACACAGAATATTTGGCTCCAGAGTCTGGGTTGTAATCCTACTCTGTGCTGCGTGGGCCCCAGGGTCAAGTCCTCCCTCTGGCACCCTGTAGCCACATGATCTTGGCCCACCTCTCTGAGTCTTGGCCTCCGAAAGAAGAAAAAGAGGAAGCCCCTTGCTGTGAGGATTGCTGTGAGAATGAGTGAAGTGCTGGGTGTGAGGCCCGTCCTGAGGAAGTGCTCAGTAAGCCTTGCTTCTGCTCTCCCTCAGGAGTCCCGGGAATGAGGCTCAGCAGGGGCCATGCAGCAGGGGCGGGGCTGTGGCTGGAGCAAGATTGAATCCCAGCTCTGCTGTTGACTGTCTCAAAGGCCATGGGTGCACTATTTTAATCACTCCGTGCCTCAGTTTCCCCATCTGTAAATAAAAATAAGCCACACGTAAGGCATCTAGAGCAGTACCTAGCACACAGTAGGCACTAGGTAAACAGTAGCTAGTGACAGCCACTGTTAATGTCAACACCGTTTTATGTCATGAGAATGTAGTGCTCAGGAGTGTGCACTCTGGATCCGCACCCCAGGCTCAAATCCCAGTTGCACCTTTCCCTACCTGGGTGTATTAGGCTTCCCAGAGAGACAGAATCAATTGAATGGATGAGTGGGTGGATGGATGGATGGATGATAGATGGATAGATAGGTAGGTAGCAAAAGATGGATGAGAGGAGATTTATTAGGGGAGAGGGCTCACGTGATTGTGGAGAAGTCCCATGTTAGGCTGTATGTGAGCTGCTGAACCATGGCTCAGTTCAAGTCCAAAGGCCTGAGAACCAATGGAGCCAGTGGGGTCACTCTCAATCTGCAGCTGAAGGCCTGAGGACCTGGAGATCTGATGTGCAGGGGCAGGAGAAGAACATCAGCTCCAGAAGAGAGGGCAGGAACTCATCGTTCCTCTGCCTTTTCCTTCTCTCTAGGCCCTCAGCTGATTGGGTGGTGCCCGCCCACATTGGGTGAGGGCAGCTCTTCCTTCCTCAGTCCACTGATTGCAATGCCAGTCTCTTTCCAAACACCCTCACAGGCATAGCCAGAAATAACGCTTCACCAGCTATCTGGGTATCCTCTAGTCCTGTCAAGTTGACCCCTGAAATTAACCATTACACTGGGCAAATTTTGGCAGGATATTTCGCTGCTCTGTAACTCAGTTTCATTTATAAAACAGTGTAACAGTAGCTCCCACGTCACATGGCCGTTGTCTATTTGCTGAGCTCCCACATGAAGTCCTGTGCACCGTACGTGGGACATCTGGCCACTGTCCTGCTGTGATAGCCTTAAATAATAAGATCACACAGGGATGCTGTGATGCTCTGGGCTCACTTCTCCCCATGACATGTGGACAAGCTCTGTCCCCGTTACATCCCTGAGCCCCTGGATTCTCAGCTACAGCGTGGGAGTGACAGCAGAATCTGCCTGGTCAGGTCGTGGTGAGGATTAGAGGAGGTAGATTTGACATGTGAATTAATGCTGGCTGTCATTTATCGAGACACTAAAGGGTCTTCAGGGCTGAGATAGCCTCACAGCCACTGGTGAGAGAAGGCAGATGGGCCTCGTGCCCCTTTAAAGGGTTGAGGAACGCTAGGAGCACGGCCCATGGGGAGTGCCAGGTGCCAGCCACATCCCATTCTGATGGTGAGAGATGAAGCCTTTTTAGTGACAGCAGGTACCAACTGCCCTTCAGGAAGGACATGGCATTTGTCCAGAGTTGAGCCTCCTGCCTGTCCCCCAGGTAGGGATGTGAGGCTAGTTTGGAAGAGGCGGAAGCAGGCTGGGACAGTGATACGGGGGTCCACGTGCTGCCTTCTGGCTCTTCTTCGTGAGCCCACCCCTGTGTGGGTCAGACCCGAGGCTGGAGTTGGGAGGGCCTAGAGTCTGCCATGGGCTGGACACTCACCACCTCATCTAATCCTTAAGTCAGCCATATCATCCCCATTTCCTAGCAAGGCCCAGAGAGGCCTGCAGATTGCCCATGGTCACACAGCAGGTTGGTAGCAGAGCAGGGACCCCGAGGTTGGAGCTGTTTCCACTACGCTTGCTCCCTCAGCTGGGAGCTGGAGAGACGCATTACCTGCTAACACCAAGCGTGGACCCCAGCGACTTCCAGGAGCCCTGGGCCTGGCCTTTTCTGGACGAGGTGAAGAGTGGTCTCAGCCATCGGGCATTCTAGTCTGACATGGCTGGGCCCAGCTGCATTGTCCCCTCCCTCCGTGCTGATGGCACCCTCCATCCTCGTTCTTAGCTCCCCCAACTCTCCCCTGACACAAGCAATTCTGGATGGACACGGTGGCTTATGCCTATAATCCCAGCACTTTGGGAGGCTGAGGTGGGTGGATCATCTGAGGTCGGGAGTATGAGACCAGCCTGACCAACATGGAGAAACCCCGTCTCTACTAAAATTACGGAAATTAGCCGGGCATGGTGGTGCATGCCTGTAATCCCACTACTTGGGAGGCTGAGGCAGGAGAATTGCTTGAACCCGGGAGGCGGAGGATGTGGTGAGCCGAGACCACGCCATTGCACTCCAGTCTGGGCAACAAGAGCGAGACTCCGTCTCAAAAAATATAAATATAAATATTAAAAATATGCAATTCATGCAGATGTGGCAAAATTAAAAGGACCTACGGAGAAAAGTCTCCCTCCCCCTGTGGCCCCTGGCCATCCCATTGCCCAAAGATATTTGCCATATCCAGTTTCTCTTGCCGTCTTCCCAAAACACTCCCTGCTTCTGGATTTTCCCAGCCGCACGGTTCTGCACCTTACTCACTTGGCTTTAGTGATGTGGTGTGGGGAAGGTTCCATTTGGGAGCAGAGCTTCCATGACAGGTCTGCACCATAACTTATGGACCCAGCCCTCCGTGGACGGTATTTGGGCGGTTTCCAGTCTTTCCAGTCCACAAGCAGTACTGTAGTAAATAATCTTCCGCATCGTCTGACTGGCTGGAAGGCAATTCCTAGAAGTGGTGTTGCTGGGTAAAGGGTGTGCACCCATAATTGTATCGGTGACAACTGTATGGTATTAAGTTACTTTCCCATTACCGTGGGTGAGACACACATGGCTTGGGTTCTACCTTTGTTCCCACGAGGGAATGAATGACTCTACCCTCCACCCAACTCCTGCCCACCCCCTCCAGCCCCCATGGCAGCTATGCATTATGGGGGAGTCCCAAGGGGCAGAGTTGAGTGTGACATTAAGGGTTCTAGAAGGGACTGGTCCCAGGGATTCCTGTCTCGTCTGGCTGACCATGCTTCCGTAAGCATCCCTGCTTTCTACTTCTCTGTATCTAAATTTAAAATGTTCCTTGTGAAGCAAGTACTGCTTTATAAGTGGAAAGTGCCAAGTTAAGAAAAGAAAACTTCAGACTCATTTCTTTGTCCCTTGATGAAATCCAGCCGCCCTCCCTCTGGCCCACCCCCACTGTGCGTGAGTTTATGGGAAAGTCTGCCTGTGGTTCTGCTGAAAGGGAGGGAACAAATTATGTTTAGATGCCTAAGAGTGCAAGAGGCAATGCTGGGCTATTGCTGGGAAAGAGCCCCAGGCCCTGGACAGATGGGGAGTCCTAAGGGGAGCGACATCCTCCACCAGCCATCCTCACATGTTGTTAGCCCTGCCCTGAGCCTGACAGCTAGCTGCTGGTGAGGGCTGGGGGGTCCCCTGCACCCCCAGGTTGGGCTGAATCTTGCAGAGGCCAGCCCTCCCTGAGCATCCACACTGTCAGGGTTCACAGTCCTGGGGCTGCAGTGCAGAAGCAGGGAGGCATCCCCTGGTGCCCAGATCCAGCCAGAGGCTGGCAGCTTGCAGCGGGGCCAGGCCCAGCCTGCACTCTGCTGCCTCTTTGAAAACCAGGCTCCTGGCCCTTTGAGTCCTAGCTCTTGACTACTGAGCCGTTCTTGCCTGAGGTAACAGCGAGGTCTGGCTGGGGGAGGGGAGGACGGGAGTACCCACCTCGGCCCTGGGGCAGCACACGGCCTAGATTGGACAAGTGTGATGCCTGCCAACAGATTCAGGGCAGACACAGCCACCCCAGACACTCCCATAGATCGCGGTGGTGTGATCTGTGGGTCAGGACGCCACACATTTGGGACTCCCAGGAGACTTGTACGGAGCTAATGGGGGCTGCCAAGGTTGGGAGCAAGGGCAGCCAGAAGGGCATTTACAAGGTTCCAGGGCTCAGGTAATTGAGGAGCGCTGAGCCTGGGCTCCAACAGTCCAGGAGACAGAACTGGCTCTGGGGGCTGGGGCTGCCTTCTGAGCGGAGGTGGTCATACTGGAGCTAGAGGATGAATTCGAAGGAGGGGGAAGGAGTAGGGATGGGGAGGTGAGCATAAGGGTAGTATAGGGTGACTGTGGGGTTACCTTAGGTCTGGTGAGCTAGTCCCCGGACAGGCAGCCGGCATCCTAATGCAAGCCTCCTCCCATGGAACCCCCCATCCTGTCAGCTTGGGGACCCAGGCCTGGAATGGGGCAAAGGGTGGAGGGCGTTTCCCTCATCTCCAGGGATCTCTCTCCTGCCTTCCCAGCGCATGAGCAGCGGAGCCTGCTAACTGCAGCTGCGCACCTGTCCATCCCCCTGCGGCTACACCATGTCTGGCTCCTACGATGAGGCCTCACTGGCTCCAGAGGAGACCACCGACAGCTTCTGGGAGGTGAGGCTCTGATGCTCCCCAGGTCCTGGGGATCAGACAGCCTGGCTGTTTGGAGGCCGGGCTCCCCCATCACTCACCCCGTGACCTCAGGCTGCACTCCCCAGGCCCCCAGGCCCCTCCAAAGCCCTAGATGTCCAACAGGCAGTGGTAGCCATGAAGTGGCATAAGAGCCCTGCCCACTGAGCCAGGAGCCCCTCTCTCCCCACAGCTGCCCCCAGAGAGAGCCTGTGACGTTTCACAATGTGGGAACAGGCCCTCGTGACTCTGTGGCATTTCCATCAGGCAGGTGCAGCACAGCCTTTCCCAGCTGTTCCCATTTCCCTCTCTGGGCCCCCATCCTGAGGTGGGCAGTGGTGGGGCGCTGGACACAGAGGAGGGAGTGAGCTCCCAGAGCCCTACGGGGTGGCGGAGGGGGAGGCGCGGCCAGAAGACGGCATTTTCAGAGCCTTCGGAAATATTTGAGACCTGAAGGAAAAAAATTACTCTTGGCTCCCGAAACCCAAGACGAAAACTGCCAAACCTAAATTAATAAGCGTTTAATGCGATGTCTACAAAACATAATATTATGTCAAGAAGCTGCAGCTCAACTCAACGCTTATATGGCTATATAAATATAATAGATTTAGCTCACAAAAACAAAATGAATAATTCATTCCTGCCCAAGTCCAAATTCTAAAAATCCTTCTGCATTTTGTGGCAGCGAGGAAATTATGTTTAAAGTGGGGTGAGGGTGTGTGTAGACGGTGGGGCCTGACGCAGGGTGCTGGAGCCTCCGAAAGTTGGTTTCCGGGGTACACTGAGGTCGGGGAGGGGAACGGGGACGTGGGCGGAGCCGGAGGCGGTGGGCGGGGCGGTGGGCGGGAGACCGTGGGCGGGGCCGCTCTGGATGCGGCCGGCGGGCGGGCGGGGCCGGGGACGCTGGGAACCCGCGGGAGTGGTGCTCGCTGCTTGGCCGCCAGGTGGGGAACTACAAGCGGACGGTGAAGCGCATCGATGACGGCCACCGCCTATGCAACGACCTGATGAACTGCGTGCAGGAGCGCGCCAAGATCGAGAAGGCGTACGCGCAGCAGCTCACCGACTGGGCCAAGCGTTGGCGCCAGCTCATCGAGAAAGGTGCTCCCCCAGGCCCACACCGTGCGCGCCCCCAGGCCGTCGCCGGCCGCCTCGGTCTGGGTCCTGGGAGCCCTGCATCCACAGGACCTTCTCAAGCACTCTTCCTTCCTAGATCAAACCAGGCCTACCTGTTCATCTCTATTTTGTACAACTTTAGGTTGGATTTAAAAAAAAAAAAAACTTTTTATTTTGAAACAATTTAAACTTTGTGAAAGTTGCAACAGTAGTACGGAGAATTCCTGCATACCCTTCCCCCGGACTCACTGGCCCCATGTTTGTTTTCTCACTGACCATTTATTGATATGCATATTTTCTGAACCATTTGAGAGTAAGTTGGAGCCATTATCCCTGTTCACCCCTAAATTCTTCACGTGTGTCCTAAGAATAAGAGCATTTGCTCATGTAACCATAGTTCAACTATCAGATCTGGGACATGTAATACGACCCATGCGCACATTTACCGTAGCAATTGTGCTTGTTAGTCCAGTATCCGGAGCAGCCGTACATGGCCTCTACGCGTCGTGTCTCCAGGTTCCTTTCATCTAGAACAGTTTCAAGTTGCGGTTTACATAGACTTGTTCCTGTTGTTCTCTTGCGGTATGCTCTGAACCCCATGAGGGCAGGGGCTGGGCCTGCACCACCTAGCACAGTGCTCCGCACAGAGCCGGCGCCAGTACACAAACAAGTCAATGTGGAAGGACTGGTCCCCAGTGGCCTGCGGGCCTCTGTCACAAGCTTCAGCTAACATTCCTGGAGCACCTACTGTGTGCCTGGCGCTGTGCTCGGCTTGTCAGAGCTCACAGGGTCCAGGCCTCCCCCTCCGACTCCATTCCATGGGGCTCACACGCTGACAGGGGAGATAAAGAGGGAGATACAGCCGCAGATACTGTGAGAAGATGCAGGGAGGGCTGCAGGCCATGGAGTGAGGGCAGAGCAGTCAGGGAAGGCTTCCTGGAGATGGTGGCTGATATGGGACCTAAAGGATGAGGTCGCGTAGAGCAGAGGAGGGCATTTCTGTTGTCATGGGAGAAAGGAGAACGCCTCAGAGGAAGGAGGTGTGAGGGGGGCCTCTGAGCAGAGGGCGATGAGGTTCCTGTGACCTATTGCCATTCCCTCAGGCCCACAGTATGGCAGCCTGGAGCGGGCCTGGGGTGCCATAATGACGGAGGCGGACAAGGTGAGTGAGCTGCACCAGGAGGTGAAGAACAACCTGCTGAACGAGGACCTGGAGAAGGTGAAGAACTGGCAGAAGGACGCCTATCACAAGCAGATTATGGGCGGCTTCAAGGAGACCAAGGAGGCTGAAGATGGCTTCCGCAAGGCGCAGAAGCCCTGGGCCAAGAAGATGAAGGAGGTGCTCAGTGGGTGCTGCTACCGGCAGCGTGGGGTGGGCTCGTCTGATCAGAGGGTGCTGATCCCAGGGAGGACATCTATGGATAGGGTGGGCTGGGCACTGCCCTCCAGGATTGTGCCCAGGGGAGCAGCACTGTCTTCCAGGAAGAAATATTCATAGATGGGCAGGCAGTGCCCATTGGGTTAAGAGACCCATGGGCAGAAAGGGGCACTGTCCCCAGGAAAGATACCAGCGGGGGCAGAAGGGCACATCGGCCTCTTGTCCCCAGATGGCACAGGCACTGTACTTCCTGACAGGAGGGTATCTGCAGGGGAGCACGCAGTGCCAAGCAGAGACGCAGCCACAGATGGAGGGGCGCTGTTGGAGCCAGGGCCTGCATCCCTTCTGCCTCTTGAGTGTGACTCACAGCTCCCGGGGAGTGGGCAGGGGAGGAGTTAATGAGTGACCATGTTTGCTGTGGTCACAGAGGAAAACACTACTCCCTATTGCACCTTCCCCACAGCTGGAGACAGCCAAGAAGGCCTACCATTTGGCTTGCAAAGAGGAGAAGATGGCCATGACACGGGAGATGAACAGCAAGACAGAGCAGTCGGTCACCCCTGAGCAGCAAAAGAAGCTGCAGGACAAAGTGGACAAGTGCAAGCAGGATGTGCAGAAGGTGCTGGCGGGCGCAGTGGGAGCAGGGGCCTGGGGCCTTGCAGCAGGTGGTGCTTGGGAGCTGCAGGCCTGGCTAGGTGTCACCTTCTCTCCACTCTGGTGCCCACAGACACAGGAGAAGTACGAGAAAGTGCTGGAAGATGTGGGTAAGACCACACCCCAGTACATGGAGAACATGGAGCAGGTGTTTGAGCAGTGCCAGCAATTCGAGGAAAAGCGGCTGGTCTTCCTCAAGGAGGTGCTGCTGGACGTCAAACGGCACCTCAACCTGGCTGAGAACAGCAGGTACCTGGTCATGGCAGGCACAGAGGGCACAGGCACAGCCAGCAGATGGTGTGACCGGCATGCAGGACCTCCCAGCCCTACATCACAGTGACGGGAAGGGGAGGCAGAGCTGCAGGGGTCAAGAGGGACGAGGATTCAAACACAGGGGCTGTTGGGTGCAAGCTTACACACACTGGGTACTCTAGAAACACATGCTGGATGATGGGTGAATGGCCAAGGTGGGCGGGAGAAGGGCGTCCACGGAGCATGCCCGGAGCTGCTGCTTGAAAACCCCACATGATTCCTGGCTGGGCAGCATGCCCAGCACCCTGGTCCCCTGAATGGGCTCTGGCCCCTCACCAAGGATGAGAAGGGGCCACGGTGAATCTGTGCCCTCCACCTCCCCCATCTCCCTGAACACAGCTACATCCATGTGTACCGTGAGCTGGAGCAGGCCATCCGGGGAGCTGACGCCCAGGAAGACCTCAGATGGTTCCGCAGCACCAGTGGCCCCGGCATGCCCATGAACTGGCCCCAGTTTGAGGTGAGGATATGTGGGGAGGAGAAGGGGAGCCTGAAGACGCTGAAAGGTGCCTCAGAGTGTAGCCCCCCCAAGCCTGACTGCTCCACTGCCCCACCAGGAGTGGAACCCAGACCTCCCTCACACCACCACCAAGAAGGAGAAACAGTCCAAGAAGGCAGAGGGAGTGGCACTGTCCAATGCCACTGGCGCAGTAGAGTCCACATCCCAGGCTGGGGACCGCGGCAGGTGAGTGCCTCCAGAGGAGCTTCCTGGGGCCAAGAGGCACCCACACACTGGGGCAGCTGATTTTTGCTTCAGGAGACAATAATGGTCTTGATCATAGCAACTGTGTCTCCTCTCTAAAGGATAGAGGTAGTTCATCACTCTAGAGCAGAGGTCCCCAACCTTTTTGGCACCAGGGGCCAGTTTTGTGGGAGATAATTTTTCCATGGGTGGGAGAGGGGTGGTTTTGGGATGAAATTGTTCCACCTCACATCATCAGGCATTAGATTCTCATAAGGAGGGTGCAACCTGGATCCCTCCCATGCGAAGTTCACAGTAGGATTTGCACTCCTGTGGGAATCTAATGACACCGCTGATCTTACAGGAGGTGGAGCTCAGGAAATAATGCTCACTAGTCACTCACCTCCTGCTGTGCTGCCTGCTTCCTAACAGGCTACAGACTATCTGCAGCCCCAGGGTTGGGGACCCCTGGCCTAGAACATAGGAACCAAGCCTCCTCTCTAAAAAATGGTGGTAGTGGATCGTTCTAGAGAACCTATTGTGTGTGGCACGGTTCTATGCACTTTCCATGTGTTAACTCATTCAAGCCCAAGTGCATAAATATTCCCATTTTACAGATGGAGAAACTGAAACCCAGAGAGGTTAAGTGGCTTGCCCAAGGTCACATAGCTAATTAGTAAACCTCAGAGCCAGATACGATGCCCAGGAGGTCTGACTCCAGGATCCTTGCTCTTAGCCATTAGGCGGTACTCCTCCTCTCGGATGAAGGCTCAGATGTGCCCTGGGGTCCCCTTCAGTGCCCTCTCCCTCGAGGGCTGAATAATAACGCAAATGGTCCTGCTTGTAAACATCTGTTTAAAGCGCTCATGAGGGTCACCCCCTCCTATGTAGCCAATCCTTGCTCTAGCCTTGGTAGAATTCGGGGTCAGAGCTCTGATTAGGAGGAGTGAGTAGCCCTCGGGGTGCGGTGCGGGGAGACATCGAAGCTGGGTCCTCCCTCTGCGTCTCAGTGTTAGCAGCTACGACAGAGGCCAGCCCTACGCCACTGAATGGTCGGACGACGAGAGCGGGAACCCCTTTGGGGGCAGTGAGGCCAACGGGGGCGCCAACCCCTTTGAAGACGACTCCAAGGGAGTGCGCGTGCGGGCGCTCTACGACTACGACGGCCAAGAGCAGGACGAGCTCAGCTTTAAGGCCGGTAGGGCGGCTGGGCGAGGCAGAGCCTGAGAGAGGCCTGGGCCTGGACTGAGTGTGTGGCGGGGCGGTGCCTGTGGGAGGCTTGGGCCTGGATTGGGTGTGTGGTAGGGCAGGGGCGGTGCTTGAGAGAGAGACTTAGGCCTGGATTGGGTGTGTGGTGGGGCAGGGGCGGTGCCTGAGAGAGGCCTGGGCCTGGATTGGGTGTGTGGTGGGGCAGGGGCGGTGCCTGAGAGAGGCCTGGGCCTGGATTGGGTGTGTGGTGGGGCAGGGGCGGTGCCTGAGAGAGGCTTGGGCCTGGATCAGGTGTGTGGTGGGGTGGAGGTAGGGCTTGAAGACAGGTTGCAAGGATTTGCAGGGAACGGAATGGGGCGTGGCCTGGATGTGGGCCTGGCCTGGGCCCAAGATGGGAGGGGAGGCAAGATTTAGATTAGGGGATGGGGATAGGGCCCAGCTGGCGCCAATGTCAGAACCTGAGAATAGGGTGGATGCGAGGTCTGGGCTTGGGGGCGGACCCGACATCCAGATTAGGTGAATGAGGTAGGCCAGGACCCCTATGCCAAGGGTGGCACGTAAATATTGGCGTGGGTCTGGGGCTGGTCTTCATGGGCGGGGCCTGTGGCCGGAATCAAAGACCCAGTACTGTAATGAAGAGGGGGCATTGGAGGGCTCCCCTAGCAGCGGGTGTGTTGAGGGAGGGGCTGCCTTCTCTCTGAGCCCCTCCCTGTGTTCTCTTTACCAGGAGACGAACTCACCAAGCTGGGCGAGGAGGATGAGCAGGGCTGGTGCCGTGGGCGGCTGGACAGCGGGCAGCTGGGCCTCTACCCCGCCAACTATGTGGAGGCTATCTAGAGGCCGGCTCCCTCCACACTCCCCTCACTCCTCCCCACCGCCTCCCCTCCCCTCCCACTCTCGTCTCCTTCCCCTTGCCATAGAGTTCCAGACATATTTTCCGATCAAGCTTTTATTTTTTTAAAAGTCAAAACAGAACAAAACAAAGTATAAAGAGACAGAGCATTTGCAGGGCCACCTGGAGGCTGGGGTGCAGGGGCTTGGGATGATGGCCCCAGGGTAGGTGGGGGTCTTAGGACTTGGCCCAACATTACAACATCTGCTCTTCAGGTTCCACCAAAGAGTCTCCTGAGCCCTGAGGGATGTCCCCTGACCCTTCCACCCTGCCTCACTCCCTCCATCCCGCTCCACCCCAGGCTGCCGGCACCTGCCCCGTTCCCTGGCCTGGTTTCCTAAACTCTCCCTCCCCTGCCCTGCTTCCCCTCCTCCACCACACTGTTCTCAAAAGCCTCCTCTCCAGACCCCAGGAAGGAAGGCTTCCCCATCTTTAGTCTTCCACTCTGCCCCAGGGAGCGCCCTTCAACTCCTAGCCCCGTCCCTTGGGATCGGTGGGACTGGAGGAGGAATGGTCACCCTCCTTCCCCATGGAGGTTTCCAGGGGTCTCCCAGACATGAAAGAGGGGTGAGCTGGAGGAAGTGATGGTATCACTGGGCTACAGGAGGGTGCATGAAGGGCGTGCAGGCCCTCAGCCCGGGCTGTGCCAGCCTCTCCAGACCCAGGCCCATCTGAGGGACCAAGACACTGCTACACAGGGCCTTCTTTCCAGCAGTCAGCACATTGAGCATCGGCTTCAGCAGATCCAAATCCCCTCAGTAACTTGCAGAGGACCTGTTCCCTCTCATAAGTCCCCTGGCCTAGGGTGGGGACCCCCAAACCCATGGCAAAGCCAGCAACAGTAGCAGCCTCCTCCCATTTCCTGGGGAGGAGGTCATCTTGTCCCCCTGGCCCCCCACCCTCCCTCCATGTCCATCTAAAAACTGTAAAATCCCTGGGTTCCACATCAGCCTCCGTGAGGCCAAGCCTTGTACCTGCAAGGCTCTTGGCCTAACCATCCCTCTCTCCTCTTCTCTGGCCTGCCTGGGGAGCCCCTGAGGGCCCCATGGGTGCCTCCAGCATGAGTTTGGCAGGAAGGAGGAGCCCTGGCCCTCAGGAGGAAGATAGTCACATGTCTTTCTTCCTTGTCCTCACGGCCCCCAGAACAACATTCCCTCTTCTGGCAGCCGTTCCATCTCCCCAAGCCTGGTCAGAATGAAAGCACCTTTGGGGGTGGGTGGCAGCAAAGGGCCCACCTGCTGGTTGGCGACAGCAGTGGTGCCAGAGTGCTAGGTACCAGCCTCTCCCGCACGAGAGGAGTTCGGGGGCTTGGGAAGCAGACCTGGGTTGAATAAAACCCCACAACGTTGGAGAGCTGAAAGAAAAGGCTCTTGGGGACCTTTGGGGCAAGGAGTTGAGAAGTCCTGCAGCACCAAGTGAGACTTGTTTACAGTGGATGCCACTTCTAGGCCTCTGGACTGCAGATGCCCTCCTCCCTCCTGCACACCTGGCCTCCTGGGCCTCCAGGTAAAGAGAGCGAGCCAGCCCGGCCCTGTCACCCCTCAGTCCTCCTTTGCTCCTGCTGCTTCTCCCAACAGCCCACTGTTAGGAGGTAGTAGATCGCAGCCTCAAGGCTCTGACCTTCTCCATGTGGGCATGGAGTGTCCTGACACTGGTAGGGGCTTGAGCTGGAGCAGGCTTCCCTCAGGGCGAGGGACGATGGCACCCAGGGACAGACAGACCTCCTTCCTGCTGCCAGCGCCCCCTTCCTTATCACTGTCTGTCTGGTCTCTGGGCCTCAGCTGCAGCCTGAGATGTGTCCTGGGCTCCTCAGAGCCTGAAGCAAGCTTTTGGAAGACTGTAGTCCTCCCAGTTCCAGCACAGAAGCCTCTCCAGCCTTTCCCCAGGCAGGAGTTGGGGTTGGGGGCCTCTGTCCCTCGTCACTTTACCTTGGAAAGGTGGGAAGCTGACACATCTGCATCTTGGGGCCTGGTCTCCCCCTCTCTGTGCCAGTGGCTTCCCAGCCCCTGCGGAGGAGCTGCAGCCCCACTGGACTCCAGCCTGTCCCTCTTAGCAAGCTAGCTGCCCACTCCAGGGCAGGGACTTGAAGCCCCCTCCCTCCTGAGCAGCCACCTCAGGGGCCCTGTTTGGGACCACTCTTAGTCGTCCCCAGGCTCCTCAGGGCCCCAGAGTGGGAGGGTCTCCTTCCTGGAAGTCCCCATGAGCTCCGGGTCCCAGCCCTACCTGCCAGTGCTGGTGTCAGGGCACTCTACGCCAAGCGTGGGGGCCACACCCCTTGCCATGCCCACGGCATCCTCCTGTAGCCCCTGCCCACACCCTCGATGCTGCACGGGCCCGCCCCGGCAGCGCTCGGCGACTAACGTGTTTTGTCCCCAATTAACCACCATTCTGCAGCCTGGTTCTGCCAGGAGCCGGCGCTGCCCCACCGCCCGCCGTCTGCCGCCCTAGGCTTCCTGACTCCATTAGTTCTGACACTTGTGAAACTCCGAGAAGTGCTGTGGTCTCAGCAATGCCCCTGTTTTGTACATGATTGTGTAATTTAAAGGTATATAAATACAAATATATATATATATCTGTTGTGACTGTGTGACCGTGGATAAAATCCGGAATTGTGTCAACCTGGCTGCGCACTGTCATCTTGAGTCTTGTGTGCCTTCTCCAGCCCTGGGGGCTGCTGAACCCTCTAAGAGCTGTTTGTGTTGGGATGTGGGGAGCGGGGGTGGTGTCCAAGCAGGACTGGGTGCTATCCTGGCTGACCATCCACAGACTGGGCCGCTGAGGGCTGGTCCCTTTCCCCTGCAGGGGCCTGGGTCTTGTCTGGACTTGGGAGGGGGATACTGGAGGCTCCTGGAGCTCTGGCCCATTCAGGATCTGGGTGCCTGGTGACAAGCCCTGATGGATCAAGAAGGAATGAGGTGGCCGGGCGCGGTGGCTCACACCTGTAATCCCAGCACTTTGGGAGGCCGAGGGAGGCAGATCACGAGGTCAAGAGATCGAGACCATCCTGGCCAACATGGTGAAACCCCGTCTCTACTAAAAATACAAAAGATTAGCTGGGTGTGGTCGTGCGCCTGTAGTCCCAGCTACTTGGGAGGCTGAGGCAGGAGAATTGCTTGAACCCGGGAGGCAGAGGTTGCAGTGAGCCAAGATTGCACCACTGCACTCCAGCCTGGCGTGTGGTGATGGAGCAAGATTCTGTCTCAAAAAAAAAAAAAAAAGAAAGAATGAGACCCTCAAATAGGTTTTGCTTTATATTTTTTATAAATTTTTATTTATTTATTTATTTAGAGAAGGAGCCTCACACTGTTGCCCAGGCTAGAGTGCAATGGCACGATCTCGGCTTGCTGTAACCTCCACCTCCTGGGTTCAAGGGATTCTCCTGCCTCAGTCTCCATAGTAGCTGGGATTACAGGCATGCACCACCATGCCCAGCTTTTTGTATTTTTAGTAGAGATGAGGTTTCACTATGTTGGCCAGGCTGGTCTCAAACTCCTGACTTGTGATCCACCCACCTAGGCCTCCCAAAGTGCTGGGATTACAGGTGTGAGTCACCGTGCTCAGCGTTTTTGCTTTTTAAAGCAGAATTCTAAGTGACTGCTAAGGCCCGTGGTTCCCGCTGTCCACAGTGCCAACCAAGCTGCCGTGTGGTGACGTTGGGCCATGCCATGCCCTCCTGCATCCCACCTGGCTCTGAAGGCATTTCTGTGTGGGACCCATGGGAAGGCTCCTTGGGGAGAATTTCTCAGGGGCATTGGCAGGGCCAGAGCTCTGGGCTCTTGGCTGTTCTGCCAGCCCCAGGCCAGCCCTGGCTCTGCCTCCCTGACCCCGGCCCCTGCACCCCAGCCCCAGGGGATCTCTTCTGGGGCAGCACAGGAGTCCCAGCTCCAGTCCCAGTTCTGCCATCAGCTCACTGTGTTCCCACCCTCACCTGGGCCTCAGCTTCCCCAGTCTGGTGAGATGTCTCTCTAAGGGTCCTCTGGCCCCGGGAGCCTGGCAGGGCCATCACACAAGCCCATTTCTCATGGCAAATATACCTCAGTCCCCTCCCCAGCACCGCTTTCCCCCAGCCTCAGGGTGTGCCAGGCAGGGAGAAGGTTGAGATGGGGATTGAATTGATTTGCCACCCCATCTTCCTTACTCCTCCAAACTTACTTCCATGTGAATCCCTGGTTTTAGCTAAACAGAGGAATCTTCAAATAAAGACAAACGGTTGTTGTATTGTCTTATCTGCACTAAACGGCTGCTCCATTTAGTGATGGGGAGGCCTGAGGGTGGGGCCCCATGGAGAGGGGTCAGAGAATACCCAGCCAGGTGGGGTTCTGCAGGGAGGTGTTTGGATGAGGGAGAGGAGTCTGCAGATCGCTTCCAGCTCACAAGGTGTCACTGGATAGGCGTGTGCCTGCCAAGGTTCACGGGCAGGGTCTGCCTCACCCGGGCCCCCACATCTCCCCTTTCCGGAGCTGCTCCAGCTTTGCAGTCCTAGCTCTACTCTCCCTGCTCATCCTCCTGCCCAGCGCCTGCCTGAGACCTGATGCCTTCCCAGGCCCAGGCCGAGCTGGGGACATACAAGCAAGTGGCTCCAGGGACTAGTTGGGAGCAGGGGACTGGCTGGAGACAAAACCAGTTCAGCAGAGCAGAGCCTGGTTCTGGCCAGGGTCCCAGTCTCCCCACACACTCCCCCCTCCAAGGGAGTGAGAGACAGCCGGGGCCCAATGAGGCAGAGGCCTGGGGCAGGGCCCCCTCCTCCTCCCAGTGCAATCCCAGCCGACAGATGCCAAGGTGCTATTTGCTCACTGCCAGGAGTAAACTTTCTTCTGAAGACAATAAAACTGCTGAGGGCAGAAGGCAGCAGCACAGGGTAGCATTTAACCCTTGGTGATCTGGATGGTGCTGGCTCCCCTGCTGTTTCCTGCAAGCCAGGCCTCAGACGGTAAGGGTGATGGGGCACCAAGGGTGCTGACTGGTCAGGAAGCTGGAGGGCCAGAGGAGCAGAGAGCCCTATCCTTGGGGAGAGATGGGCATGAGTTATTCTGCTGATCAGCTGTGTGACCATCAGCAAGTCACTTAGCCACTCTGAGTCTCAGTTTTATCATCTGCAAAATGGAGTGTAGCCCCTACCTCATAGTTTTGTTGGGAAGATGAATGACAAAGCGCCTAGCACACAGTAGACCATCAGGACACTGAGCCAGGTGACAAATGTGAGGGAAGTATGAGGAAGTTGAATGAGTTGCTTTGCCCAGGACAGTGGGTGGTAGGTCCTGGTCACCCCCAGCATGCCCACAGACACTGATGCATCCCCTCTTCCCATCATGCACGGGGGGTCTCACACCCACTCACGGGAGCTCACAGCTTCACAGGTGGCACTGCTGAGGCCTTGAAACAGAAATGGAAGCCAAGCAACCTCTCTTCCACCCTGTTAGCTGCAAAGCCAGTGTCCCGTGAGGGGACTGAAGTGACCTCCTCCCCACAACTCCAGCTCCCTTAGATGGCCGAGCAGAGACAAGGGCCGTGGGCCTCCGGCCCACCCAGGCACAAAGCCCTGCTCTACAACACAGCAAACGGATGCGGAAGATGCTTTCCCCGCTCCGGTCCTGCACGTGGACCTGCTTTAGCGCTGGCCCTGCCGCCTGCCTCTCAGCCCAGAATGGGATAGGCAAGACAAGGTGGCTGTTCTAGTCCCTCCTTCCCTCGTTGCCTTTGAAGACTCACTATCCCTCTCCCAGAAGCATCTACCAATCAATTATCCCTTTCCCTTTAGGCTCAGTCCACAGCCACCTCCTCCAGAAAGCCTCCCTTGGCTACTCCAGGCCCTGTGACCACAACCACGTTTGACCATTGATGGCCTCGGGGCTGTGCCATTCACTGCACAGACACTGGGGACATGTCAGTTCTCTAGTATCTTTATTATCCATTCCCAGGGGCACTCCTGCCTCCCCAACTCAGGGGTGCAAACACCTCCCTGCACCATGCCGGGTGTGGTGCAGAATGGGAGGCAGGACGATGGAGCAGAGAGAGCCCTGAACCGCCTGTGGCCTTCGAGGAGTCCCTGCCCTTCTGAGGCTCTGCTCTGGGAATGCTGGGGTCAGAGGCAGGTGAGGGTCCTTTGTTGGTGAGCAGTGAACACTGACAGTAGCCCTGGTTCCTCTGTCCTCCAGGAGAGCAGCACTCCTGCCCAGGGGTCCCGTAGACCCCAGAGGGCCCACTTTTCCCCAGGGAGCAGTGGGGCGCCCCTCCCTCACTTTGGGCTCTGGGAGGTCAGAGCAGCAGAGCAGACTGCCCATCTTCCCCCAGTGCAGGGCCTGGCTGGGGCAGGGCAGGCAGGAGGAAGGCCCCTAAGGGCGGGTTTCAGGCCCTGGGCCAGCCACTAGGCCAGGCATCAGATGGGGTGCACGAACTGGTAGACAAGGCGCTGGGAGATGTCTGGCTTCCGGATGATGCCCTTCTTGTAATACTGGCGGATGGAGCGGCTCAGCTTGTCATAGTTCATGGCAGGACGGTTCTTGCGGATGCCCCACAGCCGGGCCACCTGGGCTGAGTCCTCAATTTTGAAGATGCCTGGGAGAGCAGGAGGGCCCCAAGAGAGCCAGCGGTATGAGTGAGGTGGCAGGAAGGAGAAAGACGCAGGCCACCAGGTCCGCCTCAAGGTGAACCAAGGGACCCCGTGCGGAGGCCTCCCTCTGCTCGGGCGGGATGGGCTGTGGGGACCGGAATGCCTACTTGCATGGTGTATCTGCAGTGGGGGTTAAAGAGACGTGTGCAAAGCAGGTGCTGCAGGCCCCAGTGAATGGCAGAGAATACTCTGGAGTCACAAACCTCCTGGCGCAGGCGAGCCTGTGTACCTTAATGGGTTTCCTGGGGCCCTGTGGGCCTGGCCCTTGCCAGCCCCTGCTCCGTGTGGGGTTTGCATGCCCTGATCCAGAGTCCTGTGTGGCTCCTGGCAGTGCCCACGGCTCACTGAGCAAAAGCACCCTTCCCCCCCTACAGGTGTCTCTGTAGTTCCCAAGCCTGAAATGACCTCTTTGCTATTCTCAGGCAGTTCGGCCTGCGCAGCCCTTTCTGGCAGGATTAATTAATACGAGATGGTGGAGAGAGAGTGGACTTGGAGCTCAGCCAACTGGACTTGAGTCCTGGCTCTGCCATTGGCCACCTTCAAAACCTGAGGCTCCTTTTTCTGTCTGTGAGAGGGAGTTACGTGACTACCATGCGTTATTGAGCTGTTACAGAAAGCGCTTACTTGGGACAAGTTATTCCATTGTTCACAACCTCAACTTTCATTCTATTAATAAACCCTCCAGCCCAGGCCCAGGCCAGCATCCCTTCTCCAGGGAGACTTCGCAGACCACCAGTTCTCCCCGAACCCCCTCCCTAGAACTCCACCATGGGACTGTGCCCAGACTGGCTCGCACTGTCTCAAATACACACCCAGGGCCACCACCGTGCACAGGTGCATCTTCGCCACCACCCCCACCTAACTGACTCCTCCTCCTCCTCTTCCTCCTCCATGAGTCCTCCTGGACCTAGCCCTCCGTAAATGTCTGCTGAGCAAGTGTGGAACCAGAGCAGTTGCTGGCTGAAGGTTTGTTGGATGGATGAATCCAGTCCATTTTACAGCGGAGACGGCGGAGGTCCGGGCTCCCACAGCACCTACGGCAGGTTTCTCGGCTCTGAGCCTCTCTCTAAACACACACGCGCCCGCACACGGGCATACTTGCACACACACACTCCTCAAGCCCTGCACTCTCCAGGGTAGTAAGCCACCAGCCACATATGGCTCTCAAGCCATGAAATGTGGCTGAATTCGAAATGAAATGTGTTGGAAGTGTAAAATACACACTAGATTTCTAAGGCTTAGGAAGATACCTCATTAATAAGTTCTATATTAATTATATGTTGAAGTCTGAATAATTTATAATATTGGATTAAATAAATGTATTCTTAAAATTAAGTTCACCTGCTTTTAAACTTTCTCTTTTCTTTCTTTTTTTTTTTTTTTTGAGACAGAGTTTTTGTTCTTGTTGCCCAGGCTGGAGTGCAATGGCTCGATCTCAGCTCACTGCAACCTCTGCCTTCCTGGTTCAGGTGATTCTCCTGCCTCAGCCTCCCAAGTAGCTGGGATTACAGGCACCTGCCACCACACCTGGCTAGCTTTTTGTATTTACTAGAGATGAGGTTTCACCATGTTGGTCAGTCTGGTCTCAAACTCCTTACCTCAGGCGATCCACCCGCCTTGGTCTCCCAAAGTGCTGGAATTACAGGCGTGCGCCACCACCCGGCCCAACATTTTTTCTTACAGACAGGGTCTCACGCTGTCACCCAGGCTGGAGTACAGAGGTGAGATCACAGCTCCATACAGCTTCAAACTCCGGGGCTCACAGGATCCTCCCACCTCAGCCTCCTGAGTAGTGAGGACTAAAGTGTGAACCACTGTGCCCAGCTAGAAAACTTAATATAGCAAACGTGGCTCAAATTCTATTTCTTGCTGGAAGTCATTCGTCCCCCGGTGAAGCTATGATGTTTTGAGGGCAAAGACTGTCCCATCCCCAGCAGAAGCTTTCAGGCTCTGTGCCGTACTAAAGCTCCTAAGCAGGACAGGGTCTGGCGGGAGACAGATATGGACACAAATTGCACACAGATCCCCAGGGCCGTCCCATGAGAGCAGCGTATTTGGCATCCAGGACAGGTGGGTCAGGTGGGAATCAGCTTCACCTCTCCGCCCTGCCCCCGCCCCCACGCACAGTGCCCGGCGGGAGCCCCCACCGGCCTCCATGCTCGCTGCTCCTGCCGCGCCCCTTGGGCACCCCGCTCACCCTTCTCCTTGTTGAGCCACCTGATGAAGCGGCCGTAGCTGTGGGGCTTGAGCAGCAGCTCCTTGAGGAACTGCCACAGGTGGATGGGCTGCCCAGAGCACGACGAGTCCACCTCGCTGTCGGTCCAGCTCTCCTCAATGGTCGAGGCTGCGTGGCCGGGGAGGGTGGCGGTGAGTGCGAAGGGGAGGCCAGCCCCTGCTTCAGTGGCAGCCGGCCCTCCACCCCACCTGAGCCCCCACCTCCAACCCCTCCCTGCCCCTGCCTGGCTCACCGAAGTAGTGAATCGCCCCAGGTGAAGTCCGTTCTTTCATCCAGGCCGCTGCAGGGCAAGGAGAGGGGGTTGGGGACCCAGGAGAGACCCCGAGGGTGGAGGAGGGGAGGCGCTTGGGTGGGACTGTGGGGCTATGGGAGCCCCTCTGTGGCTGGGGGTTACTCCTGTGGCTTCCTGCCTCCTGCCAACCTGGGGAGGCAAGCTGGTGACAAGGAGCTGCTTCCTGGAAGAAAATTCAGGGTTTCAGAGCTGGGAGGGGCCGTAGAGGCCTTGCAGGCATCACCTTGCTCAGATGAGGACATCTGACATGGGGGCTTGCCTAGGCTGGGGCAGGGCACTGTCTCTGGCAGGGTCATATCAGGGGGTCCTGTGTCTCACTCCTTGGCTCATGGAGCAGGCACCACCTCCTCCAAAGCATCCGGCCCTGTGCACGCAGCAGGCGGTGCCCAATGAGCTCAAGATGATTTAGACACTCAGGGGCTGGCCCGCAGCCATTAGAAATACAGCACAGGCCGGGGGTGGAGGCTCACGCCTGTAGTCCCAGCACTTCGGGATGCCAAGGTGGGTGGACTGCTCAAGTCCAGGAGTTGGAGACCAGTCTGGCCAACATGGTGAACCCCATCTCTACCAAAAAATAAAAAAATTAGCAGGCCGTGGTGTGGCACCTGTAGACTCAGCCTACTCGGGAGATTGGGGTGGGAGGATCCAATGAAACCGGGAAGTCGAGGCTGCAGTGAGCTGTGACTGCGCCACTGCCCTCCAGCCTGGGCAACAGACTGAGACCCTGTCTTAAAAAACAAAAACTAAAATTCAAACAGGGCTGCTGCATACAGACTGACAGGGGCAATACCCAAGACATACTGAGCGTGCAGGGCAGGGGACACTCTGCTACTGTTGGTGTCAAAAAAAAAAAAAGAACTGCATGTATGTATATGTGCTTGAATATCCACAGACTTTCCCTGCAGAGATACTCAAGAAACTGGCAGCTGGTTGCCTCTAGGGCGGGGGTTGGAAGCCGGAGGTCAGGAGTGGGCGGGAGACACTATTCATGGTACGCTACTTTTCACTGTGGTCTATTTTATAACATGCACATTTATTACTTCTCTAATAAAAAACAAAGAAAAACAAAATTTTAAAAGGAAAGGACTTCCTAGTGTCCACGGTTGCCCCCAGCTCTGACATCCTGCATCCTCACAGTCTGACTTCTGCCTTTTGACCTCCCAGGTGCTGTCCCAAAGCTCTGGGGCCTTGACCTGGGCTCAGAGTGGGTCAGGATCCAGGAGGCAGTGGCAACTGGGGCTGAGATTCAGAGTGGACTCCAGGCAGGGGCCAAGGGGCTACTGCCCCAGCAGAGGGCAACCTCCTGGCCGGCATCCTGTCCCTGACTGGAGCCCGGGAGGAGCCGCTCCCACCCACGCCACGTCCTACCTGACTTCCAGATGTCCAGGTGCGCGTGCAGCACATCCCCGCCCAGGGGCGAGCGCTGGCGGAACTGCTCCTCCGACATGGCGCACAGCTCCTTGCCCGCCAGCTCCTGGAAGGCCTTGCCCACGGGGGGCAGACGGTACTGGTGCTCTGTCCACAGGAGCCACTTCTGCACGTTGCCGGGGCTCCAGTCCACGGGATCTGGGCAAGAGGCACCCCCTCAGCTCAGGGGCAGCCTGAGGGCACCACCCCAAATATGGCACCCCCCTCTGTGATGGGGCACCCACAGGAACTGCTCCTTAGGGTAGAGATAGCCCAGGTCCGGACAGGCCCGTGAGGGCCCCTGTGGAGGTGGGTACCCAAGGAGAGAGTGGGGCATCAGGAAGGAACCAGGACCCTAAAAACTGAACTTGGTTCAGGGTAGGGTAACCTGGTGCATCTGTACTGCCTGCCTCACCCAGGCCTTGGGTCCTCCCCGATCCCCCCCACCTCTCCAAAGGACCTTTCGAGGGAGCCCCAGCCCTGGAGGGACAGTGACATTCTACCAGAAACACCTGGGCTTCTCCCTCAGGTACTTCTTGCCTTTCCCAAACCCCTCAAGGAACCAGCGACACACCTACCTGGGAATTAGTCTTAGAACCCCACCATTCCCTCCAGCCCCTGTATCTTACAGACGAGGAAACTGAGGCACAGGGCACTCCATCCCCTGGTCCTCACCGGAATAAAGGCCTGGACACACAGGAGCTGCCCCATGCACGTGTTGAATAAGTAAATGGCAGGGCACAGGGTGGTCATGGGCAGCCACAGGCCCCAGAGGCCAGGAGGGGAGCCCCGGCTAGGGCCTAGATGTCTCCCTGGGGCGCTGCTCTGGGGTAAGCCTGATAGGCCTACAGGTGGAGGCCAGGCTGGTGAGCATGGTCACAATGGGGCCTCCCAGTGAACACCGTGGTCCAGCCAGTGTCCCAGCTCGGTGACCTGCAGGCTGGGCCACCCCCACTTAATAAGCCCATTTTCCTCCCCGAGGTCAAAGCCATTTGTTTCTGTTCCCATTGTTCATGGAGCAGGGCCCTCCCCTCCCTGGCCCTGTGGGTGGGGAGGCCCGTGGGAGAACTCCTGGAGTCGGCTGGCACGGGTATTGGGCAACCGGAGGACTGTGGCATCGGCAGGAGCAGCTTCCAAAGATGTCAACCGGAAGGCTTTGGGGGTAGGGGCTGGGCCTGAGGGATGTGTAAAGACCCCTCCTTCCCAGAGAAAGCTGCACAGAGTTGGGCGCTGCGATGCCAGGGCCTAAAGACCAAGGGACATAGGTCAGGCCTGCCTGAAGCTGGAGAGGGGATGGCAGGACCGAGGACTGGAGACTCAGCAGCCCCGCCGCCCACAGCATCAGCTCCGTAACCACGCCTTCCAGGTCTGACTGACAGACACATGTATGCCCGCCCTGGGAGATTCCCTCCTCATAAATAGAGATATGTTAAGGCTGGGTGCGGTGGCTCATGCCTGTAATCCTAGCACTTTGGGAGGCCGAGGTGGGTGGATCACCTGAGGTCAGGAGTTCAAGACCAGCCTGGCCATCATGGAGAAACCCATCTTTAAAAAAGAGAAAGAAAAAAAAAAATAGAGATATGTGTCATCAATAGAGATAAACAGAGAAATGTGTCACCAGACCAGTGACACATTATGTATCTATGGTCTGTTTCCCTCACTATAATGTCAGCCCTATGAACATAGGGACTTTGTGTTGTGTTCACCACTCAATTCCCCAGTCCTAGAGTAAAGCTTGGCATACTAAGAAGTGCTTGTTGGCCAGGAGAGGTAGCTAACGCCTGTAATCTCAGCACTTGGGAGGCTGAGGCGGGTGGATCGCCTGAAGTCAGGAGTTCAAGACCAGCCTGGCCAACATGGCGAAACCCCATCTCTACTAAAAGCACAAAAATTAGCCAGGAGTGGTGGTGGGCACTTGTAATCCCAGCTACTGAGGAGGCTGAAGCAGGAGAATCGCTTGAACCCAGAGGCGGAGGTTGCAGTGAGCTGAGATTATGCCACTGCACTCCAGCCTGGGTGATAGAGCCAGACCCTGTCTCAAAAAGAAGAAAAAAGAAATGTTTGTTGAACAACTGTTTACACTGAGCATCAGTTACATTCAAGGTGCTATCCTAGGATCTGAAAATGGAGTGATGAACAAAACAAATGAAAATCCCTGCCCTCATGGGGTGTACATTCTAGTGGCAGACACGGAGAGTGAGCAAGATCAGTAGATACTGTGCAGCATGTCCTGAGAGGAAGCAGGTGGGAACAGGAGGCAGGGATGTGGGCAGAAACGTTTCTTCCTTCTTTTTTTATTCATTTTTTGTTTATTTTCTTTACCATGTCCTGTGCTCACGGATGTCAATTTTAATGGAGGGGTCAGAGAAGGCCTCATGCAGATGGTGCCATCTGAGCCAAGACCTGAAGGAAGTCAGCCATGCAGATATTTGGGGGAAGAGCGCTCTAGGCTGAAGGAGCAGCAGCCTAGTGAGTGTCGTGGGAACCACAAAGAGGCCAGTGTGGCTGCAGCAGAGCGAATGAGGGGAGAGCGGAGTCCAAGAGGACATGGGGGACACAGAGTTGGAACTCGTATCATCCAGCACCTACCAGTGGTGACAGTAGGTTGGCATGGTTGGGGCACAGAGATGGGTGGAAACCCTCCCAGTCCAGGCTCACAGCTGACTGTGGAGAAGCGCCAGCAACCCCGAAGCCACCCGAGGTGGGGGCAGAGGTGGGCAGAGTCCATCCAGCAGTGCCCCAACCCACCCACCCCAGCGACCTCAACGTGGCCTGCAGCCCCTCTTACGGAAGCGGGCACGGGGAGAGGGCTCACCTGCGGTGATGTTGAGCAACTTGCAGGCCGTCTCGATGTCCTTGAGCACCTCGCCCACCACCATGGACTGCACCTGCTCCAGCGAGTGCTCCTCCAGCGCCAGCCCGCTCGGCCCCAAGTCCAGGCTGCCCCCTGGGGCTTGGCTGTCAATGACTGGGCACTGCTCAGGCTCCTCAGGCGGCTCCTCCCGACTGCTGGCCCCAGGGGCCTTGGCTGCCCAGCTGCTGTCGTCAGGGCACAGCATGTCAAAGTAGGAGAGGTAGAAGGCAGACAGGCCCTGCTCGGGCGTGGCAGGTGGACTGGGGCTCCAGTCCCGTCTCTCGAGACCCACTGCCCCGGCTGCCACCTTCTCCAAGCCTGTCCGAGACACCGAATCGGGGGGCAGCAGGAGGTGGCTGGGAGACACGCTGCTCAGACCTGGGCTGGCGCTGCCCATGCCGCTGCTGTTCAGGCCGGCGGCTGCGTCTGTGGAAATGAAAGAGGACTCAGGTCTGACTGCTTCTCCATCCCCATGGGGGCCGCTAAGCTGGTTACGGGGATGAGGGGCCCTGTGGACAGTGGGCTGGGCCTGGGACAGAGCTGGGTCTTCCGGGTCATTGGGCAGCCAGGCCATGGTTGGGCAGACAGGCCTTCTGGCTGGGAAAGACAGCAAGGTGCAGTGGGAAGCCAGGCTGGGTGGGGGCCGCAAAGCTCCACACATGGAATGTGTTCAAACGGCCTTCTGAGGTTCCTGACCTCATTCAGCCCTCACAATGGAAGGCATAATTGGCCCCATTTGGCGGATGAGCAAACTGAGGCGGGGACAAGGAGCCCTCAATGTCCAAATCTTTCCTGCTGTAGCAAAGTTTGTTTTTCTTTCCTTTTCTTTTCTTTTTAGAGACGGGGTCTCGCTATGTTGCCCAGGTTGGAGTGCAGTGGCTATTCACAGGCGCCATCCCACTACTGATCAGCACGGGAGTTTTGACCTGCTCCGTTTGCAACCTGGGCCAGTTCACCCCTACTTAGGCAACCTGGTGGTCCCCCGCTCCCAGGAGGTCACCATATTGATGCCGAACTTAGTGCGACGCCCGATCGGCATAGTGCACTACAGCCCAGAGCTCCTCCCACCTCAGCCTCCCACCTCAGCCTCCCACGCCACCGTGCCCGGCACAAAGCTTGATTTTCTTCTGCCCTTGATAAGGACAGGAGCAGAGGTGGCAGGCAGAGGCCACCACCCTAAAGGTGGCCATCATCTTCACCAGCAGGGGAGAAAAGAGAGGAACAAGGTGGGTGATGGGTAGAGACCCTCTCACGCACTGGGGAGTTGGCCAGACCTTGCCCTCCCACAGGGCTCTCTGGGGGATCTAAGTAAACTCTTGAGGCAGCCACTGAGCAAGAGCTCACAGGTTTGCTTGTCTCCCCACACCCGGGGCTGGGTGCATAGTACCCGCCTCCCCTTATCCTACCTTGGATGGTGCTGCCCCCAGGGCCCCTCCCAGCTCCCGACACCCTCTACTTTCCCCTGTGCCTGGAGGAGCGCACATCCTCTTGGAGGCGGTGCCACAGCTAGGCCTTCTAGGGGAGAGCGGGGTGGTGGTGAGAAGGGGCGGGACTCCAGGGAACATCAAAAACCCTTAGCAACTCAGGCACCTGCTCCTCACTTCTGCTCCAACGCCCTCCAGGGGGAACCATTTGGCCTCAACACAAACAGTCAGAGGCCCTGCTCCCCATGGGGCACCCAGGCTCGGTTTTGCCCAGGCCCTTTTCCCTGAACCCCACATTAGAGTGCACAGTTTGGGTGAGGAGGGGGCTGGAGAGGGGCAGAAGACCAAAAACCCCAGGATATTCTGGAATATCAGTGATGTAGGGGCCTGAAACTTAAGACAGGCCAGGCGCAGTGGCTCACACCTGTAATCCCAGCACTTTGGGAGGCGGAGGTGGGTGGATCACCTGAGGTCAGGAGTTTGAGACCAGCCTGGCCAACATGGTGAAACCTGGTCTCTACTAGAAATACAAAAATTAGCTGGGCAGGAGGCTGAAGCAGGAGAATTGCTTGAACCCTGGAGGCGGCTGCAGTGAGCTGAGATCACACCACTGCACTGCTGCATTCCCGCCTAGGCGACAGAGCGAGACTCCATCTCAAAAAAAATAAAAATAAAAAAAATAAAGACAGAGGCAGAAGATTACCAACAGTTATATGCTTCCAATAGTACAGAGAACCAGTTAGAGAGGCGGAAAGGGGCAGATAAACCTGTTAAGGGCAAGTTAATTGGTGTCCTTTCTCGGGGCTATTTAGATTCTCAAGCAGTGGTTCTCAGAATGCGGTGCCTGGCCAGCAGAACCAGCGCCTCCTGGGAGCTTGCGAGAAACTTGGATTCTCAGGCACTTCAGAGCCACTGACTCAGCAGCTCTGGGGGAGGCCCTGCAGTCTGGTTTAACTGGCCTCTTGGGTGATTCTCATGCATGTTCACATCTGAGGATCACTGCTTTACAGGCAACCGGCCAGTGCTTTAAACACTGAAATCCTCTCTAACGGTGGCATTTATGGTGCCACTGGGACAGCGGGCAGGTAAGGGGTCTCCCTGGTCCAACTCCAGTCACACTGTGGGGCTGACCCACACAGCCTCCGTATGCAGCTGGCATTTGCCTCTGCCTCTGCAGGTGGGACAAAGGAAAGAACCCAGTTTGGAAGACACCTCCAGTTCGACAGGGCCACAACTAGCCCATTCATCTTCACACAACTCAGAAAATGGCACCACTTCCCCCTGGATAGTGCGGCTTGACGAATGGAGCCCAGGGAGAATTTCAACGCCCACTGCCCACCCTCCTTGTGCAGTGCCCAAGCTTCCCAGCGTTACATGGCAGCCCTGCAGTTGACCGTGGTGGAGAGAATGCCAGCAGGAGGGAAAAGTGTTCCCTTTGAATTCAACTCTCCCATTCAAGGGCTCCTTTAAGTGACAAGGAAGGAAAGGTCAGGGTGGGGAGGGGTAGGCAGAGACTGAGGCGGGGCTGGGATGTGGGGGACAGAGGGCAGGCCTGGAATCATTTCAAGTCCTTCTGTGCAAACACTCGTGTGTGCTGTGGGCCCACATTATTTACTCAGGCAGTGCCAACAGCTCGCTCTGCCCCTGGGCCCCACCCTGGCCAGTGCCCATGCCCTACCCACTAGGTGGCTCCACCCCTGGGGAGCCCCCCTGCAGCCCCCGTCCCCCCCATCACCCCCTCCCTGCCTCCTGCCCGGTCCACATCCCCAGAGCCCCCATGCCTGCCACGTTAGGACAGTTTCTGCCAACACCCTGGGCACCATGCCAGGGAGACCAAAGCTTTTCCAAGAGGCAGAACTCACTTCCCTTGTGGCCCTCCTGTTTGCTTGGCCTCAGCCACAGGTAGGACGGGAGGCAGCTGCTGCGTTTCAGGGCTTGGTTTCGTGAGGGGTCGGTGGGGATGAATGGGCAGGGCAGTGGCAGTATTTGTCAGGAAGGGATATAATGACACATCCTTGACACATTTGCTGAGTGCGTGTGAAGCCCTCGCATCTGTCCCCTTGCCAGGAGAAAGGCAGCACAGGTCTTATTCTTTTTTTTTTTTTTTTTTTTTTTTTTTTTTTTGAGACAGGGTCTCGCTCTGTCGCCCAGGCTAGAGTGCAGGGTCACGATCACGGTTCACTGCAGCCTCGACCTCCTGGGCTCAAGTAATCCTCCTGTTTCAGCCTCCCAAGTAGCTGGGACTACAGGCGTGTGCCATCATGCCTGGCTAATTTTTTAAATCTGTTGTAGAGACACGGTTTCACTATGTTGCCCAGGCTGGTCTCAAGCTCCTGGGCTCAAGCAATCCCCCACGTCAGCGTCCCAAAGTGCTGGGATTACAGGCACGAGCTACCTCATCCGGCCCAGGTCTTATTCCCATCATTATTTTGCTAATGGGAAAGTCAAGGTGTAAAAAGGTAAATCTGCAAATCCAGGTCTTCTGACCCCTGGCTCAGGCTCCTTCCCCCTCTACAGCCCACATGCCAGCTTGCCCTTGCCCTCTATCTAAATGCCAAGGAATCTTCCCCCCAAGCCTTGGTCCTAGCTCCAACACTTCCCTGATGAAAAATAAGTTAATGGTTAACCGTGTGTCTGGAGGAAAGGTTCGACTCTCCGCAGATTGCTCTGTCCCCAGGCAGCCAGGTCTGGAGTAGGGGGGCTTGGCTTACTGGTCAGGGAGTCAGGGCTGGTGTGCCCGACCTGCAACTCAGCATCTCCTCCAGGCTCGGGGCTGGCCTCGGGAGGGAAGAAGGGAGAACAGCACCATGATGCCCTGGCAGGGATCACCAGTGCCACGTCCAGGGCTTTCACCCACATCACCCGCGCTCCTACCCACAGCCAGGGTGACGTGGACTCCAGAGCCCTGCTTCATAGATGTGGACAGTGAGGCTCAGGGAGGCTATGCAGCCTGCCCGGGGTTCTTCCTGGCCAGGCGCGGGCTCTGCTCACTGGACCACATTCTCTCTGAGGCTCATGCTCTGGCCAGTCCCATCTTCCTAGGGGATCTGCCCACCTCCTGACCGGGCTCCTTGATGCTCTGAACTGTGTCCCCACCTCTTGGCTGTTCATTCCACCCCACTGTTCATTTCCCTGCAGCACCCTTTCATTTCTGTGCTCGAGAATCTTCCATGGCTCCCCATTGCCTTCCCTGCCCCATCCCAATGCCTGGTGCCCACCTCTGAGCCCACCTCCTACCTAGCCCAGGTCAACAGAGCTGGAAGGGGCCATATATTACGTGATCGTTTCATAGATGGGAACGATGAGTGGGGAAGGGATTCATGTGCATATTAGCGGCAGGACCTGGGCCGGAACTAGGGCTTGACACAGTGACCACAAATTCAAGCTCTAATGAGAACGCCACTTCATACCCGCCCTGTGCTGTGGGCACAGCATGGCTATTTTCTAGGATGCCCTTTCCTCCTCATCACAATTCATCCCAAAGCCCTCCTCCCATAGGGAGCCCTCCCTAACAGCTCCCTCCTGTGCTCCCAGGCTCTCCTCATCTGTGCCATGCAATTCAGCCCAGGATGAAATCCGCAGGTGACGATCCGCCCGGGGGGAACACATGTGCACTGGGAAAGCTGAGGCTCAAGGAGTGGCAGGGAGGTGCTCACAGTCACACAGCACAGCCAGGGCCAGACGAGAGGCCTCCTGACACTCAGGCCACTGCTCCGTAGGCTGAGGGTCCTGGGATGAGCCGGGCGTCTGCCATGTCCAGGTTTCTCAGAGGGCAGATCCTGGCATTCCTAGAGCCCTGGCCTGCCAGCCCCAGGGGCTGCCGTCTCCTGAGTGATGCCTCCAGCTCCCAAACCTCGAGTTGATCTCTTCTGGATTAAGCCACGTGTCTGGATTAAGGCTCGGCGTGTCCTGGCTCCCTCCCGCTCCAGAGGCCCCGGATCCCACTCCAGACAAAGAAAGTTTGGTAACAGCTGGTAGAGGCCAAGTCCCAGAGGCAGGATGGGATTGGTGGGGTGGCAGCCGGGGGGTTGGCCACCTCGGCCCCTTCTCTCAGTGCCTCCCATTCCCCCGGGAAGGAAGGTTAACGAAAGACAGCAGAGGGATCCAAAATTGGAGATTTGGCGCAGTGTTTCCTGCCACCACCCTGCCTACTCTCACCTCTCGGGCCAGGAATGTGCCCCTGGAACCCTTTGCCTCCCAGGTTTTCACTCCCACACCCCAACTGGCACCAGCAAAAGATGCCCTCCCTGACAGCTCCCGAACCACAGTTTCCGGGAACAGAGTCACCTGGGGGGCCTTTGCTAAGGTCCCAGGTCACTGTGGGGTTGGAGCCTGTCTTCCACATCCTGCTTGGTCGGGACTCTCAGCCCCCACCTCCTGGGGGGATGGTGGTGTGGGGTGAATGTACCCTCACCCCCACCTCAATCCTGAGACCCAGCCCTCCCAGTGCCCAGGACCCCGGCTTCAGTCCCCATTGAGAAGAGCTCTAAGGGAGTGACAGACATGGCCACTTGGCCCTGCTGCTCAGCCCTCTGCTGGCCTCACTCCAGGAGGAGTGATGGGGAACAGACCTCCTCTGGCTTCCCTGCTCCCCCCGCCCCCCACCATGGCCTACTGAGATGGCTGTCAGCTCCTCTCTCCATCCATCCAAGCCCCTGGGCCCCCTTAAATGGGCTGAAGTCAGGGGGCTGTGGCGGTGGGACCAGGACTTGGCCAGGAGCCGTGCAGAGTGGGCAGCACCATGGAGAGGAGCAGGGCTACCAGGGCCGCAGGAAGCTCCAGCCAAGGCCGCTGACCAGGAGCAGAAGCAGCAGCATGTCCAGCTTCTCTGAACCCCCGGACCCCTGCCCTGCCCCATCCCCTCAGGGCCCCAGCCCCTCCCTCCCCTGCCATTCCTCCCACCCCTTCTCTGCTCCTCCAGCTCTCCCATGGGGAGGACTTCGCAGCAGCCTTGCCCGTCAGATTGCTCTTCAAACTAGCTAGATCCAAAGGAAGCACCAGACCCTTCCGGATGGCCCGCCCTTCACTGCCCAGAGTACCACCTCTGCCCACTGGACAGCCCACCCCACTGCCCAGGAAGGGGGGCCCAGGCTGCCACCTCTGGGTCGGCAGCTCCTGCGCTCTCTCAAGCACCCCATGGTGGCCATCTCCAAGCACCTGGTTCCCCAGGGTGTCCAAGGGCAGAAGAAGGGAGGTAGGCTCAGGAGAGCAGCAAGGTGGCAGAGTGAGACCTCACTGTCTGGACTCAGCGTGAGAGTGGAGGAGGTGGGTTTCTTCTAGACCCCCTGGCTTTCCCCACCTCCTCCGGGCACAGACCCATCCAGGCCACCTGTCCCCCTAACTTCTGCAGGAGCTGTTCTGTGTGAGGTTCACCTCGGGGAGCTAACTGGTGCCCAGGAGCTGGGGTCTGTGGGGAAAGTACAGGGGAGGGGATGTGGTTTTGTGGGGCGGAAGGTGGGTGAAGCTGGGGCCGGGCCACATAGCGGGAGGATGGGGCACAGGAAGCCAGGGGAGCTCAGTGTGTTTTGCTCTTCCCACAGTTCCCACAGGCAGCAGGAACACGTCCGCATCAGCGAAGTCTCCTCCGTGCGCCGCTGCCTGGGCAGCCCGGGTGTCCACTCACACCCTCACTGACACCACTTCCAGCGCTTTCTGGGACAAGAGGAAGGTCACACTGAATGGACTGCTTCGCCAGGCTCTCCCAGCTGGGGCAGCCACCATTATTCCCACTTGACGGAAAAGGGCGCTGTGGCCTGCTACAGGGCGCCCGTTGGTGCGTGAGCGAGCAGTGACCCGAACTCAAGACGCGGCTCCACCCTCCTTTCTGCTGGTGCTGGCAGACCCCAAGCCTTCCAGCTCCTAAGGTGGCCCCTGCTGACCATCCCTTTTGCCTCCCCTCAGGCCATCTGCCAACCCAGCCCCACAGTGGTCACCTTGGTGGGGTGTGGGTGGCACAGGTGCCCACAGCCTGGAGGTACAGAGGCCCACCGCAGCCCCAGGTGGGCCATCGTAGCTGAGTTTGCTCTGATGGGGGATGTGAGCTGCAAGAACTAGAGGCCTCAGCTTTGGGAGATGCAGTTCATGCCCTGCCTGTTCCTCTGTAGGAGATGCTGGGTGAGGCCCTGCCCCTCAGTCTCCTGCTCTGTAGGGCAGGGCATCTCTGAGGACTTTTCCAGCCCGGGCACTGTCTGGATGCTATGACCCAGGACCCTCATCTTGCTGTCAGCCTGGCTTTGGGGACTTAAAGGATGGTGGAGATGCAGAAGGGGACACCTGGGGCTTCCTTGTAAACAGAGGCGTACTCCATTCACAGCTGACACTTTTGGCAGGATGAGGAGTGTGGCTGGGTGTCCCCCACTGTCCCTAGAGTTGGTGTCTAGAGGCTCTGAAAGACTTGGCCCACCCTTCTAAAGAAGCAGAGCCGGCTTCAGGCTGTCTTGCACCTCATGAGCTGCCCGTCAGGCCTGGCTCCCTCCCCAGCAGCAGCACCTCCCTGCCTCCTCCAGCCAGGAGGGACCCCACCCCAGACAAGCTTGAGGCTTGCAGTTAGTTGCGCTGATGGGAGATAACCCGGTTTCCTACCATCGCAAGTACAATTCCTCTCAACTTTCAGGACTTTCCAGAAACCGTCATTCACATCTTCCCTCAGCCCTGGTTGAGCCCATGTGTGTGTAAATATATTTCACTTCTCAGTGCCCCAGTCAGGCCTCTTTGCCCCACCAAGGCTGCCATGGCCCCGCCAACTGCACACACATCCCAGCTTTGTGATGTGGCCCAGGTCACATGGCTGCCCCTCTGGAACACTCTCGTCCTCACACCCACGTCGCACGTACACTCCTTGAAGGACGGCCACAGCACCTTCCCTCTTCTCTGCTCTCCTCCAGCCCTGTATACACCACACTTCCCAACCTGCCACAGGACAGGGGCCGTGAGGTTTCCTGGGTAGCTCTCCTCGGCCCTGCCCAGCCAGGCCGCCGAGTTGCTGAGGGCATGAGAACACAGGGATGTCCCCGGAGCGCTGCCCCTCCTGCCTATGGCACCCTGGCTGATCTCAGCCTCAGCCTCTTCAGCAGTGAAATGGGGGACTCATAAAGACAGCTGTGCCTCTGGGTTTTGAAGTCACCAGGCAGCACGGCGATGTGAAAAGCCTTCCCATCTCCCAAGAGGTGTGTGTCCACAGTGGTTACCGCTGTCTTTATCTGTTTCTGCGGCCCCCTCCAGACCCAGCACAGGCCAGGAAGGCAGAGGCCCCCCTCACACCTGGTTGCTGATCTGTAAAATCTTGATGAGCTGAGGGGAAAATCCTACCTGAGCCCTGACCCCCAGGCCCTGGGGCACACCTCCAAGCTAGGAAAGGGGTGTTAGAACAAAGCGAAGGACTCCAACATCACAGATGAGAAAAGTTCAGAAAGATCTGTCCTGGAGGCTAAGAATAGACATTGCTTCCTACAAGGTTAAGATGTGCAGGAGCGGGTTATTGGGGTTATCAGGGCCGTTCCCACCTGTGACGTGTCAGCAGAGACACATCCCCCTTATGTCCTGGCACAGAGGGTGGGCCGGGCAGAAGGAGCTAGGTCCCAGCAGTCCTCAGGGCAACTTGCTACCCCAGGAGCAAAGAGGCCTGGGCCTTGCCCCCCAACCAGTCTCAGGTGCTGGAGCCCCAGCCTGGGCAGTCCCTCCAGCCACCTCTCCCCTGTGCCGGAGCTGGAGGGAGGAGGAGGGGGCCATGGTCCTGGTGGTGCTCAGAGATACCTCACTGCCTGTCATAATCCCGGGGAGGCCTTGGTCCCATCCGACCCCCAGCAGAGTCACACTAAGGTCCCCAGCTGGGGAGGAAGGATAAGCCTGACCCTCCCCAAGCCTGGAGGCCCCCCTCCATGTCCCCACCCCAGCCACTGAGAGGTGGGAGAGCAGAATCTGGCAGGGGGCGCCTCCCAGGCTGAAAACATGCAAAGTAGCCAAGAGAAGGAGCCTGGCGCTAAATGTCAGGAAGAGCCCAGGGCAACTCGGCTTGTGCAAAGTTTGCTTTGGGAAGAGTTGTTCCACCTGACAGGCCACTCGCTTGGCTGGGGGCACAGGGTGGGGCATGAATGGGGTGGGGGTGGGGACCAGGGGAGGGTCCCAGACCAGGTTTGATCCCTGACGCTCTGCTCTCTAGCTCTGCGGCTGGGGCCAGTGACTCCGCCCCCTGAGACTCAGCTGTCCTGTCTGTTAAATGGGCTGCCAAGAGCATGTCTTAAAGGGTTGTGGAGGTTGAGACGGAGGGTGAATGGAAAGCATTTATGATGGGCTGAGCATGCCTGTGTGAGGGGGGCCCTGGGAGCAGGTGAGGGGATCAGCTAGAGAAGAGAAAGGAGAGAGGGAGCAAAGGAAGAAGCAGGCAGAGACGGCAGGTAGCGGGTGGAGTCTGGGGGAGCTGAGGATGGCGGTGAGGGAGGCCGGGGCCCTGTCCTGTTCTCTAGCCCAGTCCAGGCAGCTGCAGGCGTCACCCACCCTCCCAGCCCTCTAGGAGGAGCCAGAACCAAGAATTCCTGCCCCTCCCACTTCCCCCACCCCAGACCAGGAGACAGGCTGGCAAATCCGACTCCTACACCGTCTTCAAAGCCCGCTCAGGTCGTCTCCTCCATGAAGCCTGCGTTAATAGACAACAGCCTTGTCTAACCCTCTCGTCTCACAGACAAGATGTTGCAAGTGCAGTGAGGAAAAGTGACCCGCCACGGTCCCACACAGCGGGACCTCGCCCATTCCTTCTTGCCCTCCACCTAGAGGGTCTCTGTCCCCCTGTCTGCCTGAATTAACTTCCCCAGGTTACACTCCGCGGCATCGAGTCACTTAGCACAAAACTGCTCTGATTGTTTCAGGGCTATTCACTTTATACTTGCAACCACCTCGGTGGTGAAAAGTGGGTCCCAGTCTTTGCACTTCCACCAGCATCACATCTTCTGAGCATTGATTGAGCACCTACTGAGTGCAGCCTATGCCCTTGGACTTGGTTGACGGAGAAGCCCTGTCTAATTCAGAAGATCCTTGTGAAAACCGAAGTGTTTATAACTGATAGTGTGCAATAAACAAGTCTGGTAGATTTCGGCTCTGCATGCCCGGGGCCTCGCTCAGAGGAAATGTTTATACGTGCACTCTCAGGCTCTCAAAGCGGAGGGTGGTCCCCTACCCAGTAAGACCACGTCCTCCACAGCCCCACCTCCCTGGGAGCTCTGAGGATGCCCCCCACCATTTGTCTGTGAGTTGGGGTGGTGGGACTCCAAGTTGGGGGTCCTTGGCTCTGGTCCCTCTTGCGGGTGGGTGGGGGGAAGCTCAGCCCAACTGGCCTGATTGAGCCATGGCCTGAGCCTACCTATCTGGTGGGGCGTCTCCTCTGCATCCCTGCTCACCAGCTTGGGCCTGGGGCAGCCTGGACGCCTGTTTGCTTTGTTACTCAGCTGAGCAGCTGGTGATGGGGAGATGCAGCTTTATTGGGGAGGCTGGGGCAGGAAATGAGGTGAGTCCCAGCCCTGGCCGAGGAGGAGGAGAAAGCCCATGGCCATCATAAAGGACGCAGGCTACTTGCGGCTTGGGGCCTGGGTGTGGGCTGCTGGGTGGCCTCAGAATCATGATAGGTGAGGTGGGGGATCTGGGCCTGTCCATCCCCAACACACACACACACACACACATGCACGCACACACACACACACATGCACGCACACACACGCACGCACACACACACACACACACACGCACACAGCACACACACACACTGTGGCCAGCCTCAGGGGCACCCAGTCACCCAGGTCCTTCAGCTTCCCACACTGTCATCCCACCCCCCACTTCCTGTCTCCCCACTGCAGGAATCTGACAAATTTTGGAAATGAGCACCTTCCAGGGACCACTAATGCTGCTTTCCTTGTGTGCCAAGACCCGGACCCAAGGCCCTCAGCTTCTCCCGGTGTCCAAGGGCTCAGAGGGTGTGCTCGGAAGTGACCACAGACCCCTGGCTCCTGTGGCGACCCCTGCCCAGCCCAGCTCCTGCACTCTGGACCTGTCTCCCCTGCCCCGACCTGGACCCAGCCTTGGCTCCAGCCCTGATCCACCAGGTTCCAGCGATCCCCTGCCCTCTGGTGACCCGACACCAGGGAGACCCTTCTCCTGGCAGAACAGCTGGGCTGGCAGCAGCTGCAAAGCCACTTGTGTTTTGCTAGCCAAGCAGAACTGGCCGGGTCTCAGGGCCAGGGGCTCTGCACCTGCACATCGGCCTCCCCTCCCTCAGGCTGGGTAGGCTGGGCTCAGTGTGGGGTACCCCAGGCCTTGCCAGGCAAGGGGGCTCACCCAGCATCTGGAGTTGGCCCCAGGGAGGCGGTCTGGGCAGCATGAGGAGGGGGGCAGGGAATTCTGAGGGTAAAGGGACCCAGGTCACAGGGTCACTGATGACTGGGAGGTGAGCTCTAGTTGGCAAAGTGCGCCCCCCTCCAAGTCCTGCCTGCAGTCGCCCACCCCACAGCTGGCAGGGAAAGTCCCCAGGCCAGGGTACCTGCACCTCCCATCAGACTCACCTGTTAGCTGCCTGGTGCCCAGGGAGCTGTCTGCTGCAGTACCAACTTCGGAGGCCAGGAAGAGGTGTGGGCAGCTGGGGCCACTGGCGTGTCTCAGCCAGGCATCTGGGGGCCCAGCAGAACCAGAGGCCAGCAGGCCTGGTGGCAGAGGCAGCACTCGCGTTGGCTACTGGGGGCCTGGCCACCCTCAACGGGTGGCTCTCTGAGGTCTCAGGGCTGTGTGCCTGTAGGGAGTCCCCTACCCCCAGCCCAGGGCTACCTGCTGGCACTGTGGCAAGGCCCAACCTGAGGGGCTTGCAGGGGGGTGGCAGCAGGCTTGGGGGACTGGGTCTGCGGGGCAGTGTGGACGCAGCAGAGTGCAGGAATGTGCTGGGAGGAAGTCAGACAGCCGCGAGATGAAGAGCTGGCCAGGGCCCGATTTCCCATTATAAGTAATCCTTCCTTATTTACCTGAACAAATACACTCCTTGCTTACCTCAGACCACAGGCAGGCTCCCGGTTAACCCTTGCAGGCCTCCCCCACTTGCTTGGGGATCCAAGCCCTGACAGCCAGGGGACTCATTCATTCACTCGCTCATTCACTCATTCACTGCTTGCTGTATAGCTACTGAGCTCACATTACATGCAAGGCACAGGAGATGCATGGAGTGGGAGCAGGGCTGGGGTTGTAAGATGGATCAGCTGAGGGCCAGGGACAGACAGGTGAGCAGCAGTGGAGATCCAGAGCCACCCATGCCCTGATGGAGGGCTGTGGGGGCACTGAGGGTGGGCATCAGCCAGGGAAATCAGTGAGGGCTTCCTGGAGGAGGTGCTGTCTGGATACCCAGGCCAGGGATGGAGAGTGCATCAGAGAATCCTGGGGAGGGGTCCTGAGGCTTGTGGGCCAATCGCCACCTGGTGGGAATGGTGTTCTCTGTGTCCCACAGGGGCCTCATGCAGGCCTGTCATGCAGTGGCGGTGAGGAAGGACTCCTAGCTCGCCTTCCCAGGCCTGCAGTGGGGACCAGCCAGCAGCAACTTGCCCTCCCACAGCCCCAAAGGGTGACGGCAGGGACATCACACAGGACAAGGGTACCCACCACCAAGCGCCTACCGCCCCAGCCTCTCTCCCTCCATGAGCCCACGGGGGCCACAGAGTCCAGCTTTTGGCTTCCTCTTTGTCCTGCCCTGGAGGGTGGTCCCTGGAGGCTGGGCCTTCCTTTCTCCAAAACATCTCAGAAGGGCTTCAGGTACCTGCTACCTCCATTCTGTCAGGGGAGAAAGTTCTGTCAGGGGAGAAAGTTCTAGATAACGCTGATTCTCCTCTTGTTTCAGAAGTCATTGTGTAACCGCGACAGTGTGAGTATCCTGGAGCTGCAGGCGGCTCCCGAGGCCTTTAGAACTCGCCCCTCACCTTCACCAACACCCATGTTCTCCAACATAAGGCTTCGCTCTGCACCCCAGGGAGCCCTGTACTTGGCTGTTATCGTTACTGGCACGCTGGTGAGGATCAGTTATCAGTCATTCTCCAGAGAAGGCAGGGGTAGGAGGGGCGGAGGAAGGGGAGGTAAGGTCCTGAAAAGGTACGCCCGGCCGACCACTCCTAAGCCAGTGGCCCAGCCCTCCAGGGTCAGTAAAGAAAGATACCCTACTTTTCCAGGTGGACCTCCTTCCCCCAGAGTGCGTTTCTGTGCCTGCTTCTCTGCCGGCCAGGCCCCCCTCCCCACTCTTACAGAAGCCTAGTTTATATCACAGCATGCTGATGCATTAATAATAACGGCCACTGCTTAACAGGCACCTACTGCACGCCAGGCACTGTTCGGTGCTCGCAAGATGCTAAGCTATTAATCATACTGTAAGTACTTAACTCATGAATGTTGATTGAGGCCGGGTGCTGTGGCTCACGCCTGTAATCCTAGCACTTTGGGAGACTGAGACGGGCAGATCACTTGAGGTCAGGAGTTCAAAACCAGCCTGGCCAACGTGGTGAAACCCTATCTCTACTAAAAGTACAAAAAAAATTACCAGGGCGTGGTGGTGGATGCCTGTAATTCCAGCTACTTGGGAGGCTGAAGCAGGAGAATCACTTGAACCCAGGAGGTGGAGGTTGCAGTGAGCCCAGATCATGCCACTGCACTCCAGCCTGGGTGACAAAGTGAAGCTCAAAAAAAAAAAAAATGTTTATTGAGTGGATGAGGTGTAAGAGATAGCTGTCCATTCTCCCCTTTTCCTCAGTAAACAAGGCTTGATTTTTTTTTTAAATTTATTTTTGTAGAGACAGGGTCTCCCTATGTTGCCCTGGCTGGTCTTGAACTCCTGGCCTCAAGCAATCCTTGTACCTCCGCCTCCTAAAGTGCTAGAATTATAAGCATGAGCCACTGTACCTGGTCAATGCCTGGGTTTTAGCTGGGCATATGGCAACCTAGAATTAAGACCATCCCAGCTTCCCTTGCAGCTAGATGCGACTCTATGACCAAGCAGAAGTGTCATGTGCCAAGATTCTAGGAATCTTACTTAAAAGTAAGCTGGCATGTACAATTAACTCTCTTCTTCCTTATCCTTCCTCCGTCTTGCTGTGTGGAATGCAGCTGTGATAGCTGGCATTCTGGCTGCCATCTTAGACCATGAGGACAAGAGAGTAGAGCGGCGAGCTCTACTCTCGCTGTAGAAGCGAGAAGGAGCCCGGGTCTTTCAGGATTGCATAAAACCTCCATACCAGCTATAGACTGCCTGCCTCAGGACTTTTATGAGAGAAATGGACTTTTCATTTCTGTTAAGTGAACAGGGAATTCACTTAATAAAAGGGAATTATTATTCAAAGCCAATCCTAATCCTACCTTAAATAGATAAGAAAATGGACAGACCTATGAAGACACAGCATTCTTGCAGCCAGAGAGGATACCTCACTGCTAGGTGGCACTGGGAAGGGGTATGGTCATACCATGGAAAACCTTGACCTTGGGAAGGCTGCCCCTTGAATGTTGGGTGTGGCCTCACTCAAGGCTCAAGGGAGCACCTCAGAGAGTTCTCCTGAATGGATGGGCCCAGCTAAGCTGTACCAGGCGTGGGCAGGGTCTTTACCCATTCAAGCCTGGAGGAGGGAAACAAATATTGCTTCTGGAAGCTGGAAAAGGTCCACCAAGAGGGAGCAAAGGAGGGCTCCTCCATCTGCTCAGCTGGGCTCACACAGGCCCCGCCTCCAAGAGGCTGCTTGCAGTGGACATCAGTGGTGTGCCCAGGGTGAGTTGGGTGCCCATCTAAGGCAATGCTGGTGGGCTCCAGGGGAGAAAAGGCTAACTTTCCCAATGAGGGACTTCTGGGTGACGCACGTCCTCCTGACACCCTGACCCACCGGGGGTGCTGTCTTGGCACCAGCTTGGGATTTGATCAAGTACATGTCCTGGTTCTGCCATTTTCCAGCTTTGTGACTTTGGGCAAGTGTCTGAAACCTGCTGAACAATCACCTCCCATATCCAGAGAACCCTGAGAGCTACCATGAGGAGGGAGAAAACGCTGGTGAAAGCGCTCCATGAACCTGGCTGCCCCGTTGCAGTGCCTCGCTGACCACCAGCTGCAGCCGCGTGCTGGACAAGGCCATCTTACTCTTCACTGCAGCACTTCCAGGTAGGTGTTGCTATGCTCATTTTTCTTTCCTTTTTTTTAAGACAGAGTCTCACTCTGTCACCCAGGCTGGAGTGCAGTCATGGGTTCTTGGCTCACTGTCACCTCTGCCTCCCGGGTTCAAGCAATTCTCCTGCCTCAGCCTCCCTAGTACCTGGGACTACAGGCACTCCCCCTACACCTGGCTAATTTTTGTATTTTTAGTAGAGACGGGCTTTCACCATGTTGACCCGGTTGGTCTTGAACTCCTGACCTCAAGCTATCTGCCTGCCTCAGCTGCCAAAAGTGCTGGGATTACAAGTGTGAGCCACTGGGCCAGGCATATGCCCATTTTTCAAGGGAAGAAATTGAGGCTTGTACATTTAAAATGTCATGCCCAAGGTCATAGCTGGGAAGCAGACTCAAACTCAAATCCCTAATTTCCATGACGGCCCATGCCCAGTAAGACCCTGTTGCTGCTCTCGCGCCCCCTCAGGGTCAAGTCCCAGGTCCCTAGAGTAGGTCGCTGGGTCCACTAGACTTCCTGCCTCCAGCTCCCTGGGCTGGACTCCTGTCTCTCCCTCCTCTGGCCAGCTCTCATCAGGTTAGATGGGCCCCTCCTGTCTGCCCTCCATCCAGACCCCACTCACCAGCTGTGGGCGATGCCTGCTCCATTGCCACTCCTTCCAGATCTGGGGTCCAGTACACAACCCCAGCTGGCCCAGCGTGACTCTGTCCTGGAACTTTTCTGCAGCCTACTGAGATAACAAATTCTCTCTTGCAACTAGAGTTTCCAAGCCTTGACGTGTGAAGTCAGGAGCTGCTACCCCCAGGGAGAATTTGGACAGCCAGAGGAGGAGGAGCCAGCGGGAGCCAGCCCCGCTCCTGACATCGCTGCGGGAACACCTGGATGCACCCCCGATTTCCTTTTCCTGTCGTTCAAATGGACTTGAGTTCCTCCTGTTTTGGTGGAGAGAATCCCCGTCCTTCGGAGGCCCATTTCAAGAGCCCTCTCCTCCAAAAGCCTTTCCTTGTCCCCTCCAGTCCTTGCAGACCTCACATGTCCCAAGTCTTTGTTCTCTAATTCTTTCCCCAGTATTTCTTCTTTCTTCTCAAGATTCTAACTCCTCGAAGGCAGGGATTCTAGAGCAGCTGGCAGCATCAGACCCAACACACCAGTTTCTGGAGCCACTGGCCTGAGCTTCGTCCCCACACTGGTCCTCTCTGGCCCCTGGCTCATCAGAGGCGAGTGTGGAGAGCACCGGGTGGGGCTCAGGGCCCCGGGCTCAGTTTCTGTGCAGCGTAGCCATCGACAAGCAGCGGGCTCACGAGCGAGTCTCAAGCACCCTGGGTCTCCCTCGCCTCCTCTGGGAATAGGAATAAAAACACTTGCCCTGCCGGCCTTGCAGGTGGGGTACTGTGATGAACAACTGTCAACGGGCAACGGAAGTGGGTGCGCTCTGGAAAGCGTAGTCCGTCTAGGTCAGCCTGCCAGTTGGATTCCTGCCTTCCTAGCTTCTTTTCTGCCTCCATCTCCCTGCGCCCCCATCCTTGCTGCGTCCTGCCCTCTGATCAGCTAGACTGGAGATGGAGGCAGAGACAAGGCTGGGACCCATGGCAGCCACAGGGACATGCAGCTGCCAGTTAGTTCCTGACTGACACAGGGCCCCACCCCCAGACCCGGGCTCTGGCTGCGGGAAGGCTGGACAGCTGGGGGGAGGGTGCCCCCTATTGGGGTGGGAAGAGCCTGGGGCTGGTCGCCCAGACAGGACCAAAGGGGACAGGATGGGCAGGAAACTTGGTTGGTGGAATCCCAGAGACCACCCAGCCATCTCGTGGCACAAAGACCTTGGGACCAGAGAGGCTAGGGACCAGGCCTAAGGACACACAGTGGGCTGGGATCTGAATCCAGACCCCAATCTGTGCTCCCAAATGGCATGTGTTATCTCATTTAATCCTAGCAAGTCCACCACCAGAGGGGTTCATTGCCTCCCGCACTCACAGACAGAGGCTCATTAACATTCCAAAGTCAAGGCTAGATAATGGCAGAGGAAGGATTCGGGCTGCCTGTGTTGGAATCGTCTTTCTAGGACGCCGTGTTGCAGCTGGATGGTGAGCGTGGGGCTGGGAAGCAGCCCAGCGGGTGGCGGCTGTGTTCTCAGGGCCATACAACTAGGCACTTCGGCAACTGCAGCAGGCCAGGCCCCCCCGGGCACACCTGGGCCACGACGCATTGCTCTGCCCAGACCTGCACTTACTCTGTGCTGCCAGGCCCTATACAGGCCCTGGGACCAGGGTGGCCAGGCACAGTGGCTGGGCACAGCCTGCCCTTGAGGATAGTTCAAGGCCAGGTGGCCACAATCACTCAGCGTCTTCTTGCCTCAGAGGGCAGTGATGACTCCCAAGGGCAGCCATCTGTGGGCCTACTAGTTTCATGAACACCTACTATATGCTGTGACCGTGAGGGACCCTCTCCATTCTAGGGAGAAACGAAAGGTAGAAGGGCTTCAGGTCTGGTTCCATCACTGCCATCTCCTGCCCCTCCGCAGACTCACTCCTCAGAGAGTGACCCCAAGCTCCTGCAGGGGGCTAAGCAAATGCACCGTTTCTCCCTGTAGCCAGGTTCACGTCTGGGAGGTCATCTGAAGAGGCCCCATCCCATCCCAGGGCTCCAGCCCTCGGGGTCCTCAGAGTTCCCGTGTGGACCCAGCCAGGCAGGACTCCTGCCAGAGTTAGGTGCCAAGCCTGAGAACCCTGCAGCCCCAGCTTGAGGGACAGACAGGACACACAGCCAGCATCCTCCTGACCACCTCCACCCCGTGATGGGAGCAGGGCGGCCTGCGCCTGCCCATGGGCATGCACTCCCTCCACAGGCACGTACAGGAGGCCTGCTGGGGGCCAGGCACGGGTCATCGCATACAGCAGAGAGCCTCGCCAGGATTGCATGCTAGAGAAGGGCCGTCAACAGGAAAGGTGCAATAAGTAGATTACACAGTACAGTGGCAGGTGGTGTGTGCCTGACAGGAAGGGGCCAGGCCGCCTGGAGCGCTGGGCGGGGTGTGAGGGCAGCGCTGGCTGCGGTGTTCAGGGCAGATCCCTTTGGGGAGGTGGGATCTGAGCAAGGCGTGAAGGAGGCGGGCTGTGAGCTCTGCAGGCCTCTGTGTGCATCCGGGTGGCAGGAGGTGAAGTCAGGGGGCACTGTGGAGTTAGACTGAGGGAGCCTTGAAGCCCTGGCGGCTCATTTCCCGGGTCCCCTGACCAAGCATCTTACCTCTCCGCGCTCACTGAGAGGTACCACGCTGGTTGCTTGTGAGCAGTTAGCTCGTTTCATTATCTTAACAGTCCTTGAGGCGGCACCCATCATTAGCATCCCTATTTAAACTTCAGGGAGGAAACTGAGGCACAGGGGGCTTAGCACTTGGCACAGGGAAGGTAAGAGCCAAGATCTGGCGCAGAGCTCCGCTCTCAGCCACCACTGCTTAGGATCTGGTGTGTGTCTGCTGGCCCTCCCTGAGCTGCCCCCACCCCAGAGAACCAGGGGCACCCCCAGCCCAGCAGGCCTGTCGTGGGGGGTGGAGGAGCCCCACATCATTGCTCACACCCTAGAGCTGACCGCTGCCTTTCCCCCATTAATGCAGAGCCAGCTGGGCCTTCCAAAACCACAGGCCCAGATAAGAGCACAATTGGAACCTGTTTTGCTCACAGGCCAGCTCGGTGGCTGGGCCCTCTGGGTGGCGGGAAGTTGGCGGGGAGGCTGCTGGCAGCACCCTGGCCCCGCTATCAGTAGCCTGACCCCCCACTCCATTAGCCCCTTTGAAATTTACTCACCTTATCAGGGTGCGAGCTTTCCAGCTTTCGGAGGGAGGGCTGTTACGCCTTTGTGTCCAGCCGCTGCCTTCCGCCTCAGCCCGGAGGATACTAAGCGAACTACGAGAGGAGGCAGGGAGGGTAGTGGGGTGGAAGGGGTGGGGAGCTGTAGGAGAGGAGGCCCTCCAACCCCTAAGGGGGCCCTGTACTCACACACATGGACCTGGGCAGCCCCATCACTGCCAGGTGGGCACCTCCCAGGCACTCCTTCCCTCTTTCCTGATCACTGCACACTTACCCTAAGCCTGCAGCACCCCAGCTCTCATCCTTCTCTTAGCCAAGCGGTGAGCACAGCTTCCTCCCCCTCCTCACGCCCCTGTCCAGCTTCCTCAGAAACTCAGGCCTGATCCTGGCACCCCCCACCCCCCGACCCCTGTCACGCCCTCAGCAAATGTTTATTGAGCACCTACTACACTCCAGGCATGAGAGGCACGGCAGTGAACAGGACAGACCAATCTCGCTCTCCCATGGAGCTGACGTGCTACTGTTGGAACTGGGATAAATAAACACGAGTAAGTGTTGGGAGGTAAGAACTGCCGTGGTGGGGCCAGAATGAGGCAGGAAAGGAGCATGGGAAGTGTTGGGGCAATTTTAAGTGTGTTTCATGGGGCGTGGGAATGACGTTTGTTTTGTTTTGTTTGTTTTGTTTTTTTGAGACAGAGTCTTGCCCTGTTGCCCAGGCTGGAGTACCGTGGTGCCATCTCAATCTTGGTTCACCTCGGCCTCCGCCTCCCGGGTTCAAGCGATTCTCCTGCCTCGGGATCCCGAATAGCTGGGATTACAGGTGCCCACCACAACCAGCTAATTTTTTTGTATTTTTAGTAGAGATGGGGTTTTACCATATTAGCCAGGCTGGTCTCAAACTCCTGACCTCAAGCAATCCACCTGCCTCCCAGAGTGCTGGGATTACGGACGTGAGCCACTGTGCCCGGCCTTCAGGTGACATTTGAATCCAGACCCGAAGGAGTCTATCCCTCTCCCACTCCGGAGTTAGAATCACACACACAGGCAGGAGGAGCCAAGAGATGGAGATCCACCAGTCCAACAAGCTTCCTTTTTTTTAAGTGAGGCTCAGAGAGTGCAGTGAGCTTTCCGAGTCCAGACGGCATGATGGCAGCAGAGCCGAGCAGGAGTTAGAGCCCTGGACCTGGGTGGCCCACAGCCAGGACTCTTCCCCCTATTCCTGCTGCCCCCCAGGCTGGGGCAGTGCCAGGGCCCTGGGCAAGACAGTTCTGGCTATCTTGGGATGAGAGGTAGAGGAACTGAGCCTGGGGGTGCAAACGTCCACAGCCATTTGACTGCCGTTTGCAGCCTACTGGTGTGGCCAGGCCTTGTTTGGAGCTGCAGAGTGCACATGGATGGCTTCGTGACGCCGGAAGGCCTGCCTTCAGCCACCCAGCTCCCCCAGAGTCTCAGCAGCCCCTGCCTGGTGCCAGTGCTCTGTGTCCCTCACTTCTGCTCCACCAGTGGCCTGACTCCGAGGGCTCGTCCTTCCAGGAGCCCCTTTCTATGGCCCCTTCCTCCTGTCTCCCACCCCTCCCTCCTAGCATTCCCCTGGCCTCTTGTGAAGCGGGGAGTGGCCTGGAGGGGAGAAGGGAGCAGCCCTGGGCATGGTGGAGGCGGGGGTCATGGGCCAGGATGCATGGACACTCCCCGGGGGGCCTGGCTCCTGCTGGATGAGCTTTAAGGGGATGGATGAGAAGTGGGTGCTAAAGATAGCTCACTAGGGGGCTGCTGTGTGTGTTGTCACCTCTGGGCCCTGGGGAGGCTGCTGTGTCCAGAGGCCCTCAGGACAATGTTCCTATTGAGTTGGGGAAGCCCAAGGCAGTTAGGCGGTTGGGGAAAGAGCTCTGAGTCTGGAGGCTGAGTTCAAATCCCAGTTCTGCTGCATTCCTGCTGTGTGTCCTCGGGCAAGTCACCTCCCCTCTCAGCCTTAGTTTCCTTTCTTGGTGAAAGAGGATCAAGGATCTCTTCTTCAAAGGGATACTGTGAGGAGGGAATGAGGACAAGCGCAGCACCAGGCACGCAGCCGGGACTCTGTCAACAGTGTGCTCCCTCCTCTCAGGGACCTCCGTCTCACCCTCACCCAATTACTGCCAGAGTTTAGGGCCATGCAGACTGGCACTCAGCAGGGGCCAAGCACTTCAGAGGCTTTTTTTTTTTTTGAGACGACGTCTCGCCCAGGCTGGAGTGCAGTGGCGCAATCTTAGCTCGCTGCAACCTCCACCTCTTAGGTCCAAGCGATTCTCCGGCCTCAGCCTCCCAAGTAGCTGGGATTACAGGCACCCGCCACCATGCCAACTAATTTTTGTATTTTTAGTGGAGATGGGGTTTCACCATGTTGGTCAGGGTGGTCTTGAACTCCTGACCTCGTGATCTTCCCACCTTGGCCTCCCAAAGTGCTGGGATTACAGGCGTGAGCCACCTTGCCTGGCCTCAGAGGCTTTTTTTTAAGACCTCGGGTACACACTGGATTAACCATAACCCTTGGTTTATGACACACACTCCCCAGGGTCCACATGTGGCAACCTCTTAATTTTTAATAATATAATGAATACTGGAAACCCACTGGCAACTCAAGATCACGATTATTACCGGAAATGTCACATGTATCACAACTCACTTATTTTTCTCCACAGTCTTATAGTTTTGGGTCTACACTGTCCCCATTTTACAGAAGAGGAAATTGAGAGCTCAGGACATCTTCTCTGCTGGACGATGCTGAAATGCGCTGGGCACGCTCTTTTCAGCAACTCCTCCTGCTCTGGGCTCTAGGCAGACAGAACCCTGAGGGATGATGTCATCACATGATCTCCACTGCATCCTGCCATGTTCTGAAGCCCCTTTAAATTCCAGCCAACCCCTCCCCCCTGCAGGACACCACCTTCCACAGCCCTGACCCGTGGGGTGAGGGGGCCCCAGGAAGGAGCCTGCCTTGGCCTCTCCTGGCCCCTCTCGGCCCCACAGTGACCTCCCAACCCTGCTCAGTGACACAAGAGCTTGGTGCTCCTAACACTCTCATGTCTTCCTTCCAGGTGGTGCTCAAGAATTAATGAAAGTACTAAGTGAGGGCCAGGTGTGGTGGCTCACGCCTGCAATCCCAGCACTTTGGGAGGCGGAGGCGGAGGGATAGCTTGAGGCCAAGAGTTTGATACCAGCTTGGGCAACATTGTGAGACTCTCGTTGTTACATAAAATTAAAAAATAAATTAGCCGAATGTGGTGGCATGGGTCCCAGCTACTCTAGAGGCTGAGGTGGGAGGATCATTTGAGCCCAGGAGGTTGAGGCTGTAGTGAGCTATGATTATTACAGAGCAAGACCTTGTCTCAAAAAAGAAAGAAAGACAAAATGAAAGGAAGGAAGGGAGGGAGGGAGGGAGGGAGGGAAGGAAACGAATCAAATTAATGAACAAATGAGCCACACACAGTGGCTCACACATGTAATCCCAGCACTTTGGGAGGCCGAGGCGGGTGGGTCACTTGAGGTCAGGAGTTTGAGACCAGCCTGGCCAACATGGTGAAACCCCATCTCTACTAAAAATACAAAAATTAGCCGGGTATGGTGGTGCACGTCTGTAATCCCAGCAACTTGGGAGGCTGAGGTATGAAAATTGCTTGAACCCAGGAGGCGGAGGCTGCAGTGAGCCGAGATCACACCATTGCCCTCCAGCCTGGGTGACAGAGTGAGACCCTGTCTCAAATAATAAATAAACAAACAAACAAATGAATGAGGATGGTGAAAGTGAGATAGGGACATTAAAAGAAAAAAAATCACCACGTGGCTCTGAGCACTGGGGTGGGGAAGGAAGGAAGGTGGGGCTCAGTGTTGAAAGACGCCCCTCTGTCAGCCGCCCCTCTGTCAGCCGCCACACTCAGGGAGCATCTGTGCCCCTTTGGCTGTGTTGACCTGACCCACTGATCCTGCTGCCCTTGCCCTGTCCCTGGCCTGAGACTTGCCCCCGCTCCAGGGAAACTTCTCAGACAGAGCGACAGCCAGAGTTCCCTGGAACCATCCTAAGCCGAGACAGCTAAAGCTGCCCCACAGGGCCTGGGCTGGGCAGGACACTCCTGCGGGTCAGCAGCACCACACTATGAGGAAGTGCTCGGTGCCCTCGCCTGCTGCCAGGAATGGGGCAGGTTTGGGTCCACATGCAATGCCAGGGAAAGTAACTTCTTCCCCACATATGGGTTTTGACCTGCATGAGTGGGTGCTGGGCACTTCAGAATCTGCTTAAAAACTGGGCTGGATGCAGTGGCTCACACCTGTAATCCCAGCACTGTGGGAGGCCAAGGTGGGTGGATTACCTGAGGTCAGGAGATCGAGACCAGCCTAGCCAACACAGTGAAACTCTGTCTCTACTAAAAATACAAAAAATTAGCTGGGCATGGTGGCGGGAGCCTGTAATCCCAGCTACTCGGGAGGCTGAGGCAGGAGAATTGCTTGGATCTGGAAGGCAGAGGTTGCAGTGAGCTGAGATTGTGCCACTACACTCCAGCCTGGGCAACAAGAGCCAGACTCTGTCTCGAAAAAAGAAAAAAAAAGCTATGGAATTTCACACACACACACACACACACACACACACACACACACACTCCCAGGGGCTCACAGACCGCCCCCCCCCAGTTGAAGCCCTTTCACAGTCCCCATTCTGGATGGTGGGTAACGTGTGGGCAGGACTGTTGGACTCCTCCGGCTCACAGCACAATGGCATGCAGGAGGTGTTCACTATGTGCCTATTTCAACAGATCAACAGATACCGACTTGTTGGATGAAGGAAAGGACAGCTGGGAGGAACATGCGCTGGATCAAGTAAGAGTCAGGGGAAGGGAATGGAGGGCGAGGTGGGGGCTGCCCCTCTGCTAACCACCTCCCATGGCTCCCACTGCCCCGTTAGAAAGCACGAGGAGTCTGTGGGGCAGGAAGGCCCGTGTGATCCTGCCCCGTCACCCATTTGCTTCACTTTACAACCATGTGCATTGGTTCAGCCCTAGAGGCTGCCAGCAGCTCTCGCCACACATTGACTTATTCTAACATTTACTGAGACGTTCTAGGCACTGGGGATACAACCGTCAACAAAACAGGCTCTGCCGTCACAGGCTGACTGTGGCTCTTGCTTCCAGACTTTTCTGCACAACCTTGTACTCGTCTTCAGAATCCAGCGTGGGCATCACCTCTAAGAAGGCTTTCCCGATCCTGCCATACTTGGGACCCTGGGGTCATAGCACATATCTGGCTTTTTTTTTTTTTTTTTGAGATGGAGTCTCGCTCTGTCGCCCAGGCTGTAGGGCAGTGGTGCAATCTTGGCTCACCGCAGCCTCTACTTCTGGAGTTCAAGTGATTCTCCTGCCTCAGCCCCCCAAGTAGCTGGGATTACTGGCATGTGACACCATGCCCGGCTAATTTTGTATTTTTAGTTGAGATGGGGTTTCACCATGTTGGTCAGGCTGGTCTCAAACTGCTGACCTCAGATGATCCGTCTGCCTCAGCCTCCCAAAGTGCTGGGGTTAAGGCGTGAGCCACCGAGCCAGCCATATCTGGCATTATTAAGCAGTCCTCTTGTCTGATGGCCTCCTGGTCTGGGAGCCCACAGGGAGAGGGTTCTGTCTCACGTGCCTGGCATCCTTGGACCCCAGTGCAGTGCCTGGCAGATAGCTGTGCATGGACTGAAGGAAGGAACAGGATGGATGGACTTTGCTGGGGCTGGGGTACCAGTGGGGAAGCAGGAGGTGAGTGGGGCTGGGGCGCGGTGGGTCTGAAGATGTCCCTGAGGAGGGCAGAGGGTGTGGGGTAGATTCTCCTCCCGGTTCCCATGTGAGATCTGATTGCCCTGGGCAACAATGGCCACAAGCTTGTGGGAAGGAGGAGGATCGGGGAGGGGTGACAGAGAATAGGATTTGCTTCCTGGTGCGGGGTTTCTAATTGCTTCTACCCCACCCTGGGGTTCCAGTCAGGGGCACCACTCCCCCGAAGTGACTCAAGCCTTGTGGGGTGGGAGGGGTGAAGGGGAGGAGGGCAATGCAGACCACCGAGTCAGGCCCTTACCTCCCTGGGTGGTGACTCCTATCACTAGCTCCACAGGAGGGGCTGAGACACAACCCGCCCTGTGCAGACCCCAAGACAGGCTCAGAGAGTCAGGGGTCTGCCTGAAGTCACACAGCAGGGGCAGGGCTTGACTCACAGACTGATGTTTTCACTCCCGGGCAGCACCTGCCCAGCTCTACAGAGCCAGGGAGGGGGAGGGCTTCTCTGAGGGAGGGGGCAAGCCAGGCCTGCCTGTGAGGGCACCACCTCAGTTGGAGAGGAGCAGGGGCCTAGCCAAGCTGCCCAGCGTGAGGACAGAGGGTACTAGTGTGGCAGGAACAGGACAGAAGGCTGGTGGGAGGAAACCCATCACCTCTCCTCCCCGCACTGTCCCAGCCCTACAACCGACACTCCTGCCTCCCCCGCTCCTTCACCACCAGGGATGCCTCACTCCTTCAGCTGCCATCCTTAAGAAGGGGAAAGGAGGCAGGGAGAGGGAGGACGGTGAGTTCAGGGGGACCCTGTCCTTAGGCACATGGGAACTATGAAAGTAGGAGGGGTGTGACTCCCCTCCCCAGAACTGTAGACCTCAGAGCCCAGAGGAGCCTCAGGCTGAACCTGCGTAATGATTCATTTCACAGGGATGTGGTGGAGGCCCAGAGAGGAGTGAGGCTTGCTCAAGGTCACACAGCACTGTCTGTTGAGCCTACGGAGTGTTTTCTGTGTACAAGGCATTCCTCCACGTGATTCACACAGAATCCTCCCCACAACTCTATGAGGTAGGTGCACTACTATAATCCCTGTTCTACAGATGGGGACACTGAGGCACAGGGAGGTTAAGGAGGTTGCCTGAGGTAACACAGCTTGTGAGTGGGGCAGAGCTGTCTGGGAGCCCAGGCAGCCTGGCTCCGGAGCCTCGGGCACAATCCCAGGCTTTGTCGCCTCTAGCTGGAGTCACCAGGTAGGGCTTGGTCTCGCTGTGGCTTCTGCCTGCTGAGTGCCTGCAATTTGGTCCTTCATGATCTCGGTGTCTTTATTAATAATAAGTATAATAATATTACTATTTGAATTTATCAAGCCCTTTCTGCAGTACAGGCACTGTGGATTCACGCTTTCCTATATATTACTGAATTCTCATAATAGCCCTCTAGGGTAGGTATCACACCCCCATCTGCAGATGAGGAAACAGGCCCAGAGAGGTTCACCAACTTGCTTAGGGACACACAGCTAGTAAGAAACAGCCAGGATCTGAGGCCAGCCAGGCCATGACTCTGTCCTGCCTGTACAGGAGCCAACTTGGATGAGAGGTCCCAGGGTCAGTCAGTCCCAGGAGGTTGTTCTGTGCAGCCCCTTTCTCCACTTTTGGAAACCTTCCCCATCTGTGCCCTTCACTGCACCCAGGAGTCCTGCATGACCCCAAAGGCTACCGGCCCCACCCCCAGCTGGTGACCCTTGAACTCTTCTGCCCGCCTGACACGGCTTTTGCGTCATGTCAGAGAAGCTAGGATCCCCGCGCCCAGTCTGGGACGCAGTTGGCAGCAGCTGCAGGAAGCAGGACCCGCCCAGCTTCTCGGGTGTCACTCACGAACCTCCCAGGTGTCACTACCCGGTAGGTGAGGAAACCTCACACACCACACCACCCTCCTCACTCACCCCCTTGCTCCCTCACTCACACAGTCATTCATTAGTCCTTTTTTTTTTTTTTTTGAGCTGGGTCTCATTCAGCCACCCAGGCTGGACCACAGGGGTGCAATCATAGCTCACTGCAGCCTCCAACTCAAGTGATCACACAATCCCACCTCAGCCTCCCAAGTAGCTAGGACCATGGGTATGCACAGCCACACCTGGCTAGTTAAAAAAATAATTGTGTGTGTGTGTGTGTGTGTGTGTGTGTGTGCACGCAGATGGGGTCTTGCTATGTTGCCCAGGCTGGTCTTTAACATCTGCATCAGCCTCCAAGTAGCGGGGACAGCAGGTGTGAGCCACCATGACCTCGGAAGGTCATGGTCTAAGGAGCTGAGAACAACATCTGGCACCGGGCAAGTGTCAGGGAAACAGGGACAGGGACAGACAGGAAGAACTCCAGGAGCGGGAAGAGGGGCCATGGTGGGGGTCTGAGAGGCTGGGAGGAGACGCAGGCTGGGAGCCAAGCCTTGGAGAGGTGTGAGGACGGGGAAGGAAACGCATGTGCTGAGCGCTTCTCACCTGTGAGGCACATACATGAACGAGGCGGGGTGGACAGACAACTGTGACCTCAGGAGAGACCCTCCGTCTCCTCAGGCCTTGGTTTCCTCAGGCACAGAGACAACAACAGTACTGACTTCTGGGTCGAAGATCAACCTTGGCAGGAACACATGGACTGCAGAGAACACACGGTCAGTGCCGAGAGGGTTGGGGAGGCCTCGTATCGCCTGCTGAGTCCTCACAACGACCCATTTTAGAGACAGAAAAATGGAGGCAGGGCAGGGGCTACGCAGTAGCAGAGCTGACTGGCCTGCTTCACCAGGCGTCCTAGAGCATTTGGGGCCAGTGTGGGTGGGAAGCCTGGGGATCAGAGATGGAGGACCTGGAGGCCTCCCTCGGGAAGCCTCATGGTAGGTGGCCCGAGAGCCTGCACCTCAGAGGGGCCAAAACCCGGCTCTAGCAACTGTCTGTGCAGCCCCAAGTTCCTTTTCCTCTTGGGGGTCAGCCTGGTCTTCTAAAGGCCAAGAGGTCGTGTTAGGCAGTCTGTCCCTAGGTCCCTGGTCGGCGTCCCCCGCAACATGCACACAGGCGACCCCACTGTGGGAAAGCCCCGCCTTCCCCCACAGTCTCCTCTCCACCGCTGTCCCCAGCGCACTGGCACGTCAGGCAGGCTGGATAGCTCTGCACAGACGCTGTCTCGTTTCATTTGCACACGCCATTTCTCACTTACCGATGAGGAAACTGAGACCCAGAGAAGGCAAATGGACAGCCAAGGCCCCCGGAGGGCAGGTGAGTGGCCAGAATGAGAAGCCAAAGTCTCCATGCCCCGCCTCTCCCAGGGTAGGCGGTCCCCCAGCCTAGTGGAGGCCATGGCTGGCTTGTCCTTCAGCCCCCACAGCGGGAGGGAGGTTTCAGAACGGGGCGCCTCTCACCCTGCCAGTTGCCCACACACCCACCAGAGCTGCTCCACCTGGCTGGGATCTGGGGCCTCTCGTGCCGTCTTTCCCTGGGTCAGCCTTTTCTCACGACGGGCTGCGCGAGTGTGTCCTGAGTTGCAGCTGCTGTCTCCTCTGCACTGGTCCACGAGCGAGCTTTTCTGATCTCCTCCAGGGAGCATGAGCCCTGCCTCCTGGGAGGCCCCATTCTCTCTAGGTGAACGTCAACCTCGCATTGATCCCAGGTGGTGGGTGCTCCCCTACTTTACAGGTGAGGAAACTGAGGCAGAGGGGACATTTTGTTACCTCTTGGGTGGCACAGCACAAAAGCAGAGTAGAGAACCATGTGCCTGGCTCTCTCCCAACCCACACGAAACAAAGGGAAACAACAGCAGACAGTGAAATGTACAGGACAGATGGAGAAAAGCAGAACGCAAGGGGAGAAGAAAGCCCGAGTCCCTGTGACTGAGGTGTGGGCAGGGGGTGGTCAGGGCTGAGGCACAGGTCTCCTGGAACAGGCTTTTCATCCGCTCTGGGTCCCACTGCACAGGGCGCAGGCACTGTACCCAGCCCACCTCCAACCCCCTCACCAGCCCTGTTGTTCCCATTGCACAGATGGGAAAACTGAGGCCCAAGCTCCATCCTGCAGGGTCCTCAGAAAAGAAGGGTGAGAGGCAGCTGGCTGAGGGGACAAGTGAGTTCCTGGAGAGCCAAGAGGAGAGGACACCAGCCCTGCTGGCCTGGGACCTCAGCCCCCCAGGCTTCCTGCCCCTGCCCACCCCAGGAAGGATCAGCCATCCTCACTCACACAGTAGCGGGAGGCGGTGAGAGGACAGAAGGCCGCCCTTCAGCTGGGGCCTCCCAAAGCATCCTTTCAGCCCTCACAACCTGCCCAGGAAGGGGCTGCTGAGTTCCTATCCCCATTTCAGAGGGAAAAACTCAAGCTCAGAGAGACTGACTTGCCCAAGGTCATACAGCTGATTGAAAGTGGGTCAGTTTGCCTTCCCAGAAGAGGACCAGAGAACTGAAAGGAGAGAGAGGAAGGGGATGAGGAAGACAAAGGCAAGAGGGTGGCCAAGGTCTCAGGACCTCCCAGCTCCCTGCCCAGACTGGCTTTCCTCCCGCTTCCCAGAAAGGAGGAGCCTGCTCTCAACTGCTGCCCCTCACACCTGTCCCCTGGCACGAGGCGTCCTTCAAGGGGAGCGTGCTGCTGTGGTCTCCAGTGGGGTGTGGCCTGGGAGGGGCTGAGGAGGGGCTGTTTGTTCCCGGGTGGGCCAGGTTCAGGGATGGCTTTATGGTGCCATCTGGAAGATGAGGTCTGGGCGGGCCTCACTGGCACAGGGCCAGGGCAGGGAAGGGGGCATCGGGCACAGTGGGGAGCTTCCCCCCCCAGCTATTGTTTGGCCCCCAGAGGAGGGCGGGGGCCTCAGGTAAGCCTGAGTCCAGCATAGTCTGACAAAGACTCTGTGAAGCAGGAAGTAGCTCCATTTCATGGATGAGAACACTGAGGCCCAGCAGATCAGTAAACTGCCCAAGTTCATAGCTGGCCAGCAGCTGCGACTCAGGCTAGGAATAAATGACATTGGAGCCTAGGTCCTACCTACCTCTCAGCACTGCCAAGCACAGGTGCTGGGGGCAAAGGGCGGGTCTGGGGCAGAGGACCTAGCCCAGACACCCGGAAACCTGGAGCAGGGTCTCAACCTCCTTGGCACTCGGTTTCCTATACTGTAAAATGGGGACAATATACTACACCTTCTGGACAGATGAGAGAAAAGTTGAGATTATATTTGTGCACACGCTCAGAGGGATAGACAGTAGTCCCAGGGACGGATGTGAGCGTGTGAGGGGGGCTGGTGCTTTTTATCCTGGGGATGTATATGATACCCCCACAGTGCTCACTGCTGCCACAAAGCCCTTACCCAACATCCATGACCCGTGGCTGCAAGATCTAACCCCACCGCTCCCACACCCACAGTCCCCTTCCGGGGCGGGGCTGGGGGTTTGAGCAAGTTACCTCCCGTCACTAAGCCTCAGTCTTCTCAAGGGGCAGGTGGGGGTGAGCATTCTCTCTAGACTGTGTGAAGCTCCGGGGAGCCCCTCCTGAGAACACACATGCCATGTGCACGTGATAACAGCACCAACACCTCAGGAGTTCATTCCATCCTCCTAAAGCCCTCAGAGATACTGTGTCCAGAGACAAGGTCGGGAGCAGCAGAACTTGCAGGAGAGAATTCGGGGAGCCAGCCCATGTCCTTCATTTCTCAGCACCCTGGGCGGCTTTCTCCACCAAGAAGGCTGTTCAGAGTGCAGTGGCTGCGCCCTGGGGTTGAAAGGTCTGCTCCTCCCACATCACCAGTTTGGGTTTAGGGCTGATTTTCCTCCAAGCCCAGACAGCTGCCAGGAGGGCCTGTCCTGGGAATTGCATGGGGGGGCCCCTGCCTGCCTCCCCCATAGACCTTGGAGTTTACCACTTATCTGTACACCTGTGGCCCAGGCCACTAGGGAAAACGTGAAGGGAACCACAGTCCTGGACTCAGCAGCTCCTCTGAGCAATCCCGGTAGTGGGGCAGGACTCCCGCACACCCTGGGATCTCTCCTCCCTTCCCCAGGCTTGGGTTGAGCCCCAGGCTGAGGACCTCAGCCCCTGACATCTGGAGTGACCCATCTGCACTGTGATCCGAGGGGTCCTCCCCTGCCCCTTGAGGGTCTACAGCCCTGGGCTTCTGAGCCCTTTTCCTCAGGGCTACCTTCAGAGCACATTTCCCGAGTGCTGACTGTGCGCCTGGTGTCCCTAGCCACCTGCCTCATCTCTCCCACGCGACGCTGTTCATCTTGTTGGCAGTTAGAAGGGGCTGAAATGATCTTCAGGTTTGTGTCAATGTCAGCACCTTGGGGGCAGGGACTGGGCCTGGCTTGTTCACTGTTGTCTCCACTGTGAGCAGTGCTGCCCCTCAAATCAGCTTCCTAGAGAATCCACACCTGCTCCTGGTCCCTGCAGAGTAGGAGGGTGGGAGCGGAGGCAAGCCGCACCCCTCCCCTCCCCTCTGATGGATGCCATAGGTTGGTGTTCAATGTTCTCCACCCTCCTCCTTTCATTTGAGCAATCCTGGGGAGTTTCTGTTACTGGCAACCCCAGCAGGTTAGATAATGAGCTGCAGGCTCCTTACCTAGCTGGGGTGGGGTGAGGGTAAAGGGCCTTAGAGGTGGAGAAAACAGCTGTAGGTTTTTAGCTCTGGGATGAGGTTTTTAAGGCCAGAGATGGAAGAGTACAGGGCATGTGCTGGGAAGAGTGCGCGTTGCCTCCCCAGTATCTGTTTGAGAGGCCGATGTGGGCGGATCACTTGAGGTCAGGAGTTCGAGACCAGCCTGGCCAACATGGTGAAACCCCGTCTCTACTAAAAATACAAAAAGTAGCTGGGCATGGTGGTGCATGCCTG
>NW_016107339.1:11662662-11697925 GCF_001604975.1 Cebus imitator | reverse complement strand
AAAAAAAAAAAAAAAAAAAAAAAGACAGAAAATGCTTAAATGTCCATAAACCATGCCAGTCTCCCCTAGTGCCACTCTTTTTTTTTTTTTTAAAGACAAGTTGGCTGGGCTGGTCTTGAACTCTTGACCTCAGGTGATTCACCTGCCTTGCCTCTCAAAGTGCTAGGATTACAGGCGTAAGCCACTGCACCCAGCCCCTAGTGCTACTCTTGACCAGAGGGGTTAGAGTCCTGGACTGAGGCTGTGGTGACCCTGGGGTGAGGGTGGCCAGGTTAGAGGTATTGCTGTGGAACTGTCAGGCCCTGTTACCACACCACAAAGGTGGTCTGTGGCTCCCCACCACTGGGGAGGGATGACCACAGAGGCTCCCCTGCTGGTAAGGACAGGCCTGGGAGGACAGAGAGAGCTCAGGTGGACAGGGCAGCTCTTTATCTAAACCCCACATCACATGGGTGAAGAGACAGCCCAGAGAGGGTAAGTGGCTCCTTCAAAGTCACACAGCACTAAGGGCAGGATAGGTGCCCAGAATCTGTACAAAATCCATAGTTGGCATCTGAATACAGTGGACACCTGCTTTTTTGTTTTGTCTGTTCTTCCTGAAATGCTCTTCTTCCAGATATCCACAATGATTGCTCCCCGCAGCTGCTTCACACACCACCTTAGACCTCACCTTCTCAGTGAGGACCTCCCTGACCTCTCAATTAAAGTTGCACTCCCAGCCCGATGTGGTGGCTCACTCCTGTAATCCCAGCACTTTGGGAGGCCCAGGCAGGAGGACTGCCTGAGGCTAAGAGTTCAAGACCAACCTGGCCAACATAGTGAGATCCCCAACTCTATTTTTATTTTTAAAATTTTATTATTTTTTTGAGATGGAGTCTCACTCTAATGCCCAGGCTGGAGTGCAGTGGCATGATATCGGCTCACTGCAACCTCCGCCTCCCGGGTTCAAGCGATTCTCTTGCCTTCCGAGTAGCTGGCACTATAGGCGCCCACCACCATGCCGGGCTAGTTTTTGTATTTTTAGTAGAGACGGGGTTTCACCATGCTGGCCAGCTCTTTCAGCAATCTGCCCACCTCAGCCTCCCAAAGTGCTGGGATTACAGGCATGAGCCACTGCCACCAGCCTGACTCTATTTTTTTTAAGAAGGTAAAATAAATTATTAAAGTTGCACTCCCAACTCCCCTTTTCTTATGTCCTATTGTTTCTCCCTATCACCTTCCAGCGCCTGGTTTACTGTATGTTTTACTGAAGGTCAGCTCCATGCTGCGGGGATACTTGTTGTGTTTCACTGCTGCATCCCCAGCACCTAGGGCACTGCTGGGCACCAGGTGGGTAAGTGCTAATATATGTTTATTAACAGAACAAATAAATGAATATCAACCTTCGCCAACAGTGTTACCACAGATGGGGGCTCAACGAAAATGCTTAAGTGGCTTCTTGTAGTGCAGAAGTGTCCCTCAACGCAGAACCCACCCCAGAGGACACACTGTGCTGTGTGACTGTCGTGTCCTGTACCTCTTGCCCTAGGACAGCAGCTGCAGCCCCTGAGCTCACAGACCGAGCGGATCCTTTATGAACCAATATGCACCTTCGGAAGGGTACAGTTGACAGAATAGGTGCTTCAAAACAGGTGCTGCTGTTAGGCGTCTATTCACTGTCAAATACTCAAAAGCAGCTATGAGTTCTAAAAGAAAATCTGCTTAGAGAGGAACTAGCAAGACACCTCTGCTCAGGAGTGAGGCCTATAAGGAAAAATCAAATATCCTGCTCTAAAAACTAGAAAGAAGCGTGAAAATGCTTTGTGATGTGCTGTTTCATATCACAGAATGGAACCTCTGTTTTGATTCCAAGGTTTGAAACACTCTACAAAGCTTAAATTTCTACTTCTTTACTGGCCAAACTGGTCTTGAACTCCTGACCTCATGATCCACCCGCCTCAGCCTTCCAAAGTGCTGGGATCACAGGCGTGAGCCACCACGCCTGGCATTTTTCTTTGTAGAAGAAACAAAGTTGGCTATTCCAAGCCTTTGTGATCGTGGCCCTCTATTATTGTGAGGTGTGCACACGTATGTTCCTGATATTTATGTTATGTAGTGGTCTGTAGTCAGAGAGCTACAATCTGGCCACTTAGTGGGTGACCACGGGGCTGAGCATCAGTTTTTCTAAACTAATAAATGGGAATAACGGTGGCACTTACCTTATCAGAATAACAGCTCCTCTTATGTGAGCTATTGGTCAGGAAGGCACACCTGGGAGCTGCTGGGGCTCTGGGCATGCTCTAGATCTTGACCTGGGCAATGGTTATGCAGGCGTGCACAGGAGAGAAGTCATCAAGCTGAACCTGTAAGTTCTGTGTTCTTTACTGTATCGAAATCACACCTCATAAACAAGGAAAAATTAGTTCTTGCTTCTGGAGGTTGTGAAGATGGAATAGAAAGAATGTAAACTATGCCTGAAAACTAGAAAGAATCTAACTATGTAACGAAATAGAATGTAATTAAAATAGAATATAAACTATGCCTAAACTATGCACACATTCACACGTTATAGTCATTTTGAAAAACAGTTTCAAAATGACTATAACGTGTGAATGTGTGCATGTGTGAATATGTGTGAATGTGTGAGCTTCTGTGTGGTGTGAGATTACGTGACCCTGTGGGCATGATATGTCTGCGTATGAACTCAGGTAAGGAGTGTGTACCCAGGTATATGTAGATGCACATGTATTGCACATACCTATGTCCCCTGTGAGCAGTGCCCAGAACTGCACAGGTATGCTGGACTACATGCTTGTAAATAGCTGTGTGCATGTGCAGGTATAGAGGGTTCTTCTCTGAACCCACATGTTCTACACAAGACAGAGCCTGAATCTCAAGCCAGTGGCCCTGGGACCCACCTGTGCTCCTTACATGAAGTAAAGTAGGGGCTGTCTAGCAGCAGGGTGTACTCCCCTCATCTCCTCACTCAGAAGCCGGAGAAGGCCTGGATAAAGGTTCCCAGCTCCCCCTTCCTTCTCACAGCTGCAACTTCTCAAAGATGCAAATTACCCTCTGCTTCATGCAAACCAGTCCTGAGAGCCAAAACGTTGCTTCCCCTCAGGCCCAACCACTACCACTATGATTGGACCCCACTGGACCCTAGCTGCCCAGCCTGGGGACGGGAGCCAGCTGGAGTTGGTTCCTGTTTCCCAACCAGTCACTGATTTTTTTTTTCCCCCTGGGTTGCCTTGGCTCTCCCTACTGGCTCAGGTGCTGTGGAGAAAGCCTGGGTTAGGAGCAGTCCACACAGACTGGGGGACTCTGGGGAAGGCAGTGCCATCTCATCTTTGGGGATGCTCTGAATGGCAACTGCACCATCCCAAAGCCCTGGAGCAAGGCCTACCTCTCCCAGACCCTCCTGCCTAGCATATCTGCTGTGGGCCTCACTCACAGGACCTTAGCCTACCTGGATTCCCTATTGGTGCTCACTTTTCCCATCTCCTAGGTCCTGTCTTCCCATTAGGGACATGTCTCTCCATCCACGCTGGATGACGTACACTATGGGACCCAGCAGGGGTTCAACACACATACAGATTCCCTCTCCCAAACCCACCACCTCTTTGCAGGCATCCCTGACCCCAAACCTTCATCTCTATGGCCAGGAGACCCGGGTTAGAGTGTGCTCAACTATCAGGAAGCTGAAATGCGTGGGAGAGCAGTGGGAGAAAGCAGCAGGAAAAGTGAAGAAGGCTGGGTGTACTGGCACTCTGTAATCCAGTGCTTTGGGAGGCCGATGTGGGAGGATCGCTGCAAACCAGGAATTCAGTACTAGCCTGGTCAACATAGTGAGATCCTGTCTCTACAAAAATTTTTTTAAAATTAGCTGGGTGTGGTGGCATGTGCCTGTGGTCCCAGTTACTTGGGAGGCTGACAGAAGATTGCTTGAGCCCAACAGGACGAGGCTGCAGTGAGCCGTTTTATGCCACTGCACTCCAACCTGGTGCGACAGAGAAAGACCTTGTCTCAAAAACAAAAACCAAAAAAAGGGAAAGAGACAGCATGAAATAAAGAGCTGGAGGTGTTCAGAGGGTCTGGGTGCTGTCTGACACCAGCAAATATCCTGTTGGTGGTGCGCAGCTGTGGCCATGGCTGTCATTTTGAACCTCTGTTTTGATTCCAAGGTTCCTGGTTCTGGTACTGACACAGGTCCTTGTGGACATCTGGCTGCAGATGTGTTGGCCTCTGTCCTTCACTCTCAGAAGTGGTAAACCACAGTGGCCAAACCAGTTCTCAGGCATAGGTTTCTGGGCTATCTTGTTTTTTTACCCACAGGTACATCTGTGACCCCCACCCCTCTCCAGGACCCCCTGACACTGTCTGGGGTCTGAGCTGAGCCATTTGAGCTGTGCGGGGGCAGCGTCCACCTCCAAAAATCAGGTCAGTCCTGCACAAGGAAGGCCCCTAGTCTCTTCTGCATGTTTGTTCTTCGTTCAACAAGCGTGTATTGACAGCCCACTGCATGCAGTTGCTGAGTGCAGCCTCCTCTCCTTAGAGTAAATTAGATCTCCTCGACCCTCTTCCAGGACGGTCCTTTCCTGCATCCTGTATCCCAACTCCCACTCCAAACCAAGAAATATTCATAAAGCAAGGGTCTGCTGCAGATAAGAGCTGTGGTCTGGAGAGAGGTCCCTGAACAGGCTACAGGTTTTTTGATTCTGCCTCCCAAATGCCCAGTGTCCCAGTCCCTCTCTTTGGGCACCCAGGCCTTGCCATATCTGGCAGGTCATATTAATATAACAATGGTCACCCCATATTGGATACATACTATGTGCCAGGTATAGGATGCTAAAACACGTATGTGATGGTTTTAATTCTATACTTCCAGGGTAGAAACTATCCTCATTTTACAGATTAGGACATTGAGGTTCTGAAGCCTACATAAACTGACCACAGTCATGTGGCTGATAAGCAGCAGAGCCTAGATTCAAACCTAAGCTCAACCACCTGGGTGGAGAGCAAAGGCAACACTTACCCTGGAGGAGTGGGAATTTGAGAAACCCTTGCAGAGGCCAGGCCAGGGCAGCCTTTATCCTTTCCAGGTGAGGCCTGGGCCCTGTGGCGCCCTCTGCTGGCCACAAACACACCTCCACACCAACTGAGGTGGCCACGTTCCTAGCACTCCAAGGACCACTCATGCTCCACATGTGGCTCAGGGCAGCTATAGCCTGAGGGAAGGATTTCCTCACAGCTCAGCTGAAACCCCTCCCTGGCCCTTGCTGTGTCCCACTGCCCCATGATTGGGGTGGGAATGGGGTACAGAGGTGGATGCCTTGGCTGCTCAGAGGCACTGAGCCGTGGCACCCCAGCCCATCAGGGATCCAGGGTGTCTGGATGGTTGGCCAGGGCCAGGGCGTGGTGCAGGTGAACATGGCCCCTGCAGGGCTTCTCTCTTCAGGCCCTAAGGCAGACACAGTCCCTCTTTTCCCAGGCTTCTCCCTCACAGCCCAGCAGGAGGAATTCCTGGGACCTGGCTCCAGGGCCCCAGACTGTCCTTGGGAGGAAGGACCACAGGAGTTAAACTAGGCCTACTGGGGCTTTGGTTCCACTCCTCCATGCCCTTGCAGCCTGGCTCCTGGGTGGGGCCACCCCGGCCTGGACAGCATCTCATCTCTTATCCACTCCATAAGCATCTGCTGTGACCAGCAGGGAGTGGATGGCAGCACAAGAGTGTTAGGAAAAGGATAGGAATGGCCAGGAGAGAGATCAACTGCAGCCAACAGAGCTCTGGGTCTGAGGAGGGGTCTTCTTGGTCAGAGAAGATCCTTGCAGGAGGAGTTGGGCAAAAAGTAGGCTTCCGGGGAGCAACAGATGAGGTCCAGCGTTTCACTCCTTTCATGACCTCAACCAGTGCTGAAGCTTTAAATTCCATCTCCCTCTGAGAACTCCCCCACCCCACCCCTGAGCTGCAGCCTTGTATATCCACGTGGCCAGTCGTGCCCCTTCTTTGGATGCCTGCTGAGCATCTCACACTGGCCAAGTCCAAAAAGGATTCCTGATTTCTCCCCTCAAGCCTGCTCCCCATGTGGTCCTGCCTCTTAGGTAACAGTAACTTGTCAATCTAGTAAGTAGATCCTAGTAGCTTGGGCCCAAATCTCAGGGGTCGTTTCTCTCTCTGCTCATCCTCTACATCTAACTCATAGCAAATACTGTTGGCTCCACTTTCAGAACGTAATGAGGATCCAGCCACTTCGAATCTCCTTCGCTGTCACTCCCCAGGAAACACCTTATTAGTTTCTCTCCATCTGCTCTTTCCTCTACAGTTTATCCTCAACACTGCAGCTAGGGGGATATTTTAAGGTATTCCAGGTGTGATCCTCCCTCTGCTCACAAACCTGCAATGGCTCCCATCTCACCCAGAGTGAAAGCCAAGGTCATTTCAGTCACCTCAAGGCCCCACACAATCTGACCACCTCAGGGCTCTGACCTCATCTCCTGCCCCTACCCAGGACCTCTGCACCTGCTGTGCTCTGTCTTGACATTCCGTTCCTACTCCAGGTATTCACAAGGCTTAGTCTCTGCGTGTTAATCAAGCCTTCCCTAACTGTTCTGTATGAATTAGTGATCCTCTCACCCTCATCGAAACTCCTTTTTCTCCATGGTACCTGTCACCTCCTGACATACATTTGTGCTCCGTCTACTCCACCAGAACACAGCTCCATGATGGCAGGGGTTTTTGTCTTTTTTTGGTTACTGCTATATCCCAAGCACCTGGAATAGAGCCTGGCACATAAATTATGTTAATTAAGTGAATGAATTAATAAACTGCCAAAGGGTGAGGGGGGCAGAGCTCTCCCAGGCTAGTCTGGGGCAGTAAGTGGGAAGCCCCTATTCTCTGAGGCACTGATCTCCTTTCAGCCTCTCCAGTACACGGCCCTCTCCCAACTTCCTGCAGGCTGTTTCCTCCAGCCTCCTCCCATCCTCCCCATTCTTCAGGTCTCAGCTTCAGTGTCATTTCCTCAGGGAAGTCTCCCTGAAATGCTTGGACTAAGTTAAGGTCTCCTACTTCATGCTCCCCAAGACAGCTACCACTTGTACAGGACTCCAGACACTTAGAGGAGTGAGTTGCTCACAAACTAAGTACCAGGCTTATCTGCTTTTGATTGCCTCATCTGGACAGCTGTGGATTAAATGTGGTGATTCATATAAGAAAACTGTTTAATAGGAACTGATCAATAATGGTCAGGCAAAATTACCACAATTACAGTGGATGCTCAGACATCTGTTGTTTGTGACAGAAGGGCAGCACACCAGAAATAATGGCTAAGCCGAAAATGGCAGCCTGAATAAACCGTGGGAAATGCTGGGTAACCACTGCCCACATTTTAAACATTATTGTTCCCAATGACCTCAACTCGTTCAAGTCCTAGTGGGCCTGGTCAACACACCCCTGGCTAGAGTCCCACAGGCTGAGCGGATTTTCGGAGGGTGGGGCGGGGGTTGGACCTCCTGTGTGGTTGGAGGACCAGCAGCATCCATGAGAGCTTGCTAGAAATGTAGCATCTTGCCCCCTTCCCCAAGACCTATTAAATCAGAATCCACATTTTAACACATTTCATTGCCCCAGATCACAGTGTTTCAGAACTAAGGGCTAAAAACTATATATATATATATATTTATTTATTTTAAGTTTCAGGTTCTTGTTTCTATACTAATACGTCTTCAGTCAGTCATGCTGACTGGCCAGAATCCATTCTCTGAACACCCTTGACCCCTAAACTCACATATAATCTCTCCTATCTCTAAGCCGTCTTGCCTGCTCCTTCCCCATTTTCAAAATCTGGGGTTGCCATGAGTGCCCTCAGTGCCTATTCTCTTGGCAACCAGACAGGGCTGGGCACGAGGTGATGTCTGGGAAATGGCTGGGTCACAGCAAGCAGGTGGCCTTCTCAGGAACCTGCGTGAAAAGGGCCTGAGGGAGGGACCTTCTCAGGAACAGGGTGGGAGCACCCAGATACAACCTGAGCGGAGGCACAGAGGAGACTTGAGAGCACCTGTTTGCTCTGCCAGGAGGGCTGGGCCCAGACCACTGCAATTGCTTGCCTACCATCTCCCAGACTCAGCTAAGAGCCCCCTCCCTGTCACCCAGCCCCCGTGGGAATGGCTCAGGCCAGGAGCTACCATAAACTAGCTCCTTTCTCCCAGGGCCTGGTGACTCCCTGACAGGTTACAGCCCCAAAGACAAACAGATTCTGCCAAGCAAATAACTTGGTTCAGCAGTGGGGGTGTCGGGGAAGGCCTAGGAGTGGGTCTGAGCTGCCAGAAGACCCAGGTGAACTGGGGGGTGGGCTCCCCTGCAGAGAACAAACAGCTGTGGGCACCTGGAAGGAAGCAGGATGCAGGTACACTGTCACTTACCCCAGGGATCTCTGGGCCAGTCTCCCAGGCTCTTTCACTCTGGGCTCTGTATCAGGCTGCTCCCTGAGAAAGTAGAGTCTTGCATTCAGGCCCTTGGGGCAGGGAACCAGCTCTTAGTGGGGCTCGTTTCTTTCATACAATCTGTGACCACAGGTTCCCTTACTGAGTGACCTATAGGGAAGCAGCCAGGGAATCCTTCCCCACCCAACTCTTGTCCCCTAGGATCCCCTGGTTCACGGCCATCATTTAGAACACCCAGCAACACAAGGAAACCCTGTCTCTTAAAAACAAACAAACAAACAAACAAACAAACAAACAAACAAAAAAACAGAGCATCCAGGCATGCGTCTGTAATCCCAGCTACTCAAGAGGCTGAGGTAGGGGGATCGCTTGAGCCTGGGAGGCAGAGGTTGCAGTGAGCTGAGATCATGCTACTGCACTCCAGCCTAGGCAACAGTGCAAGACTGCTGCACACACATAAAAAAGGACACCCAGCTCTGCCAGGCAGTGTGATGGACAAATTTGGGGGTCTGCAGATGAAGGGTTGGCTCCTCAGCTAAGTGAAAACAATGCTCGCATCTGGAGGCTAAAGATCCAAACCTGACTCATCCATTAAGCTGTGAGACTCAGGCAACAGCCCTTTCACTCACTCTCTTCAACACAAAGGGGTGACGATATGACAGGACAAACCTGAGCTCTTAAGAGTACTACAGTACTGCTTCATATGTGCCAATTAAGTTTCTTTCAGGCTGACTCCTGGGCAATGCAATCTGACCACTGGGTAACATTCTCCCCTCATCTGGTTCCCCGTCAAGGTAAACACACTGTCTCATGTGGGGTGGGTTCCAAGTCCATTTGCCAATTGCCTGGAGTGTGGTCCCTACCTAACTCTCAGGTTCCCAGTCCAGCCTACTGAGACCTACCTAATCCATAAAAAGCTAGGGACGCCCTGAGCACCCGGAACTATACCAAACCATGGGAAACAAGATGCATTCTCTCTTCTAAACTCGGGATGGCAGGAATCCAGCTGGGAATAAGGTGAGGGTCCCCACCTCCAACTTGTCTGCTTTCCCAATAGGAAGACGCTGTGTTGCTCTGCCTTCTTCCTGTGCGACTTCTGAATCTGTGCTGTCTGCTAGTCATCACACAGTAAGGCCCAAACAATCCTTGCTGGCTGATGAGTGCTAGCTTGGCTGACATTTTTTGTGTGCTGGGGATACAGTGGTGATCAACAGAGGCATGGCACCCTGGTGACCTACAGGCCATTTGGAGGCAGTTTCATTACCTTCCTGGTCCCCGGGCAACAGAAAGGACAGGAGATCCCATTACAAACCCAGGACTAATTTCCCAAACATAAAATGAATCTCAGGGTCTCAGTTTTCCCATCTGCAAAAGGGTAAGGACCAGAGACCAAACAGTGCACATCATAGAGCCATTATGGGGCCATGCACGTTTACAGGAGGCTTGAGGGTGCAATAAAACCAATACACATGAAAACAGTTTTGTTTTTTTTTTTTTTTGGTGTGTGTTAATTTAATCATACAAATATTCATTTATACAGTAAGGAAAAACCTCCTCATCTTTATCTCCTCCTAGGCACCATGAGGCCCCACCACAAACATCCACCCAGCTTGCTCTCTACACACACCACTGTCCATGTGGGAAGGGCAGCCACTGCTGCTCCTGCATTCACCCAAGGAAACAAAGGAAAGGTATGGCGAGGCAGGGTGGGGTGGGTAATCAGTTTGCACTTCTGAGCCCTAGCAACCCTACCATCCTCTCCTGCTGGGCTCAGATTGAATTTGGGGAGGTATTTATTCTCATGCCCATTTCCCACCATGGCCACCCTCAGGCCACACCAGCTGTTTGGTGAGTTTCTCTCCAGGCTGGAAGTAACTTTGATGGACAGCCAGTCTTTATAGAGGAGAGAAGGCTGACTGCTTCTCGTAGAAAAATGCCCCCAATTCAACTGTCTCCATGGCAAAAAGGAAAAAGGCATGCACACGTGCACGTTTATCCACACACACACACACACACACACACACACACACACACACATACACACACACCTCACTCCATGCACACTGACAGATTCTTCCCAAGTCTGAACCCCTGTATCCCCAAATGGGTTCAGACCCTATCATCTAAGCACGGTGTCTGCCTCACCTCCTGGGTGCCAGTTACAGGAGGTCCTTCCCAGAGGTGGCCTGCAACTTGGTGAAGTTTCTAAGAGGAGCAGGGATTACTGGGGCTGAGAGGTAACCACTGCCATCCCACTAGGCAGGGGAGCAGAGAGGTGCTCTAGGCATTGCTCTGAACCCATACCAGTGGGGAGAGAGAGAACGAATGATACTGATATCTTCCCTTGGCTGGGGAAGCCATGGACCCCTCTGCCTGAACTCCAAGACTTGCACTTGCTCTGGCCTCTGCAAGGAGCTCACTTTGCCTCCAAGAAGGTGCACAGAAATGGTTTGTTCTTGAGAAGGGGGACAAGGTGCTTTGGACATTTAAATTGCCAAGTGAGGTTGCTTAGAAGCAAAAGGAAGAGCAGGATGACTCTGGCAGGCCCAGACCCACTGATGGGGGCCCATGAAGCCCCTGCTGGGAAACTGGAAAGGGTCACCCAGTGTGTTGGACAGATGAGGAAGTCAGGAAAGCAGGGGTTGTAAAGCCTCCCACGATCCTGCCAGGGACAGTGGAGATATGCTGCTTCAAGGCTACTAAGCAGTAAGAACAGCTGGACATGCATGGGCTCCAGGGTGGCAGTGTCTCAGGAGACTGGTACCAGCAGCAGCAGTCTGGGCCTAATGAGGCCCTCAGACAAAAAGCCATCCTGAGGCATGCGGTGTGGGCACCTGGCAGAGACTTCGCTCTGCTCTGCTAGGAAATGGAGCACTCCCATATGCACAGAAAGTAGATGCTCCAAAGTAAGCTCTAGTGAGGTCCCAGACCCAGCTGCACCATGCTTCTCAGCAGGCTGGCTACACCCACCCCCAGGGCTTCTCCATTGGAATAAAGGTTATGCGCCCTTTTATTTTGGGGGGGCTGGGGAGTTGAAGAGGGAATTTCACACAAGCTTTTCTCCCACAATCAAGCTTTAAAAAAACAAGAGTCTCAGAAGAGGATGAGGAGGAACAAACAACACACATTTTTTGGAACTCAGACACCCAGACAGAAACAGGCAGGCAGACCCTCACCCACACCCAGGCTATATGACTCCTTGCAGCCACTCATCACCTGGTCTCCCTGCCTGTCTCATACCCCATCCACCACCCAGATGGATAGGGATGTGGTAACAGGCAGGTGACCCTGCAACAGCACCCTGGATCCATATCCTTGGCTCTCAAACCAACTAAGACTTGAGGGAAGGAGGGGGGTGAGAAGAGATGAGGGAGTTTGCATATTCTTGTATCTTTGGCAGACAGCTGTTCTAGCCTGGTTCAAGCTTCCCATGAAGAGATCCACATCTCAACCTGCTCAGAATCCACGGGATGTCAGGGTGACCACCTGCCTGAGTGAGCAGCCAGCCAATCAGCCTCTTGCTTCAGCTGGGCTGCCACCTGCCCACCTCCCAGCCAATAACCAAGCATCCTGGCAGGGAGGCAGGGCTGTGGAGGTCCTCTCATTTCCATCTAATTGTGGTCTCCAAGATCAAGTAGGCAGTGGCTAGCCCTTCCCCACGACAAATTCCCCATCTGGGGTTGTATTTTCATACCTTAACAGCTCAGTCTCTACTAACAGGCTGTGAAATTATCACAGAGGACAACCGAAGGGAAACAGGGAAAGGAGTTGTGTGACAACAGAGAAGCATGGGCTGCCTTCAAAGCTTGCCTGCTGCACACTTGCTGGCAAGTTGCACCAACACCCGTGCGTGCACACGTGGTGCATACATACACCCAGCACCGAGGCACTGTTCCCAGAGCAAATGGGAAGCCACTGCATGAAGAATCCAAAAGAGCAGTAAGCATGACGGCATTTCTCTCTGCCAAGAGAAACATGGAAGAAAAGCAATTTGAATTGTTACAAGGGTATGCAGAAGGACACCTCTCGGGCTCAGAAAATCCCACGTCACCCGAGATCTATCCTCAAGGCTTCCTCTGCTGGCCACACAGGGAAGTTTGGTCTTCAGAGAGGTTCTGATGCTAACAAGCCACAGGGTTGACAAACACAAATGTCAAAGGTGTAAATCAACAGAAGATTAAAGAGAAAAGAGGAGGAAAGGGGTGACAACTCATTGGCTGATGCCATTAAAAACAAATGGCGTCAGAGACTTCTGGAGTCATGTGGCACAGCAGATGTACTCCTGTAGCACTGATCCGCAGAGTCCTCAAATATGCCATGCCAACTTTTTACCTGAATCTCTTCCAGAGCAAGCACTATTCTATAAAGAATATGTTATCCCTTATTTAAAAAAATAAAAGTAGGGAAAGGGGAAAAAATTAGCATGTGCTCAAAACTACAACCTCTCTGTAGGCAAAATAATTTTTGTTTAAAAAGATGGCTTTTTCCCCCATTTTAAACTTCTTCCCCCTTCCCCAGTGACCTAATGACTTGTTAGACTGATGCCTATATAAACAAAACCCAAAGTGGCTGCATGGATTTCTTCTTGGTAGCCTCAACACCATTCCTGGGATTCAGCATTCACACATGCATACTGAGTTTACTCAAAACTAGTCTGTTCTGCTTCTTCCTCTTCTTCCAGGATGAGAGGGGGTCAGAGCCAGGGGTCTGTGCGATGTGGTCTGCAATCCAGAGGAACCCCTTGCCCTACCCCCCAAAGTCAGGCCTTCTGTCTTTTGTTAATTTTTCTTCTTGCTGACACCCGTTTAAGACTGGCCGAAGGGGTAAGGCCCATGGAGCCCCTGGAAGAGAGTGAAGATAGTCAGTGATGGTAGACACAGCAGTGCAACTTGACAACCAAACCCAGTGCAGGAATCTGTGGTTCCCAGTGAGTCATAAGGAAGCCCCAATGCACAGACAAGGCCTGAGGGTCTTTGCTATACAAAACCTCAGCAGGCCAAAGATCAGTACATTTCAAGTTGCTAAGCTTCTCACTGAATCCACCATCCAAAGAGGAGGAGGGTGGAGAGGTAACTCCCCCATCTTTCAGATGGTAGACCAGTCGATGCCAACCTTCCTCCACCCAGGTCACAAAGCTTTCCTATTTCCTTCTTGACAAAAATGTCTCAACCACTCTGCTCAAGATTCTCATATGCCACTTTATGCACCTTAACTTCAGATGTAAGGCTACCGCTAGCTAACTACACATGTATCAGCAAAAACACTGTAGAAGAAATAGCAGCAGCCTACTTGGCACCTAAGTCTCAGGCACAGTACTAGGGGCTTATCCTACATTGCCTTTAATCCCCACCTCTCCCCTAAAAGCCAGGTGAGTATTACAACACCTATTTCACTGACACCCATTTTACTGCAGAGACTAAGACTTGTTCAAGGTCATGTGGTTAGGCCACGTGCGGTGGTTCACACCTGTAATCCCAGGACCTTGGAAAGCCAAGGCAGGAGGATCACTTGAGCCCAGGAGCTTGAGGCTAGCCTGGACAATATGGTCAGAACGCATTCCTATAATTTTTTTTTTTTTTAATTAGCCAGGTATGGTGGCCTATGGCTATGGTCCCAGCTACTCGGGAGGCTGAGGTGGCAGGATCACTTGAACCTGGAAGGTCAAAGCTGCAATGAGCTGTGATTGCCCCACTGCACCACTCCAGGCTGGGTAACAGAGCAAAATCCTCTTTCAATTTAAACAAAAAAATCACGTGGTAAGAGACAGAGTCAAGATTCAAAACCAAATTTGATGGACTGCAGTATTCCTTCTCCCCACCCTACCTCTCCCTGGCCACATATTGAGGTTTATTCCAGCTTGCCAAAGGCACTTTCTATGTTGCTTGGCTGAGTGGAAGAGTCTTCAGTCTTGCTTCCCCTGATAAGAGTAAGACACTAAGATGTGCCAACATCAAAAGCAGCTACACAAACCATGAACATGCTGGGCCATGACGTGTGCTTCCTCCCCAATCCCTGCTTTTTGTTTTTCCATATAAAGCCTCCCAAAACCAGAAGTGTGTCTCTAGCTGCTTGGTGGTATCACTAAACAAAAAAATCCCAAGGAGATGATTTGGGGAATGGACAGGCCAACACCAATGGAGCATCCAGTAGTAGCATCTAACACGTTCTCTTTAACCCTCACAAGGAGACAAGTATGATCTCCAAGCTCAGAGAGGTGAAGTAACCTGATTAAGGGCACAGCACTGGTGAAGGAAGCAGCTGGCGTTTGCCAAAATGCCACATGGCTGCCAGCCCGAGCAAACCATGCCTCTGGCAGACAAGCTATGGCTCCAACTGTCTCAGCAGCCACAGCATCCACCCACTCGAGCAAGCGTGGGCTGGCGCAGCAAAGGGCTCTTGGATTCCATTTTGCAAGGCCTGGTAGGAGGGTCACATACATCAGAGGTATCAAGTTGGTGCAAAAGTAATTGCAGTTTTTGCCATTTCCCCCCACCACGAGACAGTCTTGCTCTATCGCCCAGGCTGGAGTGCAGTGGTATGATCTTGGCTCACTGTAACTTCCACCTCTCGGGTTCAAGCAATCCTCCTGCCTTGGCTCCTGAGTAGCTGGGATTATAGGTGCGCACCACCATGTGCAGCTATTTTTTAGTAGAGAGAGGGTTTCACCATATTGGCCATACTGGTCTTGAACTTTTGACCTCATGATCTGCCTGCCATGGTCTCACAAAATGCTGGGATTTACAGGCATGAAGCCACCTGTAAATGGCTGGCCTTTGCCATTACTGTTAATGGAAAAAAACACAGTAACTTTTGCACCAACCTAATAGAAAGTAAAGCAGCTTAAAACAAGCTGCTCTGACTCAGCAGTTCCCAACAACAATCATTCATCCAGAATGACCCAAGGAAAGCAACAAAAGCTTCAATTCCTTTAAGGTTTAGAATCAACACAATGCTCAAAGGTCTCCGTGCAGGAAGAAAAAAATGCACAGAAAAATGAAAACCTGGCTGGGCATGGTCGCTCACATCTATAATCTTAGCATTTTGGGAGGCCAAGGCAGGAGCGCTGCTTGAGGTGAGGAGTTGGAGATTAGTTTGGGTAACACAGTGAGACTCCATCTCCACACACAAAAATTTTTTTTCAATTAGCACAATGCATGGCTGTAGTCCCAGACACTCGAGGCTGAAGCCAGAGGATCACTTGAGCCCAGGAGGTCGAAGCTGCAGTAAGCTATGACTGTGCCACTGTACTTCAGCCTGGGAGACAGAGTAAGACCTTCTCTCTTAAAAATAAAATAAAGTCACATGTTCTGAGGGTCAGGAAAAAAATAATAATAAATTAAAGAAAAAAGAAAATTAAAAAAACAAACAGCATTTGTTTCCTATGAAATATTTACCCCTTTACCCTAAATTTAACTGCTTTCCAGTCCAAAGCTCTACATACTTCATGTGGGCCTTTATAAAGCAAGTACTAGCCTTATGTTTTGTCTCGAATACTTGAAGAGAGTTAATGACTTTGCCAAAGAGCTGTTCCACATTCCCACATAACAGATAAATAAAATGGGTTCTATGCAATTAGCAGAAACAGGAATAAAGACATGTGCACTTTCAGATTTCCATTTGAGTGCCCTGGCCCTGACCATTCAGTGTGGCACTTAACTAGTTTAGATTATGGTTATTGTTGATCCTCTATTTACTGATGTTCCATGCCTTTCATAAAGAAAAATGCATTTGTACAGCTTTTCCCCTGTATTAAAAATAAAGAAAAATATAAAGAAAAATGGTACCTAATTCTTTCATCCAGAGAACTACATATTAGAATTGTTGTTTAATTGGTGCGGGAAGACGCCTTCATGAAAAAGCTCTATTTTCCTTACCCCAAAATTAATTACCATCACTTCGTGGAAGAGAGAGAGTCCCAACTCTATCTGGAAACTATTTTATGATCTAGACTCCCCACATGCAGGGCCATAGGTGTCTCCTGTGGATCACAGAACACAGGCAACACAACACCAGTTGTAGAGGAAAAACCTGGCAGAGATTCCAAGAACAGCTTGTCTAGGGAGTTCTATGGCAGCAGGCCAAGCAGGAAGACCATGGAGGTACCTTTTGGATGGAGGTACCTTCAAAATGGGAGCCCCATCCACATTTCAGGTTTCGCTGGAATTCTAAGACCTGGTGTAACAGGTTCTGGTAGCCAAAGACCATCCTAGCCTAAAAGTAGGATCTGGCAATACAGATAATGTTCACTCTCTTCTGGAAATACCTCCTGTTAACACTTGTACCACTAATAAGGAAAACAGATCAAGGGGTAGATGCATCAGATGGTACCACAGAAGCCTCAATTCAACTTTGACTCAAGCAAAAATCAAAGCCATCATGCTAATTATAAAACCCAGTGAGTTTGAGGGAGAAAGCCACTCTCCTCTATAAAGAATTATGTCCTATCGCATAGGGACTAGCAGCAAGACTGGCTTATCCATGCTAATGGAAGGTATAAATACTCAAACCCAGAAAAAAATTCTGGTATCTGACTCCAGGTCTAAAGGCCAGTTGCCCAGGGCCTACACCACTTACATAGAAATGGATTTCCAAAGGCTACACTGAGCAGCCCCGCATCCGCTAGGGGATAAGAAACTGTTCAGGTCCATTGGGGCTGAGGTGTTGCTTGTTTTGCCTCAGCTTCCCCAAAGCTTTTCATTGACCAGCTGTCATAAGTATGAGCATGGGGACCTAAGTTCAACCTGGCCAGAGGGCAGACAAGCCCTCTTAAAGCACAGAGGCTCCACAGTCATTAGCTAAGGCAGTAACACCTCCTGCTCACCAGTGTTGGGGAAAAGACTTTTATCTTAGGCCAGCCGAATGATTACAGTAGATGGGCCAAGCCCTGAACTCCATTTCCACAATGCAATCATAGCTACTGCAAGCCGTTATTTGGCTAATTTCCTAAAATTAAAAAAATATATATTTTATTTTAGAGGCGGGGGGCTCTCACTATGTTGCCCAGCTAGTCTTGAACTCCTGGCCTCGAGTCACCTTCCCACCTTGGTCTCCCAAAGTGCTGAATTTTAGGACTGTGCTTAGCCCTAAAATACTGTTAGAGAACATTTACAGACATAAAGATGAGCTCAGTCTCATCCTTAATAATCTCCTGAAAGGAAAATTTAAGATCCAGTACTTATGATCCTGTCCTCAAAGCAAACCTAAAAATAACTGTCTCTGATTTGTTTTACACAATAATTTATAGTTGCTTCTGTTGAATAGCAAGAATCACTCCTGGTCAGTGACTTGGTTATCACTTATTTCATGTGACGGTAAACCTGCAATATCTTCGAGTCCTTCCTCAAATTATACAGAAGTTAAAATAACCTTTCCAAAAAGGAGTACTGAAAAACTGTCACCGACAGAAGACATTAACTGTATGCCAAAGTGCTAAAAAACAGGCATTTGTTCTATGTCAGTTCGTTGTTTTTTATTTTGTTTTTTTTTAACTGTATTCACCTATATTCAACAGTAGGCAGGACAGTGCTATAAGGAGAGCAGGCTGCCCTTGTATGAGGGTAGAAACTGTTCCTGCCACTTATTTCTGCCTTGCACATAGCAGACTCAAGTATTAATTATGAAATACACTGACTGGTGAGTCAGCCTATTTTTTAACCTTCCAGGAAAAAAAAGAAGGCTGAAATTCCTAATGAAAAAAGGATGTCTCATTGAGAGCTTTTTGGGTTACTCTTTCTCTACACGAAAGCTTGCTGTTTAGATAAATCACAACACAGGAACTTTCACATACCTGTCTTTATTTTGTTTTTATTTGTGACTTGATTTAAATAAATAAGAAGGTTCACATAGGTTAATAAAAAGACAGGCACGTTTGCTCTATGGCTGTGAAATAATAAGCTCTCTCGGTGTATATGGATGGCATTACCAGATAACACCATGAGGACCCTCCTCCTCCTCATTTCCTGGGTCAATCCTGGTCAGTGCTTCTCCCACCTAGTGCTCCTTTTGTATCACTTATGTACACTGAATGCAAACACAGAAGAATACAGGGTTTAGTACTAAGTCCTGTCCTGATTCTGTACTGCAAACATTGTGTGGCAAGGTCCTGCTCACAGGTCTGCCCTGGCTGGCGAGGGCCAGAAACTAACTAGGCTCTAATGAAACCCATTAGTCTCTCATTAACCAGAAATAAAATTAAGTCTGTACTGGAGTAATGAGCAGGGCAATGAGCACTCCCTCAGGAATGCGCAAGCCAGGGCCCTTTCCTTAGTACCTTCTGACTGCTCCGGGAGGCTTGCCAGTGGCATAGCAGGGCCACTTCAGCATGAGAGAAGGACTTCTGCAGGTGATTTAATGTTGGCCTCACTCTATCGCCCAGGCTGAAATGCAGAGGCACGATCTCGACTCACTGTAACCGCCACCTCCTGGGTTCAAGTGATTCTCCTGCCTCAGCCCCCCAAGTAGCTGGGACTACAGGCGTGTGCCACCATGCCCGGCTAGTTTTTGTATTTTTAGTAGAGATAGGATTTTACCATCTTGACCAGGTTGGTCTAGAACTCCTGACCTCAGGTAATCTGCCTGCCTCGGCCTCCCAAAAGTGCTGGGATTACAGGTGTGAGCCACTGTATCTGGCCTGTTCAAGTCACTTTCATGTGATTTTGTCTCCCAAAATTCAAAGATGTATTTGATGCACTGGCTGAAACTGAGCATTAGAACCAGCCAAAGAATAGGAAAAAACCCTACTTTTATGCTCAACGGCTGATCACAGGCCAGGCTGAGTTCAACCAGGCCTTCTGATTGTGCCAAAACATTTAACTCAGTTATAAGTGTGCCGAATATATTCTTAAAGCTCTATAAAAACAACTTTTTACTTTTGCCTCTGTAGTTTTTCTGTTGCTCTTAACTAACCTCTACAGTCCTGTGGGGGAACTTCTTGTCTACCCATTCATCCAACCCTTCATCAGCCATCCCTCCATTGTTCCTCTATCATCCATACTTCCATCCCTCCTCCCTCCATACATCCTCCCTGTCATCCATCCTCCTATCCATCCAAAGCCCCCCATGGCCAAAGGCAACTCCCATAGCCTTCACCTGCCCCTTACCCCCCTTATAATTTTTTTTTTAAACCATGAAAAATAAAACTCAAACATAATTGTGAATAAAAACACATTATTCAGAGTTTCTACATGGAAGTAGAGGATCCTAGCTGAGTCTGACTTCCCCTTTTAGTAAAGATTTCAGAAAAAGCTATTTGTTATTCAGAATTCTAGCTGCAAAGATCTGATGTAACAGCAAGTGTGCTAGAATCCAAGTGGGATGCTGTTATACAGAACTCTTTCATGGTCATCTCCTAGGGCAGAGGAGATTCCTAAAATGGAAGAAAGAGCCAGTAAGAGTCTCACTGGGGAGGACACCCACACAATGGAAGCTTATTCACGTTCCTAGTCATGGAGCCACCCTGCTAGGACACAGGGTAAGGCTGCTGGTCCAAACTTTCTCTCAGATTTGCCATTCAAGCTCCTGTAACTTTCTGTCAACTACCCCTTCCTTAGAAGCCATCATTTTCCCTGTGTATCTTACAATTAATTGACAGGCATCAGCGCCCACAATGGCTGGTGGATTAAGGGAAGAGAGTAAGTTGTCTCTGTCCTTCTTGGTTCCTTTCAGCTATATTTGGTTTCATCTTGCTACTCCCCTACTCAAAAGCATTGGTGGCACTCTCTCCTTTCATATTAAATGTGAACTCTGCTTTGCTTGGCTTTTAAAGGTCTTCCTCTAAAATTCACCCCACCCTCTTTAAGCACACCTCACTCACCACAGCCAGGCTGGCCAATGTCCTGTGAACACACCCTGCCTGTGGTTGCCTCTGGGCCTTCCTGTATGTGGTTCTTCTTCCCTCCAATTGAGTTTGAATCCATCCTCCATCAAGGAATCACTTTTCTGATTACTCCAAGCCTTACTGCTTTGCCAGTCCCCAAATTCCTATGATCACTTGAAAGTCAATTGGAACTCGACTTGACCTTTACTGGCTCTTATTCTTTCCTATGGGTTAGTCACATCTATGTTATCAGACAGTAAATTCTTTGAAGAAAGGGATTAATGGTTGAGCACTCTGGAGACCTCACTTACTGACTGAATAATATTAGTCAGTATTATTGACTGTGTAAAGCAAACGGTTTTATCTGGCCTGTAGGCAGTGAAATCACAGCAAAAAGCCTAAGACCCTCAAACCTTTGCAGGAGAACATCCACAGCTCTAAGGAAGCTCCCATTTTCTCTGAGATACAACAGTTCTTAACCTTACATTCTGTTCTGGTCCTGCTGGAATACAATTACAGCAGACTTAGGTGAGAACAGGTCTTTTGAAACCTGAGCATCTATTCCAGGAGACAAATCTTACACTTTTGAATTATATTTTATCTGTTTGAACCTATAATTTCACTAGTCCTACTTTGAGAATGTTCACCAGAAATTAAAATGCTGAATTCAGAATGTAGGGAAGACAATGAGCCCTTAAAACCAAAATAAAACATGCTGGCAATCTTGGGAACATTAGCTCTGCTTCAGCTATAAGAGTGCACAGGATCAGAACAGCCTAAAACAATGCTCAGGGCCCAAAGCAAATAAAATGGTGTTGGACAGCTTTGAAGCTACTGAGGTACAAAAAGGAAAGTTCCTGGAGATACTTTTTATTCTTAGTCAGATAGTAATGTTACAAACAACAAAAGACATTTTCTAAGGCCCACAGTGTTTGCTTAATTTATTTAAAAAATCCACACAACATTCATGCCAATGTAAACACCAGCAAGGCTGGGAGGACTTTACTGGCTCTTCTGGGTTTTCAAAAGAGAATCATCAAAATATTAAGCCCAGAGTCTCCTGGCAAGTCCCTCTGGTACAGAATGTGCTAATCTGCCAGCCAACTGGGGCAGGTCCCTTGGTTGCTCTACGTCGCTTCCTATCGGCCACAAATTCTTTTGCAGTTCCTACAGATGAATGAAGAGGTCTCTGTGACCTGACACTAAGTGTAAAAGCTACCTTCAGAGAACGCCAACAAACTTCACTTGCCAGCAAACCTCACTGTGGTGTGGTCTAGAACATTAGACTCAAATTGGATCCCTGGAGGCTCCACCCCATAGCCCACCTTCAATTTGCTTTGTGAATGTGAGCAAGTTACTTATAACACTTCCCTATAATTTTTTCAAATGAAGATTATAACTATGAAAGTCACAAGTGTGTTGTGACTGAAGAATAAGAATAAAAGCAGTAAAGGTAATTTGGATAGTATGAAATGGTTTACATGTTAGACAGATAGTTTTAAGCTCAGTCCTTGGACCTCTAACTATGCCACAGGTTCACAAAGGGGCAAATTTTGCCTCCCAAGGGACATCTGGCAAAGCCAAGAAACATTTCTGGTTGTTACACTGTGAGGAGGGAGGGCGGTACTATTGTCATCTAGTGGGTAAAAGGTCAGGCATGCTGCTAACCACTGTATAACACATGAGACACATGTATCCTTGCCTTCTTAAAAAAAAAAAAGACTTAACTGGCCCAAAATGTCAACAGTCTCAATCTTAATCAGTCAGCTGAGAAACCTTGACCTCTACTCATCATTTATGGAATCACATCCAATCTTACAGCAATAGATGCCATCCATGTGACATAACTCTCAAATTTATATCTCCACCTAGACTTCTCTCCTACACTCTATATCCAACTTGGATATGCAACAGCCCACTTGACACCTCCATTTAGATGCTTATATAAATATCCAATGTATCCAAAATGGAACCCTCATCTCTACCACTTCTACATCTTTTCCCCTCTCCATTGATGGTAGCTCCAGCCCTCTAATTGCTCAGGCCAAAAACCCTGGTGTCACCCTTTATTCTCTCTTACATCCCCTTCCAACCTATTAGAAATCCTGTTAGCTCTATATAGATCCAGACATGGACCATTTCTCTTACCTCTGCTGCCACCAACCTGATCTGAACCACTCACTCTTTGCCTGGATGACTGCACTGACTTCCCTGTTGGTCTCCTGCTCCTACCCTTGCCCTGTATTTACCACATAAGAGCCAGAGTGCTCCTTTTACAGCATTAAGTCACATAATATCACCCCTCTATTGAAAACCTTTTAATGGCTCCCATTATCCCTCAGAGCAAAAGCCCAAAGCTTTACAAGGGCCCACAAAATGCTCCACAATCTGGTCTCTGTCCCCTGGCTTCATCTCCTTCTACCCTCCTTCTCGTGGCTCTGCTCCAGGCACTGGCCTCCTTGCTATCCCTTGAACACACCAGGCAAACTTCCACTGCAGGGCTTGTACTGGTTGTCCTCTGCCTAAAATATTCTTTCTCCAGATAGGCTTTACAGAAACAAAACTCGACTTTAAAGGAACTGTAGGACAGCCCCTACGTATGTTCTAATTCTAAAATACTCAGTATATTCAAAGGGAGATTTTTTTATTTGTCCCAGAAAAATAAGACCCCAGAGACCGTATCTTGTGGCCACTATCAAGGAATATAGACAGGTTTGGTCCTTGTGTGTCTGTGACATCAAAAAGTACAGATGCTGCTGTAACAAAAGTGAGTTAATGAAAATTTCAATGCCAACAAAACCTAAACCCAAGTGACTACGGAAGCTTCCAGGGAATCTTTTCCCTTCTTGGAAGCTAGAGAGAAAGCAATAGCTTGTGGGGAGAAGATGTTTAATAGTAGAAAAGTCACATAATATTTGGTCAATAACTGCCTTAATCCTCATTTAAAATGTAGCTGTGCATTACAGAAAGCCCACAGCTGGCGGCCCAGCTAATAAAAATGTGCACCTGAACACTGCAATTGGGAAGCAATGCAGTGCAATGTTAAGAGAGCAGGGCACACTTAGGAATCAAAAATAACTGCTTTTCTTGGTATACTGGTCTTATCACCCAGATACATGACCTTGGGCAAATCACTGAATCAGTCTCAGTAACTGTGACAATACTTTTATCATGGGACATGTGGACTATATGAAGTAACGCATGTCAAGCACTGAGCCTACTGTTTCTGAGGAATAAAAACAAGGCTGGGAAGCAGGGAGGTTACTGGTGTTTTTTGCTATAGGCTTTGTAGAATACCTGGTTCCTTAAACTATGTACATTGATACATTTTAATAATAAAAATTAAATTAAAAAAAGTCCTCAGCACAGTGCCTGGCACATAGTAAGTGCTCAATCAATGATAGTTTTACAGCTCTGATTAATGTACTTTCATTAGCCTGAGAACAGTGTGTTCTTACTACCTGTTCCTTGCCAGAGGGCCAAGTGACACCGATTTTCCATCTAGTTTCTCTTTGAACCATCTTTAAACCTTTTGTGGAGAGATCTGCATGTGAGAATGAAGAAAATTCTAAGGTTTCACGGCAGTGGGAAGGTTACACTGGTGCCCTCTTAACGCCTCACATCAGCACTAGCCCAGTTGAAGACACCAACCACCTACCTTCTAGTCAAACGACCTGGGCAAATGTTGGTCCCAATTCCACGAAGTCATTCCAAACCCTTCCCTTATTATTATGTTAAACTTGTTGGCCATTTCAAAGTAGATAATAGATCCACAAGCTGTTACATCTCCAGGCCCATAGAACAAAAGATCTGCCTTTTCCAACCCTCCTCCAGTACGCCCCACTACTGTTTCTAAACCCTCACCTGGACGGAGAGAAAAGAACTCTTCTATGCCTTAGTCAACACAGACAGCAGCAGGTGAGAAAAAGAGCTGATTTCTGATGTAACAGAAACAGACTGACTCCTGCTAGCTCCAGATACAAAATGCTCTACAGGATGACTGTCAGACGGAAAGGGGTGGGGGTGGGGAAGAGAACAAGAGCACAAGTAAGCCGGCAAGCACGAGTGTGTGAGCAGATGGCACTTGGCAGGGCTGGCTCTGGAGGAAAGGGATGAGCCTCCCCACAAAGATAATAATAAGTTTCTCCTTTTGAAACAGCATTTGATGGAAGTAATAATAGTGGCTCAGACTGTAATCCAGTTTAAAGTGGGAATATATGACACATACCAGCCTCAAACACTTTTTTTTAAGAAAGAACAAACACAAAATAAGAGCCACAGTTCAAGTAACAAAACAAATGAATCTGGAGGTCCTCTTCAGCTCCCAGTGTAAATCATTACTCCTTTAGTGAAATGCTCCAAAGCACACAGCTGTCTTAAAGAACAGCCCCACAATTTTGCCAGCCACACTCTTATTCCCAGCTGTCCTCAATCAGACCATTTGGTGTCTTACTGCTCTGTAAAGGCCTTCTTAGAAAACAATGACATTTAAAAAATTACTGCATATAAGAAAAAGGTGCATCTAACGTTAACAGGGCTTTTATTCTCTTCCCACACCTCTGTGAATTGTTTTTCATCAGTTTCACACTGTCCAAACAGCAGCTACTCTGGGCCCTCAGAGATGAGTCAGAGTGCTAGAACTCACAGCAAGGTTAGCCTTAAGTCAACAGAGTGATCACCTATCCTACCCTGACTTGTCAGAAGCTCTTCAGCTAATCACATAAAAAGGGATAATTAAAACACTTGCTAGCCTTCACCAGTACTTGATCTCACTGTTCACCTGGGACAGACAGGTCAGCCACAACTGAGCTGACAATGAGGCCATCCAATTTCTAACAAAAGCTGGGAGCCAGATTTATGAATCTTTAAAGCAGGTCAGCATGTAATTACTGTTCTGACTCCTTCTGACAGCTCTCCCACAGGGAGAAACCCCTTTGGGTTGTGGGATGCAGCTAGGGGAGGCGGTCCCCCCCAGGGAAAGAGCACTGGCTTCAGGGAGCTTATGATGATTCAAGAACGGCTGGGAAGGACTCCAGGGTGTCCGGTTCCTGGCACTGACAGATGGGCCATTCTGTTGACATATCCACCCAGCCCTCATAGTGCAGGTGCCTGAGGCAATCATAGTGCAGGTGCCTGAAGCAATCTTTTACCTTCATCCTACCAACCTTAGCAAGTTAAACTGTAACTATGGAGGCAGCAAGAAACTACCTGCGCCTACCAAAACTGTGGTCATAGGCTTCCAGAGCATCACGTTCTTTCCTAGCCTTGATGGCAAGCAGGGCTCTCTCTGGAGTTAATCAGATGTATTGCCAACTCAGTGAGCCCTGACACTAGAACCTCAGGCACCCCCTCCTATCTAGGTGATAAAGATGGCATCCAAGCCAGGTGCGGTCGCTCACGCCTGTAATCCCAGAACTTTGGAAGGCCAAGGTGGGCGGGTGACTTGAGGCCAGGAGTTCAAGACCAGCCTGGCCAACATGGTAAAAACCCTGTCTATACTAAAAATACAAAAATTTAGCTGGGTGTGGTGATGTGTGCCTGTACTCCCAACTACTCGGGAGACTGAGGCAATAGAATCGCATGAACCCAGGAGGCAGAGGTTGCAGTGAGCTGAGATGGTGGGTGACAGAGCAAGACTCCTGTTTCAAAAAAAAAAAAAAAAGATGGCACCTGGGCTGAACTGAAAATGCTTCCCAATTCCGTAGCCCCAGAGGTCTCTTTTTTTTCCTCTACTTATTCACAAATAAAAGGGTGCTAATTTACTATAAACACCACATGGCTTGCGTATTTTGAGTGTAAAAATATTTTATCTTTTTTATCAATCAGAAAAAGAAAGTCACTAGAGACCCAGCAAACACTGGAGCTTGTCAAAAAGATGCCACAGTCAATGATCAGATTACTTAAGAGCTGTGTGTCTTATTTAAACTCTGCCTCATTCACAACTTGATATTACTGGTCATCAACTCAATGCAAGCTTTCCCTCAACACAATCTCCAGCCCAATAGGAGGATCTAGAGAAAGCCCAGGTTCACCTACCATGAAATACCTTTTAGTAATGTGGCACCTGGACTTGAATTCCAGCTCTGCCTCTCACTGGCTGTGTGATACTGGGCAGTGAGAGGCAGAGGTTTTGTTTCCTTATCTAAAAATGAGATGATATAGGTAAAGTACTTGGCAGGATGCCTAGCCCACAGAAACAATTAAAAATAACTGATATATACCTGATCTCATCACTTTGTCAGGTATATACTTCAGAACCTCAAGCATGCCTGCCTTTATAAATAAATAAATTACATATTCTCAAGCCAAATATAAATGTTTAGGATTATCTCTGCATTTAAGACTCACCTTTATCAAAGATGTATGACAGACAGATGGTCATTCATATTTATGATAGATGTCCTCCATTTAACCAATTCTTTTCAAAGTCATTTGTATAATTATTTCATCCCTACTCCTCAAAAAAACACGCCGTGACCAACTGAACCTATCTCCCATTGTCCATCACCCAACCTCGCAACCACAGGTCCCTCACTCACTCAGCCCTTGGTACTTCAACTGTTCTCCATGTCCTTGCTGTCTGTCCATCTTTCCAAATCTCATCCATCCTCTGAAAAGCCTTTTCCTTCAATTCCATCTCCACTTCATCTCTGCTTCTCTCTCTTACTGCACCCTTCCAGCCATTACATACAATACAGGCTGGGAGCAGTGGACTGCATCTACAATCTCAGCACTTCGGCAGGCCAAGGTAAGAGGATCACTTGAACCCAAGAGTTCAGGATCAGCCTGGGCAACACAGGGAGACCCCATCTCTACAAAAAATTTAAAAAATTAGTTAACTGTAGTGACATGAGCCTGTAGTCCCAGCTACTTGGGAGGCTGAGATGGGAGGATCACTTGAGCCCAGGAAGTCAAGGCTGCAGTAAGCTGTGATTGTGCCACTGCACTCCGGTCTGGATGGCAGAGTGAGACACTATCTCAAAAAACAACACACACACACACACACCCCAAAAAACAAATTATGCATTTTGACTGTATTATTCTCTATTGACCAAATTCATATTCATTTTGAATGAATTGCTCTCTAATTGCTTTGTGCATGTTTCATTTCCCCTACTGTACTGTAGGTTCCTAGTGGGTAGAGATCGTTTTAGTCCTCAAGTCTCCTAATGTACCACTAACACTGCTCTAAACAGTGCACAGATATATAAATACTTACCAATGACTATCTATACCCTATTCTATTCCTAAGGAGCCCTGAGAGCTAGAGTAGAGCTGACTCAGCTGTAGCTAGAAATGGCTTAAGAGAATCTGCTCAATGCTTCATACAAATGCTAAGATTCTGCTTAGATTAAGAAAAAAAGGAGACCCCAATTTTTCTTTGAATCTAAGTTTCACATTTTCAATGCATTACAGTCTTTTTGTATAGTACTTCTAATGGGAAGCTTTTCGCGGCAGTTCTTGCAAATGCTACATCTAAATGATCCTACAGAGTCCATGAAAAAAATTAGGTAACATTTTAATACCATGAGTTCATCAACTCTAAGAAATAAGTCAGTAACCTCACCATAGTCCAGCCCTTCCAAAAGAAGCAACACCCTGGTAGGACTTTAATTAAAACTGGCAGAAAACACCAGCCCACCATTCCCAACCCTCTGTGATGACTTTGCAGAACCATCAAAGAGGTGGTTAAAAAGCATCAGTCCCTAAAGGAGAGGAAAAAAATTAATGGGCTCTCAATTCAGGAAGGTAAGTGCAATGCCCTGGCCAGGAACAGCAGCCCTCTCCTAAAACTGCAGTGATGGCCAAGCCAGAAAGCTCACAGTTGGGTGAGGCAGCTTCCATTAGAGAAAGCACAGGGGCAACTGGTTTGTTTTGCTTCAGTCAACGTTCATCTTCCCATTAAATTCAACAGACTCAAGTCCCCATTCTAACAAAGCATATTTAGCCCAGAGCTGACCCATTTACCACCCAGAACAGTCATAGACTCTGGAGGGTTAAACTTAAGGAAAAATACTAGAGAAATAGGAACTTAGAAGAAAATATTTTATTTATTAGTGTTAAGATGTGAAGCGTCTTTCCTCAAATACAGGCAATTTACTCTCTTGCCAATTTACTTCTTTTATTTCCTGCACAATTAACAATAATCCACAAAATCCTTTGCATTGACCATTCAATCAACCAATAAATTAATCCTTCATTATGCTATTACTACTGAATGAAGTCTTTCCTACTAGACAATGTGTAGAAAGAGGATTCACATCACCAGGTTTCTTAATTCACCTCTTGATCTAGACCACATTTAAACTACTGGTCAGATTGGGCACGGTGCTTCACGCCTGTAATCCCAACACTTTGGGAGGCTGAGGCGGGCAGATCATGAGCTCGGAAGTTTGAGACCAGCCTGGCCAACATGGTGAAACCCTGTCTCTACTAAAAATACAAAAAAAAAAAAAAAAAATAGCCGGGCGTGGTGGCACGTGCCTGTAATCCCAGCTACTTGGGAGCCTGAGGCAGGAGAACTACTTGAACCCAGGAGGCAGAGGCTGCAGTAAACTGAGATTGTGCCACTGCACTCCAGCCTGGGCAACAGAGCAAGACTCCATCTTGGAAAAAATAAAAAAACAACAAACTACTGGTCAGAAAAATATCATTCTTACAAACTAGTCACTTGCCCCTCAAATAAACATGAACTTTATTTTTAAAATTTAGGGTGAAGGCCAACAAGAATTGAAGCCAGGACAGACATAGCAGTTTATGTGGTAATATGGTAGGATACTGGGCTTAATATGCAGCATTATTATTCAGAGAAGAATGCCCAGGAATGCTCACAGGACTCCACTATATGAACCACCTACAACAATGAACTCCCAGCATCACGACTTTATTCAGCCAACCAAAACCAACAACTGGGAACCATCATTACCTTAGCAGACAAACAGTGAAGACACTGTTTAATCAACTGGCATAGAGAAAAACAGATCAAGAAATCAAACACCTAGAAGGGTACCTCACAACAATCAGAATATTTAAAATCACAGTTAACAAACAATTCTCTCACTTATTCGCCACATTTGAAAAGTAAAAATATCACTGGGGCTCTCTGGGTTGTGGATAAGGAAGTCGATGGGCCATAAAAGACTGAAAAGACATCAACAAGAAGACATGCAAACTGAGTAAATAAAGCCCAACAACAATATTTAGAATAAATAATTGAGCAACCTTCTTTTTCTTTAAATACTAAAGGTAAAGAACTTTACTCTTTCAACACCCAAACCATAGCAGAAAGACAGGAGTAAATTATAAATGTGGATGACGCAACATCCACAGGACATGAAGACGGGGGTGGGGAAAGGGACAAAGGAGTAGGTTTTTGCATTGTTGCTGTTGGCAGGAGAGCTAAGCAGTCTTAAAGAACCTCCTCCAGGGAGCAGCAGTCTAGGATTCTAGGTTTGCCATGAAGCGGGTATCACAAGTCCCAAGGCCCTCCACCTACCCCTTCTCTTCTCCAAGGGCACCTACCTTACTGTAAGTCACTACTGATAAGTTGTTTGCGTGACTGCTGGGAGACAGATTTACAGAGTTCTGTGACAGTCTATCCTGGTCTTGCTCAGTTTGGTCAGGAGCAGGAGCCCATGTGTTTTTGCTGATCGAGTCGAACTCAGAACCCCCAGGGTCTTTTAAGTTGTTTTCATCTGATTGTCGGTTCTTTTGCGGGGAGGCAAATGGGTTGAAGTTTCCTTCTACCTTGCGATGTGGCTGTGTGTTGAACTCCGTTTCAAAAGATGACAGCTGCTGCGTTACTCCTAAAAGTCCACCCACCTCCACACTGAGAATCACCCAGATGACATCTGAAACAAAAAGGTAACTCATATCAATGCCAGGCTTACCCTTAAGGCCCAAGACAGCTACTACCAAAAACCCCAAACACTATCCAAACCATAGAATGAAACATTCTTTTATATGCTAGTTTTAAAAACTTGCTGACAAAGTTGCCCAATACATTTGCATTGCATGCATAGCAACATTTTTGGTAATGCCAAATTCAAATTCTAGTATAAATCCAGCAGAGGCCTGTGGTGAGATCCTTGAAATTCTATTTATAAAAAGCCTACCAGCTGATTCCAATGCACAGTCATCTTTGGAAATCATTATTTCAAAGAACAACGATCAATCGATAGAAATCTAAAAGTTACTGTTCCTAGAATCAACAACTCTTTGTGGTTTTTCGCTTTATTTTGCATGTATTTAACTCAGAAAATTGAGGGCAGGCATAGTTCTGGAGTTTTAAAATGCTTACAATTATGAGAATTGCAACTTTATCAACCTACTTTCCTTTGGGGGCGATTTAGAATGACCATACGCTGTCCAAACTAGGACAAATGAGAGTGAAAGAGGGGCCTATTAATAATTACAAAGGACCAGCACTAATCTAGACAAAATGGAAGATATTATCACCCTATTTTCTTAATCTATTTGACCAAAAGACACCAAGAATTCGGTATGCCTCAGACTTTCTAAAATACCCAATTTAACAACTGCTTTGCTTTTCTGTCATACAGTCATGCATTGCTTAATGAAGATATGTTCTGAGAAATGTATCATTAGGCAATTTCATCACTGAGTGAACATCATAGAGTATACAAACCTAGATGGTATAGCCTACTACACACCTAGGCTATACGGTATAGCCTACTGTTCCTAGGCTACAAATCTGTACAGCATGTTATTGTACTGTTACTGTATTGAATACTGTAGGCAACTGTAATGCAACAGTAAGTATATGTGTATCTAAACGTATCTAAGGCCAGGTGCAGTTTTTCATGCCTGTAATTCTAGGCACTCTGAGAGATTCAGGCAGGAGGATCACTTGAGCCCAGGAGTTTGAGACCGGTATGGGCAATACAGGGAGACCCATCTCTAAGAAAATTTAAAAATTAGCTGGCCACAGTGGTGCTTGCCTGTAGTCCCAGCTACTTGGGGGACAGAGGTGGGAGGATCGTTTAGGCCCAGGGGGTACAGGCTGCAGTGAGCCGTGACTGCACCAATGCACTCCAACCCAGGCAACAGAGCAACACCCTGTCTTAAAAAAAAAAAAAAAAAATTACAGCTGGGGCAGTGGCTCACACCTGCAATCCCAACACTCTGGGAGGCTGAGGAAGGCAGATCACTTGAGGTCAGGAGTTTGAGACCAGCCTGACCAACACAGTGAAACTCTTGACTCTCTACTGAAAATACAAAAATTAGCCAGGCATGGTGGCAGGCGCCTGTAATCCCAGCTACTCAGGAGAATTGCTTGAGCCTGGGAGGCAGAGCCAAGATTGCGCCACTGCACTCCAGTCTAGGTGACAGAGTGAGACTCTGTCTCAAATTTAAAAAAAAAAATTAAAAAATAAAAAAAGCTATCTAAACACAGAATTGTAAAGATATGTTATGAAAAAGATAAAAAATGATATACCTGTCTAGGGAACTTACTACAAATGGAGCTTTCAAGCCTAGAAGTTGATCTGGGTTAGTCAGTGAGTTAGTGTGGCAGTATAAGACATTACTCAACATTAATGTAGACTTCATAAACACTCTACAATTAGGCTACACCAAATTCATTAAAAAATAAACTACAATTTATGGAAGCTACAACGTCATTAGGTAGTGGGAATTTTTCAGCTCCATTATAATTTTATGAGACTACCATCATTGACTGAAATGTCATTAAACATTACATGGCTATATAGGGAATGCCCTACCACCTATCCACACTTAAACCATAAATGTATTTTTAAAAAGATGCATGCACCACGGGACATTTGGTCATAGTTCAGTTCTTGATTTGCTCAACTGCCAAAGCTAAGGGTTCAAATAAGAAAAGAAAGTAGTGGTTCCCTTTGATGTTCAGCACCTCACTCCAGAGAACAGTGACAAGTACATTCCTGCTGGAAGGTTTTCAAAAAGCAAAACACAGAAAGGCCAAGAAGCTTTTAACTGTGTGAGCCCTACTGAAAACAAATATGAAAAATTGTCTAGGCTCCTAAATAACTGTTGAAAGGTTGATAAAAAAAGGTAAATACATTCCATCAGTTAGCTATCCAGAAACATAGATAATATATAAGCCTAGAACAAACGCTAAAAACAAGTAGTGAGGGAAACTAAGGGAAACTCTCTTAGGTTGTGTTTATTCTAAATTTTTAATTTGGGCTGTATATCAAAAGAAGGGAGCCTGACTGGGCACGGTGGCTCATGCCTGTGATCCCAAAACTTCAGGAGGCCGAGGTGGGTGGATCACTTGAGGTCAGGAGTTTGAGACCAGCCTGGCCAACATGGCAACACTCTGTCTCTACTAAAAATACAAAAATTAGCTGGGTGTGGTAGTGCACACCTGCAGTCCCGGCTACTCAGGAGGCTGAGATGGGAGAATTGCCTGAACCCTGGGAAGTGGTGGTTGTATGAGCTGAGATCATTCCCCTAAACTCCAGCCTGGACGACGGAGTGAGAGCCTATCTTTAAAAAAAAGATGAAGAAGAAGAAGGGAATCTTAAGAGTATTACACAGCCATAAAAACATAAACTTAGTGGTTTGGGAGCTGTATTAAGAACTGGTTGTAACCAAACAGTGGAGTCAGACCCTAGTAAGTGGAGATGCAGTGACATCTGCTGTTCACTCCTGGAATTAGCAACTTCTTTCTCTTCTGAGAATAGGAAATTAAAGCCACTAGCAGCACTGGCATGACTCACAGGATGGGCATTCATTCCAGATACACTTATCATTAAAGAAAACATAAATCCTCATGAAAACTAGCATCATAAAAGTTAAACCTCTTAACACTGCACATGTAGTGTGCCACTTCCCTTGAAAATCTGGGACAGTGCCAGAAATAGTGGGTCAGAGGATCTGTGTCCAACGCTTGCTCAACCTCATAAATCAATCCAATGAAGTGGGTCAATCCAATAGGAGGCAGCCTGACGGAGATTCATTCCATGCTCTCCTATCCTAGCTTTCTAACAAGCATTCCTTCACTCTACTATTTATTTTTCCCAAACAGATATGCCCTGTCTTACAATACAGGCTGAGTATTCCTAATTCGGAAATCTGAAATTTTTTGACGACCAATCTGACACTCAAAAGAAAAGCTCATTGAATCATTTCAGATTTTGGATTTTTGGATTAGGGATGATGAACTGGTATAACGCAAATATTCGAAAATCCAAAATAATCTAAAATCTGAAACACTTCTGGTCCCAAGCATTTCAGATAAGGGATACTCAACCTGTACATTTACTCCCACTTCTTGTCTACCACCCATCTGTTTCAAAAATAAATTCTTTTGTAAGTACATGATAGATTTGGCACACTCAGCGGCTCAGCTACAGGTCATATGCTTCATTCTCTTAGCTCAGGAAACTAAATGCTTATGAGAAAGCCATTCTGAAAGCTATTATCCATAAATAAGACTAATGACCTGTCATCACCCCTTTCGCCCTTTGAGAATGAAAGCATCTTTTAGGCTGGGTGCAGTGGCCAGCACCTGTAATTCTAGCACTCTGGGTGGTTGAGGCAGGAGGATCACTTGAGCCCAGGAGTTCGAGACCACTCTGGACAACAGAGAGAGACCTTGTTTCCCTCCCTCCTTCTTTCTTATGTCTTTTTTTTTTTTTTTTTTTTTTTTTTTTTTTTTGTTTTTTTTTTTTTTTTTTTTTTTTTTTTTTTTTTTTTTTTCTTTTTTGAGATGGAGTTTTGCTCTTGTTGCCCAGGCTGGAGTGCAATGGCACGATATTGGCTCACCGCAATCTCCACCACCAGGGTTCAAGCAATTCTCCTGCCTCAGCCTCCTAAGTAGCTGGGATTACAGGCATGCACCACCACGCTTGGCTTATATATTTTTAGTACAGACAGGGTTTCTCCATGTTGGTCAGGCTGGTTTCAAACTCCCAAACTCAGGTGATCCGCCTGCCTTAGCCTCCCCAAGTGCTGGGCTTGTACAGGTGTGAGCCACCATGCCTGGCCAATATCTTTTATTTTTTTAATTAAATTTTTAGTAGATATGAGGTCTCACTATGTGGCCCAGGCTGGTCTCAAACTCCTGGGCTCAAGCAATCCTCCTGCTTCAGCCTCTCAAAGTATTGGGATTACAGGCATAAGCCATTGCACTGGCCAAAAATGTCTTTAGTATGACTCACCAGATCTTATTATACTTAAGCCACCTCCCCTTCTCTTTGCCTTGGCTATTGCTTGGTTCTGTACATAGAATCTACATAGTAGCTATAAAAGGAAGGTCATTTGAGAAGCCATTGATTGATAAACACCAACAATAAATACCCTCCTAAGTTACCGCTGCAATGCGTCATCACGAACAGCAAAATATACTTTCGACATGGTACAATCTCAGCCATATTGCACCACTTCTAGACTTTATATTCCAGAATGTGTCCACCCCCTGCCTACTGTATTTTTTTTTTGGGGGGGGGACCAGTCTTGTTCTGTTGCCAGGCGCCAGGCTAGAGGGCAGTGGCACAATCTCGGCTCACTGTAATCTCTGCCTCCTGGCTTCAAGCAATTCTCCTGCCTCAGCCTCTCAAGTAGCTAGGAATACAGGCGTCAGCCACCACGCCCAGCTATTTTTTTTTTTTGTATTTTTTAGTAGAGACAGGGTTTCAACATGTTGGCCAGAATGGTCTCGATCTCTTGACCTTGTGATCCGCCCGCCTTGGCCTCCCAAAGTGCTGAGATTACAGGCATAAGTCCGTGCCCGGCCTATTGTATTATTATTATTATTATTATTATTATTATTATTATTATTTTGAGACGGAGTTTCGCTCTTGTTATCCAGGCTGGAGTGCAATGGCGCGATCTCGGCTCACCGCAACCTCCGCCTCCTGGGTTCAGGCAATTCTCCTGCCTCAGCCTAGTTAGTAGCTGGGCTTACAGGCACGCGCCACCATGCCCAGCTGATTTTTTGTATTTTTAGTAGAGACGGGGTTTCACCATGTTAACCAGGATGGTCTCGATCTCTTGACCTCGTGATCCACCCGCCTCGGCCTC